>NC_142245.1:109296455-109611455 GCF_052056855.1 Sturnus vulgaris | reverse complement strand
TTTAAGCAAATTGAACATAAAAACTATTTGATTTGTGTGAAAACAGAGAAAAATAGTTAATTTTTAAACAAATTTTAAGCAAAATAATGCAAGATTTCTAAACAAACATGGAAACAAGAAAGTCATGTTTGGGGATAGTTGGTTAAGTAAGTCTTGCCTAGACATCCAATCATTTTCACATCACTTTTTAAATTTTGGTAGTCTTCAAAATTAACATATCATTTCCAAATTAAAAGGAGAATAACATTCTGTTTCAAACAGTTTGACAGAAAATACTTCTATTTTCCAAAGCAAGTTATTATTCACAAAATTCCACCCACATTTGCCAATAAATCAGGTTACTCACACCACTCATGGCATTTTTATTAAATAAACGTTTTTGTCACAAAACATTTTCTCCAAGTCAAGGGCAAATATATGTGGCCCTCTTTCTTCGTGATTATCCTGTGACAACAAGGCTTCGAAGTGATTGAAGCCCAGCAAGATCTTGTCTTTTGTAGCCAACATCTGAAACTACCTGAGGCTGATCTTGGCACAACTGCAAGGTTCTTAATTGTCAAGCCCAGGCAAGTACAGCAAACCATGATCCATGTACAAAAATGAACAATTCCTGCTGCTACCCTGGATCACTGATTGATGTTTTCCCTTTTTACTGCTTTCTTCCACTGCCCTCCTGTAAGATTTATCCTGCAACACACACAAATTAACTTGGTGAAATACACAATGAGGGAAAAGGGGGAACAGTACATAAATATTCACAGTCTCAATCAAACCATCTGAGATTTATTTTTCCTTTAAAAAAACAAACCACCTTTCCTGATCACTTCCAGATTCACAGTTTGATATTATATGAGACCCAACACTGTTTTCTAGTAGGAGAGAGGAACAATCTAAGAAACAGCAACTTAAGAAAATAATATTGTTCCACTAGTCTGACAGTCTGATTAAAAACCAGGGATTCATATTTTCACTCTCTTTTTTCTCCATCCTGCCTTTTTCTTTTTTTTTTTCCTTTTTTTTCAGGGTGGCTCAACCGAGCATTGTAACTTTAATCTGTATAGATTAATTCTTCTCCGTGGAGGAGCTGGGACTGCAGTACACTTGACTCTCCATATTGAACAGTTTCTCTTCCCCCCTGTGATTTCAATAAAACCTTTGGGATCTGAGTGCTGCCTTGACTTCTTCTGTTCAGCCATTTAAGGGTTGGGTGCTCTGTCTAAGCTGGTTCTGTAGGTTCCCTCTCTGCTCAGAGGGGCTGAGCATCTCCAGAGGGTAATTCCATTCAACTGCCTGAGACACCTGATTCAGACCAGCATGACTCACTGCACACATGCCCTTCCTGCTGCATGAATTACAGATGAAACCTAAAGGACTAGCTCAGACTAGACACCTCACTTTCAGGGAGGTGAAGTCAGGCGAGATGAATCCTACCCTTTGAATATAATTTCAGAGTTCACCCAAGTGATCTAGGATAATACCTCCAATTTTTTCAAAAGTTACTTAAATATTAGGGTTTACTCCCCACAGGGCAAATACATTGGCCATTTGAGCATTATTGCAGCATCCTTTCCAGGCATGTTTCTGCCTCATAAAATCCCCAGCTCTGAGCAGCAAATGAGTGGGAGGTCACTGAGAGAGCCATTGGAAATGCAGAGGAGGATGAAGGTTGTGTGCTCCCATGCATCCAAGGCATTTAGATGCCTAAGTCTGGGCCAAAGGGAGTTTCTGGGGTGATTCAGCTCTCCTATTAAAGATGTTCCACTCCAGATAAATAATTCAATATTCACTGGAAAAAAGACTTGTGCATGTTCCCACAATAAAGGTGAATGCCCACACAACCATGTGGAAAAGCTGTGATCTGTCTGTCTCTGCCCACTTAATGAATCAACAAATACCTGCTTGTGTACACAGAAGAAAAATAAATTAGTGTTTCTTATTCCTCAACTACACTCTTTCCCGGTTCGGGGTTGTTTTAGGGGACAGGGGCTCATATTCATCCTCCAGACAAGTCAGAGCTGGGACTTGAAAAGGGTTTTTTATTCCCAGTCAGTGTTGGGGTGAACAAACACCAGGAATGGGGTGAGTCACAAAAACGCAGGGGCAAACATGGAAACAACCACACAACTCTGGTCATAAACCACCTTTCAGACATGGTCTGAGCCAGGCATAAACATGGACATATTTTCCATACATGTAGGCAAATATAAGTTGTTCTATGTATGTGCAGTGAGAGAAATGGAGGTGCTAAGCCTCAGGAACACTTCATCCAACTCAGAGGAACATGGAGCTGACAGAGCTGAGGGATACCCCAGCACCTTCAGAAACCTGGACATATTAAAAATCTGTTTATTTGCTTATAAGTAAGATTCCCCTTGCTTAACTTCAGCCATCTAATTGTTAGGTAATTAGTCTGACCTAATTGTTCAAGTATCTTAAAGGTAACAACGAAAGAAAGGCACCTCCAAAGGAAATTTTCCCAACTTTAGACTCATATTTTAAGAAAAATCAAAATGCCTTTTAGAAATTGAATGATATCTCTCTCCATTGATCAGAAATAAACCAGGACTTTTGAATGACTAATATAAAACTTTTAGACAGATTTAGGTGAGAGGATCCCACCCTTATCATCTCTCTTCCCTTCCCTTCTCACCCCATCTACAGACTGATGGTGTGGATTGATTGACTGATTGATTGATTAGAGCTTCACCTAAAAAGTTTGGGATATTTTGACAGATGTGTCTCAAAATCTCCATAGAAGGAATGACAAAGACTGAAAGCTCAACTCCCAGATACCTTTTCTTAAGACAGAGAAAAATGATCCAAGGATTAAAAGGTTATCTGGATTTAGGAGACACGAGTATCTTCTTCTCAAGATTTTTTATATGGCCTTGTAAAAAGAATTTAAATCATTTGCCTTGCAACCTCCTATATACAAAATAAAAATACTCTTTGGCCACAAACTTTGGCCAAAAGTTTTACATTAGTAAAGCAGTAATGCACCAGCTGTGGAAATATGTCTCAGGTTAGACGTGAAAAACAGTAAATATAACAAAAAGAAGAGGTATCTTGGCATCTTTCTGTTTTTGTGATACCATCTATCCTACTCCCAAAGTCGACCTAGCAAAGCAGGTGAATCAATAATGCCTTAAACAGTAAATGAGACATGTTTTTCAAGCACTTAGAAAGAATGTTTTGACTTGTTTCTATTTTTTTTACAGAAAACTCAGGTTTCCTCCATCCCTTTTCTTATCCATTTTTACAGTGGAGGCAAGAAATAAATGCCATGTAACATTATCATGAAGAATGCAGTCAGAGCACCTTCAAATGCTGGTTTTTAAGAAGAAAACCCAGGTGTTCAAATGACACCAAAGGAAAGCTTCATTCTCAAGTCTCTCAGGAGTCCAAGTGACCCTGAGGGCAGGAAGCAAGTGAATGTAAAACTAGTGGCCTACAAGTGCCTCAGGAAAACAGCACTGAACCTGCATTTCACAAATCATTGTGACCCCGCAGCAGCACACAAGTGACAAGCATCATTTCTAGGGCACGTCCCCAAGGGCCTAATCCTGACCTCTGCCACGTTATTCTTGTGCAGGTGTCCCTAAAGCAACTGCAGACAAGCAGCAGCTGATTTGCATCAGGAACTTGGGGGGGAAAAAGATGAAATAAATGAAATCGAACCCTGCAGATTATAAACACACATTATTTATAGTATCAGGTTATCGCTCTGCTATCTCAATTTTTAAGTGTGTTCACTTGGAGTTTAAACTTTTGTTTTACTACTAAAGAGCAAATAAAATGATTCTGGGACTAACAAAGGAAAACTAACTTCATGTGTCTGCATTCAAGTAAGAGTAAAGTGAGATTCTGGTAGCGAGTGCAGCTGGGCTTTAGCAGCAGTGCTGTGGGGACCCCTTGTGTTCCAAGATTTAAAAATTTAAGAAATTTGTTCCTGTACAGACTGTTGGTGCTTGAATCTCTAATTTTAATTTCTTACAATTCTAGGCACGTAGAAGAATAAAGTCTGCTTCTGTTTACACCAGGATAATCCCAATTGCATTCCACTGTTTTCAACTCTGTTATTTAATTCCAGCATCAGTGAAGACACATGAGAGGGAGATAGAGCAATGCCTAACTAGCAGCACCTGAGGATGAAATTCTAAAGCTATTAAGTTCCCAAATCACTCAGTTCACTTGGAAAAATCCCAATCTCAAATCGATTTATTTAATATTTCCAGAATTTTCTGTCTTTTGTGTTCAAAAACTGTTACTGAGACACAAAAAGCCATGAGACTATGAGATTTACCAATGAGTCATATCTTAATTCTTTCCCATTGTTTCTCTGCTTTTGAGTTTTTTTTTGTTTCAAGCCCCTTGAAATGACTTAGGGATCATCGTGATAATGCCTCAACCTCCCTGAACGGAGCAGAAGCAAGATCAGTTATAATTAAGTCTGGATGTATGAAAATAATCCAAGAATTAGTAGGGAGGTCAGATTGCCTCTCTTTCAACTGAGCTGTTGGGACAAGCATTAAAAACATTTTTCCCAGTTCTGGTGCTCCCAGTTAAAAAAAGGGGAAAGGCATTGGGAATTGCAGCAAGAGGTCAAAGGAAAACAGTAAGACAGTGCTCAAGGACTGGAAAAAAGCCTGAAAGACCAAAGACACTTCAGTGCACCAAGAACAGTTTCTCCTGTTCTCTGCTCAATCAAACCAAATCCTTTTAAGGATGGAACATTAACATGTTTGCTGAATGGGGAAAACTCACTGGGATGTGATTTGTAGGAGATCACAGTAAATAACACAAAGATCCTTCTGGCCTCAAAGTCCATGAAATTTGGATTACTTTTTTCCACAATCAGAAAAACCAGGATATTTTTAAAAGAACTATTTCTCTAATTCCCATTTTGTCACCTCATTTCTAGCACTGTTTTCAAGCTGAAACTCCATGACTTAAGATACATTGAATAAAGAAACTTAGCAACATTGATTTTCATTTACATCACATTCTTATTTTCCCTGTGATTTTATGAAGAACATTTGCGTGCCTTAAAAAATTTTAAAAAAATATCTGTTTAGGGAAAAACAGATCTGGGGCCAATTCTTTTCCCTTTGAAGTCATCAACAGTTTTGCAAACTGACTTCCAGGAGTCAGTCACTGGGCTTTCTACCATGTGATAGCTTGCAATGGCTAAATATAAGCCTGTGAACAATCCTGTCAGGACATCAAGTCCAGTTGTGTGTTCAAATCTAATCATTTGGTTATATAAGATTTGGACACTGAACTGAGCAAGGCCATAACTTCACCTAAGTCCTTGCTGTGGGGAACACACTTAAGACACACCAAGCCTATCACAAGGAAAGGAGTTACCCATCAGGGCAAAACCGTAGAGCAATGAAGTTAAAACTCAATTCTAAATAATAATGTAATTTAGGCCTCCCATTCCAGCAGCAAGGCGCTTAATTCCTCCCAGGACTGCTGCTGCCAGATTGCTCTAATCCACTTCCAGCTGTGCTACTGCTCCTCTGTGCGAGCATGGGAGCTCGGCTGGGAAACAGAACAAAGCATCCCAGTAAAGCCAGCAGCACTTGGAGGAATATTCAAACACACAGGGGAAATAATTCCCTCTTAAAGGAGCGTGTCTGCCAACTACTGTTCCCATTGCAAGTGTTTTACTCTAGTCCTGGCCATGCATATAGGCCCTGACTCAGCAAAGGCTTGAGAAAGTGCCTTAATTCAATCATGTCATTAACAGTGTTGACTTCAGCATGTTCTAAAACTTTAAATTATATAAATAGATATATTCTTTCCTTTTTTTTTCTCTCTCTTCCTCCCTATGGTATTCTATGCCTTCAAAGTTGCTTCAGCACAGATGTATCAAAAAATTGTGTGTTACTAAATTTACTGCAAATATTTACTACTCCCGGAATGGCTGCATCGAAGTCTGTTAACCAGGCATAACAAGTCCCTGCCTTGGAGAGCCTGCAGTCTGATCACGTCTGGACTTACAGAAAATGTTCCTTTTGTGTTGTTTTCAAATAGTGTTTTTCACATTTCCATCAGGAAATCTTCTTTCCCCAGTTAGCAAGGTCTTAGAAGATGGAAAGTTCAGAAATATTCCCTTCTAAGGTGCGTATTTCTCAGATTAAGGTGATGATGTGTTATCATTTTAGAAAACTGAAAACCTGTTCCTTTTAATGGCATAACATTTCAGTTCTCAGTTTTGGAGGGTCAAAAGATATTGGTCCTTAAAACTGTCACTGGTACCAGACAGAATATTGATGGCTCTGGGCCTCCAGCCAGCACGATTTTGAGGAGAACTTTCAAAAACCTATTTCTCAAGAAAACTTATTTTGCAAACTGCTATTCCTGGGCATTTTAGTCTTTGATTACTGGGCAGAAAGCAGATAAAGCAATTTGGGACAGATGATAAATGCAACTTGCAGCACTTCTTAACAAGTTAGCACAAAGCTACACCACAGTTTTAGTGGTCTTTATATGTGTGTTTTTATAAGGAGACAGAGTGAACAGTTTTATTAACATATCATGAGTGAGTTATGTGGGTCATCCCAAATGAATGGCAATAAAAGCTTTATATCACACTCACCAACATGTATTTGGTACTTTATGTGCCACAAATGTTGCAGAAAAGCTATTTTACATATGTTTTAAAGACTGGGTATTTTTTATATTAGGGCTGGTTTTGTAAAGCTGCCAAGCACTTTAGCTACCATGAGCCCAACATTATTCAGCTCAGGGGGAGTAATAAAAACTTGTTTAAAATGTTCTGAAATAGCTTTGCTTCTTTTTTTTTTTTGCGCTTCAAAAGGCCAAAATTAAAGAATCATGAAATCAGCATGGAATCATGGAATATCCTGGGTTGGAAGGGACCTTAAAAGTCATCTATTTCCAACCTCCCTGCCAGGGGCAGGAACACCTTCCACTAGAAGAACTGTCATCCTGACATGTTATATCGTGAAATAAGTCCTTATCTCAAAATGAATTTTAAAAGCTCTTTCTAGTCCTTCCTGGTTGTATGACAGAGAAAATTTGGTACTATCACATTACAGGACAAATTATGGCTTGTGCTGGGCCTTGCAATGATGTGGGGTTTGCAGTGGAAAATGGAAATTCTTCAGCTAGAGAGAAAGAATTTAAAAATGTAATGGCAAGTTGATACACAGACATCACACACATATTTATACTTTTACCTATATATTTATATGGCACCTTGAAAATCTGTTAAAAAAGCATAAAGCATTAATGTTGGTCTCAAATTAGAGTCTGACCCAATATCCCTGTCATAGGAAACTTTCCATCAATACAAGAGCATTCAGACAAATTTTTAAACTTGCTCTGGCAAACTCAAGAGAAGCTTTGCCAGGAACTTTCCTGGGCACAGGGTGAAGCCTTAAGCATGGAACAGGTCAGAAGGACCAAAGAGGCAGGAGAAGCCATGTCGGAGTTACAGTTATAACACGAGCCCTTTAGCTGAGAGAAGCCAGGCTGGAAGAAAGGGAGGTGACTCCGTGCCCTTCCCCGCCATGGGTGGAGATATTTTGGGGACAGATGTTTCGCTCTCCTGCTGCTGGAGCCAGACCACACCACGTTTGTCAAGATGTCCCAGGCTGCCCTACCACATCAAGAAGCTCCTACCCCTGGCTCAGGTGCCACAGAGGGTCTGACCATGCAGCTGGTATTACTCTGAATATTCTAAGACAGAGTTTGGAGTGAACAGATTTTCTGCTTATTACAAGAGGCATGGGATGGCTTCCAGGAAGGATCAGTGTGCACAATTCAGCCTGTGCACATACCTGTGCCATGGGTCTGACCCTCTGCTTAGCAGGAGTAACTCCACAGTGTAAAACTGATGTAGGGCAGTTTTAATTCCAGTCCTGTACGTGTGTGTGCATTTCTACTGCACGTGTACATACACAGCACACTGAGAGAGACATTTCCCACCTCATGCACCAAACCACAAAGTGTGATGGAGCTACTGAAAGAGGTGAACGGCATTTAATCACATGTGAGTTAATGATTTAAATGCGCTTTTATTTTTGGCCTCTTGATGTAAATCCAAACCAGACAAGTAGAGTCCTCTGGTCAGACGGCTGGAAATTCCTCTGCATGAAATCATGTTGGTGGTCTCCCAGCTCAGCGCCTTCTGAGGAGCCCTACAGTGAAATATCCTTCCGTGCCACTAATGAATGCGCCCACCCACACTGGAGCTGGTGCCCCCTAAGAATTCAGTTCAAGAACAACTTTTTAAACTCCTACATGAAATCAAAGGGCTCATTCTACGAGCCAAAGAACTCCCAATTTTAGGCGGGACAGTTAATGGGTGGTTACCCCAGGTTGTCCCCTTGGTTTGCAGTACACAGTCTCGCAAGTAAAAATAAAAAGCAGGATGCTGACTATGTACACAACATTCCAGTTAAGTAGATTTCCTCCTCCTCCAATGAATACATAAATTGTTGCTTCCCTGGTGACTGTACAGAGCATGAGTGACTTGCTCAGCATCAACCAGAGGAACCAAACACACAAGATCTCAGTTTACTTTCCTGGGCTCAGACAAGACCTCCTTCTCAGTATTAAACAATCACTAAGCAACCAAAAACTCTCAAATTGGCAGTGAAAACTTGAGCAAGAGCACCCAGGAAATAATTTTCAAGACTACTGCACTGAACCCTCCCAAGGACTCCTGTCCATGTGTGAATGAGCACTTGTCATTTCAGGCACAAGGGGTGAAGCCTTGTGACAACAGACAAAGAATGGAATAATCCAGTGGTGCTACTGAGACACAGATCTAATCCCACAATGAGGAGATGACTCCTTCAAGCAGGCCTGTTATAAAATTATCAAGTGGCACAGGGGGTGGAAGGAATCAAGTTCTGATTGAACTGACTTGAAATAATAAATGCACACACTTTGTTTAAACACAGCTTGCCACATCCTGAGAATCTGGAATCAATTCCTTCCCTTTCAAGAAGCTTAAAAGTGGTGGGACTTTGATATGGCATGAGCATGTTTGCTTCTGGGCTTACAGCCCTCGCCAGCCCTTTCCAAAACTTTCAACGTTTTTATATTATAAGAGAGAAAAGTTAGGAAAACAAAGATGGAAAAAAAAAGAATTAGAAATTCAGGGAACTATTAAATCAGGGCAGCCTCGCTGCCAAATACCTTTGGTAAGTAAATGAATCATGATCAATAACATATTGCCATTCAGACTTACAGGAGAAGGTTATCACCTGCTTCTGTGCCAGGCATAAAACAAAACGGTGTGTGGCTAATGAAGTACTGCACGAATTCAGGAAAAAAAAAATCACTATTTTTCTCTGTAATGTTACAGCATTTTTACTTCAAAGTAAATTTAGCTCATCCAGAAAAAACATAATTTTTCCATGAAAACTTTGTCAAAATTGATAGGTTACTATGGAACATTTCTCTTTTGACAACGTTACATTTGTAAGAGGAAACTGTCTTGACAGAAAGAACCCTGTTTCGTTAAGGGGATGTTTCCACCCTGATAATAAAGCTGCTTGTGCAAAGCTCCTTTATACATTCATGTATTTGCCAGCAGAGGGTGTCACAATCTTAGAAACAAACCTACAAGTGTATCCTTGAGTCTTCACTCACACAGGAGGGCTCAGACACACACTAAAACAAGGATTTACCAATCTCTTATTGTCCTCACTGACTTTTCCACTCCCAGGGAAAAAAAACCCAAACATTTAGCTACGTAAAGGATGTAGTAGCAGTGCCATGCTGCCAGTGCTCTCAGGACAGAAATACCGCAGGGACACAGCCAGCAGTGCCATCATCTGAAGTGTGACATTCCTCCGTGCGCCTGCCTGCAAACTCCACTCAGAGGGACAGCACCTTGGACCTTGCTTTGGTGTGCGTTAGACTCTCCTCAGTTCTCACATCCAGGACCCTCATGCTGCATAAATATCATTAATTATCCCAACCACTTTGTGCCACTTTTCTGCAGAGCTCTAAGAGCCCCAGGCTGAGGTGAGAGCTCACACTGCACACACCATGAGACCCGTCCTAAACCAGCACCCTACAAGGAATGGTCACACATAATTACACCTAACCCACACTTCTCACAGCCACACACAGGCTGATGCTACAGATTCCCAGCCTGATATCCCACATGTTACTGAATACATTTCCCTCAGTCCTGAGTTAAGAGAACATAATTTAAACAACTTGATGTTTGGTGTTTTAGCCACCTTGCTATCCTCTATCCTCTACACCCCCCACCTCTACTGCCAATTAAAAGAAATTAAAATTATTTTTTATATAATGATCTGAGTTCTATAATCTACTTTTAATTTACTAACAACTCTTCTTCTATTTGTGTTTTGATCACGTGCAACTGATGTTCCAGTCCCTGGAGCAGCTTTCAGATTAACTAGACACTGGAATCAGCTGGAGCTAGGAACAGATACAGAGGATGACTATGAGACACATATTACCATTATCTCAGAGCTGGGAGCTACAGAAACCATTTATGATAACCACAAGCAGAAATCTCTGTTCCTTTTGGATCTCACCTGCTCGTGTGGAGACACAGAAAGGGACTTCACCTAGGTAATTACATTTTATGTTTATAAAATGCTTTTTTTTTGTCACAGAACTATATACAAGTATGTCTGCTGTTACACAGGAAAAATAAAAATATAATAACATAATATAAATATACAGTACAAATATAATATTGCAATATATAAAAATAAATGTATAAAATGTATTTAACATATAAATACAATAGACTATAATATTAATACAATATAAAAAATATTTACTTCAATAGACAGCCTCAAGCTGTACTAGGGGAAAGCCAGGCTGGACATCATGAAGAATTTAGTCACTGAATGGGTTGTTAAGCACTGGAATGGTCTTTCCAGAGAGATGGTGGAGTCACCATCCCTGGAACTATTCAAGAAGTGACTGGACGTGGCACCCAGCTCTATGGTTTAATTGACAGGCCTGTGATCAAAGGTTGGACTTGATGATTTCAAGGTCTTTTCCAGCTTTTGGGATTCTGTTATTCTATTCTATTATTTTGAATAATGCAGCAGGACCTATTGTAAAACGATATGCACCAGATCAGGGCTAGAGCCCCAGATCCCTTTTGAATCAGTGTTGCAATTTTACAAAAAATTACTAAATACCAATAAAAAATAAATAGATTCATTAGGAATATGTACACAGTGTTGCTGCCCTTTCCTCTTTGCACACAGTCTTTCACTGCTCAAGAAATTTAACACAACTACTTTTTGACTAACTTATTCTCCTCCATCCAAATCAGCCTTCAGAAAAACTGCTGGTGTTCAGATCAACTGGACAGAAGGTGAGTAAAACAGCCCTGGGACTGGGGAGAAACTATTCTTCCTTAGCCCTTGAAAACTGACAATTACTCTGCTGAAGTTGAGATCTGCACTGAGAGTCCCAGGGACCTTATTCATTGATAGAAAGAACATAGTTATAGACAGAAAGATCCAGATCTAGTCTGCCTATCTTTTCTTTATTCTCCCTGCAGTGCAGCACTCTAGCTGTAATAAAATTAAGCTAAAAGCTTTTCTCTACTTTGAAGAGGAAAGTTGAGCATCTACATTCAGAGACTGCAGTGTCTGGATAAGACAGGAGCAGGAACCAGCTAACAAAAATGGACTGAGGATGTTTGCAGGGTGCAAAGATTGTGTCTCTCCTGCAGCTTAACAGCTTTTGTCTCTGCAACTTTGGTGTGCTTAATTGTCATTTACAAGAGTACCTAAACCAAGAGTTTGTTATGCAAAACTAGGGAAAGCTCTCTCTGATCATATTGCAGCTGTGAAAATGTGGAGTGCTTTGCAGGTTTAGATTATTTATCTCACCATACTGGATGTCAGACCTTGAATTCCAGCTCTGCTTATGGCCAGATGCAGACACCTCTAGGACTAGCATTTATTCCTGGCTGCAGATGCCAGCCCTTGTGAGCCCATGGATTTGAATACTGCAGTCACTGAGAAGCAAGAGCTGGGACTGTGCGTGTGGGGGAGCACAGCTGAAGATTTACAGTTTCACAGCAGACCATAAAACTTCCTTGTAAATGGCCAAGATATTTTACTTCCATTGTTACATCTATTTAGTCTCTTAATTTATCTTCCTTTTACAACTTCCTGTAAAGGTTAGCTCAGCATCCCATTAGCATTAGACAAAAAAAAACCCAAGCTTTTAGCATCACTGAGAAGCGAAGCACTGTAATTATTTCCTTCTGTTAACAACAAAAAATATTATAGAGGAGATTGTTATCTGACATAAATCATCATTTACCCACTTTTATCTCATGGGTCAGCCCCGGGCAATGAAATATAATTGCATGGATGAAATGTGTGGCAGAGCTGGAACCTGCAAAATCCATAGTGTTTTCTGAATGATATAAGCTCATGGTATTCAACATGCCTTAGGTCTCTGTCTGTGAAAGCAGTAATATAAAGGAGGAGGTCCATCAGTGAATGACTGCAAATATTCTACTAGGTCATCTCAAGGGACAGGGATGTGTAAATCCCCAGCTTTATGGAGCAACAGGAGCTCAGACTCACTGAAGTCTTGCCTCTCCGAGGGGAAAGGAATGTGCAGAACAGCAATTTTATTAAGAAGACAGTGTGGGATGTATATAAATATGAATGGCATCTGGCTTCTGGGGGACTCTTTTCATAAACAAATGTGAAGGAAAATCTGGAGCTTACAGAGTGCAATTACATTTCTTAAATTCACTTTTTTCTTTTAATTACTTTTATATGGAATGTTTCGATATAACTCAGTTTATATGAGCAAATTAGCTATAGCAGCATAATATAATCAAAAGATAAGAGGGTCAAGAGCCTGATGGCAACATCTAACACAGCATGAGTTGCTCTCCCAGGTTTGGGTCCAGTCAACACAAACTCTTCTAAGCAGTGCTGGGGCAGAGGAGGAAGTAGCACAGGCCACCAGTCTCTTCCAGTAAGCAGACAAGGATCCTGTTCTGGTGAGGAAACTGGGCTGTGTGGACAGGAGTCATACCATGGCTGTTGGTAAAGAGGCTACCAAACACTCTGTGGCTCTTCTAATCACCACTACAGATGTAGTTAATTCAACTGTGGATATGTGAGTTGAGTCCACCTAACCAACCCCGTCAAGTTGTTGAGCAGCAGTACCTGATGTCATCTGAACAAAGTTTATGGTAAAATGATGAGAGAATGGCAGAATTCTTCCACTTCTAAGCGTACAAATTCCCTGGTACATTTGGCAATGGTCATACTCACCAGCATTATCCTGCTGCTTGGTGTTTTTGATGTATGCAGAAAATTTGGAAAAGATATCAATTCCAGCAGTGTTTGATTCTCGGTGCTTAGCAGCCAGCTTGGGGTACCTGAACAGGCAAAAGCAGGGAGGAGAGTAACATCGTGTTACCAGCATTGCAGTGATGGCTACAAATATAATTTACACAGAGAAAGAAAAACCTCCTGTGTGAAGAACTGTAATTAACACTCATTATCTCAGAACTACAGTTTGGCAAGACCTTCTTAACCGTACCTGTTATCTGTCTGTCAGGGCAGGCACGTGGGGAGTTACATAGGGATGGTGTCAAGACAAAGGTAATTGCACTTGTGCTTTATGTAACCACAATCCAAAATTAGCCTTAAATCAGAAGGAAACATACATTTCCAGAAAGGTGCAGGGGAGCTTGGCAGTCGTGTCTAATCCTCTACTCTGAAAATGTACTCAAGGATGGAATAGCAAGGGGTGTTAGGATTAACCAGGTGAAGGAACATAAATGTTCCAGTGTCTGCATTGCTTTTTATAGACATTTGGTGAAAAGGGATATATTGATTTGAAAGATAAACACAAACTAATGACTCGGACTGACTTCAGTGGTCATGGAGCAGAGTATAGAAAATTTAAATGCCTGATTTCTTGCCTCAGGACTGGCCTGTAGCTGCTGATTCACTAGGAGGTAAAATGCTCCATAAGGAACCAAGCCAAATTTGATGGATTCATAGCTTCTAAGGTCCAACTCACAAGCCAACTATTTCTTTTTTCCATTATCTTTGTATTAAGTCCAAAATGTTTGACTAAGTAAGGCATATCTGGTAAATCTAAACCTTTCATTAGTAGTTTTTTCATATTGAAAAAATCTGGGCCTTATTTCTAATCTGAATCAGTTTAGTTATAACTTCCAGTTATGGGCTCTTGTCATTTCTTGACTAGAATAATCAGCACTTTTCTGCCTCCAGAGCCTCTCGTCCTCTGTAATCAGTTCCCTTTCCAACCTTCCTAACACACCATACAGCTCAGAAACCTCTAGTTTTTCACTGTAAAATGCTTTTCCTGGCACAGATATTTTGTGTGGCAATTCTCAGCATCTACTCCAAGTTATTTTTAGCTTTGCAAAATGTGGCCACCAGACCCCTACAAATTTTTTCTAGTACTGGTCTCCTTAATTCTGCATACAAGGGCATCCTGAAATGTGTGCAGAGAAAACATTCTGCAGTTATTAGTCACATAAGTAACCTTCACACATGGAAGTCATCTCACTGAAGCCAGAAGGTTTAATAAATAAATATTACTCCTGTAAGTAAAGGTTATAGGAAGGAGTGCTTTTTAGGAACTCTTCTTAGGACATCTTTCATTCCTAGGAAATGGAATATTGACTTAAAAAAAAAATCTGAAGGTCTTACTTTGGAGGTGCAAGAATCTCTTCCAAGAATTCCTCAATCTTGTTAACATCTGTCTTGACTTCTCCATTGAATGTTAGGAAAGGTGGGTGGGTCCCAGGAGCCAGATTGTGCAGGTCAGCTGGCTTTCTGCAAGCAGGGAAGAAGTCATGAAATCACTAATCTTTATGGTCGGGTAGTTGCACAGATATTTATAGCTCCTACAAAATCAGTCTGTGTTGTTTTTTTTTTTTTCTTTCCTGTAATTTGTGGTTGGAAGACTTTGAAACTACCCCAAGCACCCTGTTTAATATAAAAACATTCCACAAGTGAGAAAAAAAAAAGAAAAAAAACAACAACCAAACCTGAATCCCAACTATTTTGTTGTGTACCACTGGGTCTCTAGGCCAGATAAAAACCTGATTTAACTTGGAGGGGTCTTTCTATAGTTCAAACACTGGGTCATAGACCTATTTTCAATTAAACTGAACGTTTTTTACCTTTTCAGATCAACAGTGGTGACATTGAACACAACTCCTTTGAGCCACAGGATCATGAAGAGTCGCTGGGAGAATGGGCAGTTCCCAATGCTTTCTCCATCTATACCAGCCTGGGGGAGAGGAAGAGAGGAAAAATGGATTTCAGACTTGTTACTCATTTACCTCCCTCAAGACGGAAAATTGGATGGTGAAAGAAAAATAAGCGTTTTAAAAATAACCAGCAATGCTTGTTATTTAATATAGTTTCTCATCAACACAAGAATGGAGTTACTGCAGGATTCAGCCTTTTTCAGGAGCTCAAGGATGCAACACGGACTCTCTCCTGAGGATATCTCTAAGGAGATGTGTCCCGTGATGATGGCAAGCAACATCCAGGGTGTTCTTTCAACTGCTCTCATCCCTACAGGACTGTCTGCTTCATGGACAGGGGGGACAAACTCAAGACCTGATTTATGCTTTATTTAAGTCTGTAGACTGAGTTTATATCAACTCAGTATCTGCTTCACTATTTTATTATTTAAAACATGTACTTTAGATGTAAACCTAAAAACTCTGGACATTGACTCTTTCTAGTTCACATCAACAACTGCCTCAGACACAAATTGCCAGGTCCAGACAGAAATCTCTATTTGAATCCTTCCAAGGTTAAAGGCAGGTTTCAGCCACCACATTCAGTCTATTCCTATCTCTAGTATCTAATGAGCTGCCTACAAACCACTGCACAACAATACAAAACTGCTAGTGTTAGCATTGAGGAACAGTCTATTTTTTCCTCTAAAAATTTATGGTCCTTAGCCATGCAAATTCTAACTTTAAGCCATGGAGGGATACAAATAACATCAGCTGAACTGAGCCAAAGCTGCGGCCAAGGACAACATCCTTTTACAATAATTATGCTTGTGGCCAAAGCTTTCAGGATGATAATTGTTTTGATAGATTTCCATTTTAATTTGTGGTACCATTGTTTTTTAAAGATTCTTATAATCCTGGTGAAGCAACTAACCTTCCTTTGTTGACCCACATGGATTGCATAACTGTATTTTAAGCACAGTGTGTGTCCGAAAACGGCTGATGAAAGAGCTAAGCAAATAAATGCCCTTTTCCTTTGGAGACAATATTGTATTACTCTGTTGGCTCTCATAAATTTTCTCTTATTAATATTCAAGCTGTGAGGTAGCGTTTATCTCTTAAAGAACGAAACTCTTCTAATTACTGCAGCTCTGTGAAACATCCCCAGCATGACTTGAAACTCTTTGAGATATGTCCAGTTGGTACAAATTCAGGCCCTGCCTGTGAAATGTTCAGCCAAAAGATTTTCTGGTGGGCATCAAGAATCTTTCTCATGTCTTGAACGCAACTTTTGA
This sequence comes from Sturnus vulgaris, assembly GCF_052056855.1. Lineage (NCBI taxonomy): Eukaryota > Metazoa > Chordata > Aves > Passeriformes > Sturnidae > Sturnus > Sturnus vulgaris. The sequence continues at coordinate 109,594,907 of NC_142245.1, read as the reverse complement.
TGATTCCGGGTTTAAAAAAAAATTCCACATTTCCTGCCACCAAATTATGGGGAGTGTGTGAATTCAAGGCTTGGAGACAACCTGTTGTAAAGTTCAGAGCTGTGTAAAGAGTTTTGATCTGGGTTCAGATTTGACTTCAAGCACTTAGACTCTAGAGGTACTTGGGTATAGGGGGGAACAGTCTGGCTGCAGTTTTACTTGAAATTATGGATCTGCAATATGTCTGGCACATGGCATATGCAAGGATCAACAAACAATGTGGGTGAAAGAGTGGTAGGTCATGAGGATGAGCAAGAGAGGGTGCATTTCCCATCTACCTGAGGTGTGAGTAGCCTGATTTTGCAAAATTTCATGGATTTAATCATTAGCTCTGTTCTGCAAATTTCATGGCAACAGCAACAATGTCACCATGGGAATACCAGGCACCACCATAGTGCATGCCATCATTACTGCAAAGACATATTTTCTGATTTGGATTTAGCTTTTTAAACCATTGCCAAGAGCTTTTGACTTCTTACCCTTCCTGAAAAGAGTCAAAAGCTTTGGGAGGAAACAGTGATATGACACCAAACTTCCCCTTGATTTTTTCACCACCTTAGTCATAAATCATAATTTCATCTTTTTCAGAAAAGATACAAGTCCCTGCTCTCTCCATTTGTTTATTCTCATGCAAAAATTAAGGGTTACCCAGACCTGCATCTTCTTACATGTTCTCTGTCCCTCAAGGGAATGGTGTAAAACCATCTCCAGACCAGAGGACTAAAGGAGGGACAGAGCAGAATGAATCACACAATCATAAAATCAGCTGAATCACGCAATCAGCTGACTCAGAATCACTGAATCAGTGGAATCACTGAATCACAGAATCTGCTGAGTTGGAAAGATCATTGAGTCTAACTCAGCAAAGGACACCCCAAAGAGTTACACCATGTGCCTGGAAGAATGGAAATGACAAGGAAGAAAGAGAAGAGATGGATTGTGTGGGGCTAAGGGATGTAGAAATCATAGGGAAAAGGAAGAAGATGTGAAATCTAGAAGAAATAAGATTGACTTGGTGATCAAAAATAAAATTAATTGTGTAGGCCAAACAAGGCCTCCAACAGTCCCAAATGGTCAAAATTCCTTCTCAACACTTCCAAAGCAATGGGAAAAACTTATTGCTAGAGACACATTGGGAATAGGCAGAGAAAATTCCAAAAACAAAAGATAAACTAAAGAAAAAGCACGGTATGATCTCTGTTCAAAGCTCTGGGATCTGGAAGCCAGGCTCATGATTTGGGTTGAGACCAACTCATGGGTTTTGATCTCATGTGACTGGCATAACTAAAAATGCTACCACAAATCACAAGGCAAACTGGTGACAGAGGAGGGAACAAAATCAAAATCTCCCCAGCAACACAATTTATCCATTATATTCAACTCTTTTTCTGTGGAAATTATAGGCAAGGCTCTGTCGGTTTTGTGAATCCTTTCTCATTGCTTCTAACAGCAGTCAGTAATTCAATGTTCAGCACTCAGAAAGAGCAAAACCTTAGTAGGTAACAACTTCAAAGGCTTATCAGAGTGTTCTGAGATCTGAAGTCTATTAACTACCAGGAGGAGATGAGAAAGAAGACAAAACTTCCCAAGCTTAGTCACTCTGAGCTTCAAAGTAAAATAGCTTTCTTAAAGCACCCCAGTAGTGCCTAAATACAAACCTGTTATATATCCATCCAAGGGTAAGGGCTCAGAAAGGCAGGAATTAAATAATACCTTCATCAAGATCAAGAATTCAAGCAGTGAATGGTAAGAAAAGAACAAATAATTGACAAAATGGAGAACCACCATTTATTCCTGCTGTTTTTCACAAAAGCTTACTCATGCAGCTTTCCTGAAACACCGTAAAAGTGATGAAGCACTTACAAAACCGAGCAAGTTGGTGACATTTGCACTCTCCCTGCTAGTAATATTGTATATTTCTGATATAATGATTGTAACTAGGGACAGTACTGACAGTTCTGAATAAAAGATTGCAGCTAGGGACAGACTTGAGGCTTTGTGGGCACTAGGATAAAGGAGATAGAGTTGTTTAAGTGCACTCTCAACTGAGAAGAGCCTCACTCAAAAAGGCAAATTCCCATAGTGACTGTGAAAAAGTATAATGGATTTGAGGATTTGCTGGGCAAGACTCTTTGGCGAATCACTCCTCAGCCCACTGAAGTTTAACTCAGGTGCCCAAGGGAAGGTCTCCTGCATGGGCAAGGCCAAGATGCAGATCTGAAAGATGAGTCTGTTCACGTTTCACTTTGACTGAATCCACTGAGTGTCTTTGTTTGAAGTGGGATGAACGTGGACCCCAGCAATAGAAAAGCCTGAAGTTTGTGGAGACAGAATTTCTAGGGACTTAAGTTTCTCTGTCTTGGAAACAGCACTTTCTGCTCCCATTGCTTCCCAGAAACATAATTTTATTAGTTTACCTACTCAAAAAGCATTCTTTTCTCCTTAGTCTCTAGCTGTTTCTGTCCTTCACACCAAGCAATGCAAGGTCCTGCCCTCAAACTCAGCATAATCACATCAGGAAAAGCCTACTGTCAGAGCAGCTGCTTCCCTCTGTCTGAGTAATGGCAAGAATGAACAACATGTTCTCCTTTATTAATTATAAGGTGCTCCTCCTTAAATAGTTCAGCTATTTTTAGTTAATTAATTAAACCATAGCAACATTTGTGTGCATGTGTGGGGGAACATGTGCGAACACATTATCAATTAATAAAATTTAGGTGGTTTTGGAAGGGAGAAGAAACATCTCGGTGATTTTTTGAACTTATGTCAAGGATTTTTGTGAAGTCATGGCAGTATTAAAAGCCTCCAACCACTGCAAAGCACAGCTGAACGATGTGAACAAGGAGCTCTTCCCAAGTTCAAGCTAATACTTTGCTATAAATGAAATAACTGGAATAAATTTCCTCACATATTCCAAAAATATTCCAACTGGTACATGCACAGGGACTGCAATACACACAGACAACTGTATATTATTTTAACTAACCTTAAGGGAGGAAAAAAAGACAAGTTCCAATTTGTCCCAAAATACAGAACTTTAAAGAAATCATTAATAGTGACTAAGCATCTAGCTTTAAAATGGCAGCACTGGAAAGAATTGCATATGGCAAAGCACTGTGGTTTTTCCAGGCAAATAATGTATTTGGGTTTACCTATCCTCCTTCTCACTGCACTGAGGTCACTCTGCACGTGGGCCAGGGGTCTGTTAGACTGTGGGATAAAGCAAGGAGATATTTTTGATGACATTAAAACACATTTCTTTTTCAAAAGGATTTTAATAGATTAGCAAAAACAAGCAGGCTAATTCACCTCAGTGTTTCCCAGTAAGGATTAAGGAAGGATTTTATTTCATCATCCCTACAATCAAACTCAAGGCTCACATTACACATGGTTACACCCTCTCTGTTTTAAAACTGGGAAAGCTCTTGCCTTTTGACACTTACTCTCCTTACACTCAGAACCCAAAGGGGAAGTGAAAATCCTACTGGAAACGCAAAGCAGGCCAGGAAATATCCTATTTATTGTGCTATTAAGAAAAAAAATCTGTCTTAGTAATTATACCACACACACAATAGCACAAATCTCCATTGTAGGGAAAAACCATGGGTTGCAACATGAGATCAGACATGCCAAGGTATTGCTTTAGTAAGGGTTATTTTTTTTTCCATTTTCTTGTGTTCTTTTCTTTCCCAGCTTCTCATCCAAATGCAAAAGCCAGCGAGCTTTTTGGAGTGCCACCAACCAAGAGGCAAGCTAAGAACTTTACATTCATAGAGCAGCACTGGTGGGTCTTAAGTAAGAAGTAAATCTCGTCTCACAAGCCCTGTGTATCACAGGACACTCTTGTTGACTGTGGCTCTGGTTCAGGAAAGCATTTAAGCATGTGCTGAAATACATCCCAATTCAGAGGAAGTATATGCTTGACTTTAAGCATGTTCTTAAGTCCTGTTGATTTCAACAGGACTTAAGCACATACTTAAGTACTTTTCTGAGCAGGAGCCTATAAAAACAATAATAAATTTGCTGTGCAGCATTTCAACTTCATTGGACTTTTCCTGAGATTTCATTTTGCTAGGAGAAGCTGTGAGCAGCAGCCTTCCAAGGGAGGGCAAGATAGAGCAGGAATATATTCCTAAGCACACACACATGGAAATGGACCATGTGCATATATGTCAAATAAAAATAGAGCATTTGCCTGAAGGACTGTCAGGGTAGTAACAAAACAAAAAGGAAGTGGTGAGACTCTTTAGCCAGCTCTCCAAAAGCCAGCCAAAATGCTGTCCAAGTTTGGCATTACATACAAGCATATATTTTAGATGCACATAAGCTGAACTGGTGTGTGCTGCTGGCCAATTTGAGGGGAGCTGGCTTCTCACACTGGTTCCAACCAGCTGAGCAGCATGTCAGCAGGGCTGAGGATCTCCAAGGAGCTGTCACTGCACTCTCGCATCTCTGCAGCTTTGGAAGACATGCATTTGTACTCTTGAGACATTCAGGACTTTCAGGAGATAGAACTGCAGGTTGGACACCCCATGGGCATCATGCTGTTAGGACATGACAATTATCTGTATGGTTGCTAAATCATGATTTTTCAACTTTTTATATCCACACGAGGGGCAGCATGGGCTCAGGAAGGGATTAGTCCTATAGGTTGGCTTCTTCCAGAGAATCCTTTCATGGTGGCTTAGGATATTCACAGTAAAAAATCAGATTTATCTTCCACGTCAGCTGAGGTCCTGGTAGCAGAACAGTTGCATGCACAGGTCTCAGTTACCTCAAGGGCTTTTCTGGAGCCACTGGCCACTGTATTTGCTCTTGTATTAAATAAGTTTTGCTCTGAAATAAACCTTGTGATGTCTGAAAACTCCAGTAAGTCATGTGCAGTTTAGATTTAGAAAACTACAGACTAGACATGGGTGAATGGGTGAGTGGTCTGATCACATGGAAAGGATTCCATGCTATTCCATCATCTCTTCTGCTTTATTCTAAAGTTCCATGACTTGACAACTATCAGTAGAGTAGAAGAGCACAGACTGGTCTGACACCCTAGAACATGGTATTATTTTCATTTTATTTATGTTTGTATATGTTACTTTGCTATGCATGTGGTCAAATTAATGAGTATTTAATATTAGATAATCAGAGGTAGTGAGAAATATAACAAAACTTCCTATAACAAATATATATATATATATATGTATATATAAAAAGTTTGGTAAAAAAATTTTTTTCCAAGAGACCATATTCCAGCCTGCTCTGCTGTGAAGAACTTCTGAACACCAAGACTGACTTTCACAGGGTGATGTATAAGAGGAAAGCCCCCAGAAGAGTGAGAGTCATTAAGTAACACCAGCAGTACTGTAGACAGAAATCACATAGAGCATGTATTTATATTCTTTTAATGTCAGCACAATATAAGCTAAAGGATGGGTGCTAAATGCAGGCTGACATTTTCAGAGTGGCTAACAGTTTTAGATCTTGTGAGACAATTTGAAGGCAGCTGACTTCTCACAAGCATCAACTCTCTACACTTGGCAAATCATGCCACAAGCCACCCAAAATGAAAAGCTGATTTTAAGAGCCTCAGTAAGAGGGAATTATCACTGACTGTGAGTTTCTTGAGCAACTAGACAGAAAATTCAGAGTGCTCAAAAATAAAATCTCTTTATGAAATAAAATATTCTTTGAGGAGCTCTCATGGAATTTGACAAATACCTGATGGAGATGCATGAAAGCTTTGGCCATATCACCTTGGGGAATACACCTGGAGTTGTGGTCTTTGGCCAGCCCCCAAGGACAGGCAGGGAGCTGGGACCACACAAACCTGGGGGGTCACAGCACACAGCGCTGCAGGACTCACAGGGCTCCTGGCTGCCCAGCAGCCTACCCAAAAATTCCCTTTTAAAATTACTATTGTAGTTTCCCTCCTCACAGAAAACACACCACAGCCTCTCTTCAGTAATGCTATGAATGTTTTAAAATTGGTTTTTAGACTTGGCACAATTTAGAGCAAAATCTTGAAATTCTTCATAACCAAAAATTGCTATTCTCATCATAGCTCTTGACAGCAGACTGTTCACAAAGTTCTGGAGCATAGTGGACTGAAAATACATTCTTGTCTTGATGGACAATTAAGAATCATCCTTTACACTTCTTCCTGAGCCTTTTCCAATCTAACAAAGCAACCGTGCTTCCATCACTCACCAGGACCCTGGGTACCCACATCAGCCAGTGGATGCAACCTCAGAAAACAGCTTTTAAAAGCTTTGCTTTTTGGGGACTCATCAATAATTCACTGTGAGTAAGACACCAAGGAACATGAAAAGAACTCAAGAAATGTCAGAGATATAAGTTTAACATACAGAAAGATAGCAGAACAAATGAGTAACAGTAACTCACAAGTGAATGTGGAAGTTGATAAGAAAAGACAATATGGACATATCAGGAACAAACAACATGAATTAACCCAAGTAAATTTTGTTCTCTGCCAGGTTACCTAGCACTTTAGGTAGGAAAGAAGCAGCAGGTACCGAGAGCTGACCTCTGTAAGGCTTATGACATCAGATCCAGACCATATTTTCATTAACAAAATAGGGAAACAAGACCTGCATGAAACCTCTGCAAAGTGCTTGTAGGAGTAGTTGAAAAAATACTTAACAGAACAGCAATAATCAAGTTTTCTGTTAGCACATAAACACAATAAATAGAGGCACCACAAAGGTGTGTGACAAGATGAGTCATATTTAATGCCTCCATTAGAAAAATGGAGGAAGGAACAGACAGAACCTTACAAAATTTCCTGACAACAAGAAACATAGAGAGGTTACTGGGATTTCCCAGGAGAGGAGTAGACTCAAAGTGATGCTAAGAAGTTGGAACGAAGTGTCTGAAATCACTTAAATGAAATTCAGCAAAATAAACCTCAAGGTGTAAGATGTGAGAAAAACAAAATGTAACGTACAAAATGCAGGATGGGGAATAGCTGGTGAGGGCAAAGCGAAGGAGTTTTTACGTAAATCACAATGTGAATCATCAGTGTGTGCTTCTACAGGAAACAGCAACCAGATAATGAGATGTACACGTGTTGTTCTACTACAACATAACAGTCCTCAAGCATGTACAAGACTGCTTCACAAAGAGGATGATGATCCATTGTTGTTCGTGCCCACAGAGGATGAGATTAAGGATTTTGCTCAATTCGCAACAATAAAGATTTAGGAGGGAAAAAAGAACAGTGTAATTATAGGACTAATGAAACACAAAGCAGGCTTTCTAAGGAGGTTGTGTAATCTGCATCTAGTGGAGGCTTTGAAGAAATCCAAAGAAGCTGGTAAAACTGGTCTTGATTTATTTCATCCTGATGCTGAGCAGAGAGGGGGCATAGAATGTTTTAAAAATCCTTTTTAACAGTATATATTAGCGACTCTAACAATAAAGCTGCTCCTGCTGCCAGTGCTGGATGCTTTGGTGGCACAGACTTTTGCTTCCCTCCCACCTGCACAGGATGAAGTCTGGCCCCAGTGAAATCAAAGGTAATTTTGCCTGTGACTTTGACAGGACCAGAATTTCACTCAGAAGTTTCATGGCCAGAGGGGACAATTATCATAATCCTTCCTGACCTTTTGCATCACACAAACATAGATTTTGCTCAGCCTGTAGCCAACATCTTGTGGCTGAACTAGAACATATGTTTTGGAAGGGTTTTTGGGAGAGGCACATGCCTCACATAGAGTGGTAGTAAAATCCCCTCTAGCGTTGCCTGTTTGCATTGCAGGGAGCAGCTCGAGCTCCCAGGGAAGTCAACATCCCATTTCTGGGGTTTTCCAAAAGGTACCTAACTTGTCACATCACTCATATATGCAATCTTTTTTTCTTCTCCCTCAGTTGCATTTATGCACATGGGTTCAAGTGCTGGAAGGAACCTTAGTGACAGGATTTGGGGAGTCAATATTTAGAGCAATATTTACAAAATTGTCACAATTTTAGTAAAATTTAATAGAGATGCTGAAGCATCAGCTACTGTTGGTTGTTTTGGATACAATGGTGTATCTCATAGGAAGAAGTAAGGACTTTGAACAAGAAAGTAAAAAATCCTTTTATTAAGGCAAATAAACTTAGAATCATAGGGGTTCTGTTGGAAGGGACCTTAAAGGCCATCCAGTTCCAATCTCCCTGCCATGGGCAGGGACACCTTCCACCAGACCAGGTTGCTCCAAGCCCTGTCCAACCTGGCCTTGGACACTTCCAGGGATGGGGCAGCCACAGCTTCTGTGGGCAATCTGTGCCAGGGCCTCACCACCCTCACCAGAGAGAATTTCTTCCTAATATCCAATTTAAACCTGCTCTCTTTCAGTTTGAAGCCATTCCCCCTCGCCCTGTAACTCCACATTCTTGTACATAGTCTCTCTCCATCTTTCTCGTTGGCTCCCTTCAGATACTGGAAGGATCTTGTCCTGCAAGATATTGATACCACAGTGCCTGTTCATGCTCTGCATATCCATAATGCAGCTCCTTCATTCTGGAAGCTTAAGCCTGCAGGATCTTATCAGGGTTTTTGCCTTTAGGTGCCACACCTATTAATGTGGTATATTCTAATGGAGTAGGTGGTGGATGCCCCATCTCTGGAAATGTTCAAGGTCAGGCTGGACAAGGCTCTCAGCAAACGGATCTAGTTAAAGATGTTCCTGATTACTGCAGGGGAATCAGACTAGACGACCTTTAAAATGTCCCTTCCAACTCAGAATATTCTGTGATTCAGTGATAATGTACCTTATCTAATTCCATAACAGTCAGTACTTACACAAAGTATTCCCACTAAATTTTCCACTGACTTCAGTGAAAGCAGAGTCATACTTTGGATTCACTAGTTACTTCCTAATAAATGATTAAAACCACAAGTGCTCTGAAGAAATAATTTGTGAATAACTCTTATTTAGCTATCCACAGAACACCAATTTTAATATTTTCAGATACTGATGATTCTATATCCTGAAAGCTATTTAGATACCAAAAAAAAAAAAATCATTTCCCCCTGGGGAAGCTGCAGAAAATAAAAAAAATAAAATGAGAGCTAGATCAGTGTCAAAAGGTGTCATAGGCAATGCAAATTCCAGCCAAATTATTCTGTTTCTAGTGGAGATCAGGTGCAAATACAGAAGTTGTTTCTCCAAAACAAGATCTGTGCAGAGTTCCCATTACAGTACCAGAATCCTGCATCCATTTCTTGTAAGAATTAAATCTGGCACATCTGGAATTTCGATGTCCATTAAAAATCTCTGAGCTGGGGGTAGTAATCTGGCCACACAGCATATTCTGCAAATGTTGGAGAACAGCAGCCAAATTTCCATGCCTCTAAGCAGCCTATCAGACTAACAAATAATAACAGCAGCCAGGTGCTGAAAGTCAACGCTGAACCTGAAATAAGATCCAGGGCTGAATTATTTATTGAAATTCCATGACTTTATTTGCAGTCTTAGAAAAGAGAGTCACTTGCAGGCACTGCAAATAAAGGTCTGGATGGTGAGTGTTGCTGGTAAGGGCATTTACCATATCAGCTGATCCCATAAAGTGTCCTCGGGGGTCTTTGTACCTTATTAACATCACAAAAATACTGTTCCTCAGTCACTGGGAATGAGTTAAAAGAGCAATTGGAAGCCCTCAGGAGGTGTCCCAGAGTGGGGAGGACCTGGCCCTCCTCTCTCCTTCTGCATCCCCAAAGTTCACAGCCCTGCACAGGGCAGGGGGAGGCTCCATTCTGAAATAAGATGAGCGTTTCTGACTTCCACTGAAAACAGACCAAGCTGTGCTGCAAAAGACCAGCAAACCACAGGGCAAACCAATCTTTGGTTTGATGTTTGCACCTTGTGCAACCCACAATCACTCCAATAAATTAATTGTCAATACAATATTACAATATATGGTATTTGGACCAAGCCTTAATGCCCTGAGAATAAAAATACCTTATAAATAAATTTTCTGGTTTACAGCTACTCACAGAGAAATAATTACAGAGTTCAGTATTGAGGGGATTTTTTTTAACTTTTAATATTTTCTTCCTTGCTGTATTTGATCATCTACACAGACACGCAGTCATATTTAGCCATTAGAGGGGTGTTGCACTACAAGGCAGTCTTTTCTGGTGCCACTCCCTCTGGATATTTCATTAAACAAGACACAGAGAGTAAGTTCTGAGTTTATTAATGGAAATACCTGCAGTGAAAGCAAGAGTCTAAGACATACACACAAACAGCAAATAAATGTTCCTTGGGACTCACATAAAAGCAAAACAATTTGTGTGTTCAGTATCAAATTATGGAGAAAATAAACAGTGATCCTTCCCAAAAGCTACTGAGAAATTTTGAATAAGTGTGTGTATTAGTAAAAGTAGAAATTACAAATCATATTTTTTGCAGTATGGGCTTCTGAATTTAATATATGATCAATATTATAAGCAGAAAAAAACAGATCCATGAGAGGAGTCTGGAACACATTTCTTGTTTGCTCAGTATCCCAGGGCAGGATGATTTCTTAAATTCCTTTGTCTGTACTGTTTGAAATGCTTTAAAAACTTTCCATAGGAAATGGTTTTGATAATTTTCTCAAAACAAATTTTGACCTGATGCTCAGACTAAATTTCCTCTGATTTCACTTTATCCTGTTATACAGAATGAAAAAAAAAAATCCAAGCCCAAAACCAAAGCTTAATTAAGATTAATTCAATGCTATTAATTAAAATAATCAATTGCACTTTCCCTAGCACCTCTTCACCTCTTACTGTCCTTTTGCTTCTGGAATCCTTGATCATGCTGTCAATTCAAAATATAATCTTTTTTTTTTTTTTTTAAATTCTTATCACTCCTAAGTCCCTCGTGCTCCAAGTGTAGCACCCTCCAAAAAGACCAGCAGTGACTCCAGCATGGCTGCCCAGCAAAACTCTTCTCCAGCCTGTTCTTTCCTCTCACAGCTTTCTCAGAAGCAATCAGCAGCCTCCTCTTGCTCACACTCTTCCCCCCACAAGAAAAGAATCCCTTTGTTGATTTAATTTCATTTCATGCTCCTCACCTTTCAGCCATACTCCCCATTCCCTGGCTTCAGCACTGATTTGGTGACAGCAACCCTGAGATGTGTCCCCAGCTCCCACCCTTTCCTCTGGCTCTCCACTCTGCTTCTCTGACATTGTCACCAGCTGCTTTATTCAAATTAAACAAATCCTTTCCGATATGGTGGAAATGCAGTGTGACACAAGGGTCATGCCCTCTAAATCTCCTCACCCATTTATTGTTAAGTTCACAAGAAGGTGCCACCTTCTCTGGAGACAATGCAGGTTAATCAGGCAATTGAGAAACCAGCATTTGGCAAGAGAATTTCTGAACATTTTCTATACACTTGCATACAGCTGGGCCTAATTCCCTCAAATACCTGAATAAGAGCTGAAAAATAAGGGGTTTTTTTTAATCTTTACTTACAATTCTCTCTAAAATGGAGATTTTTTTTTTTCCTATTATTGCAAAATGTCAAGTGCACAGGGGTGGTCTTCCAAAAATAAAAAGTAAGAGAAATCGTATGATTTCACACTTCCAATGAAAAGCTAAAGATCTGTTAGGACAGAATCCTTCTTTCTGGCAGCATGGCACAAGGTGATTAGTACTAACACTGCACTCACTTTCAAGGATCTTGGATATGGCTTTAAATTAATGTTAAATAAATATTCAAATATTTTTAATCAGTTAAAAAATTAATAATCTTTGTTGCTCAGATTGAAAGAGATGTCATGGGACTAACTATAACTTTTTAAAGTTTATAAAGTTTATATAACTTTATAAATATACATATAACTTTATTAAAAAGTTGTTATATAACTTCTCCAAATTTCCTATCTCGGCCACATCCTTCCCCAGCTCTTTGAGAAGCTGTCTACAGTCAGCATTTTTAAGATTTATTATTATTGCTGTATCATCTCTTTTGAGATAAACTCTGAATCATTAAACCATCAAGCAGAGATTTTGCTCAGTAAGAGAACAAGGTGTTCCCACAAGCACAGGTCATAGGGCTGCTGGTGCCATAGAGCCAGGATGGGCAGTGGATACTTCCCACATCCATGTTCACCTGCCTTTATTAGACACTGAATAGCAAGAAGACTTCCTGAGTGTTTAGAGAAACATGTAACTGAAGATTTGTAAATATGGATTGAAATATGTAATAGAAGATAATGTTCATGCACTCTGAGGAGCTCCTTGTGGCTCCATCTTGGACCAGGCTAAGTACAGAGTGCTTAATACAGAGAAAACATAATTTTTGAACCTCAAGGAAGACCCAGCCCTAGGACTGGATCTAGAGCTTAACTGCGAAACTCAGATATTGTTTTAAAAAAGAAAACAAAACAAAAAATTCAGATTTACTGCATCTTGGTACAAGAAAGGGCAAAATACAATTCCTTGTCAAACTGCATGGGTGAGTCAACACTCAGAATGAAAAGTTAATTAAAATAAATCAAACCAATTGAAGACTGAAATATACTTAACAATTAAGGGTATTTTTGTACTGGATTCTCTTGGCATGTCCTGGGCATTTAAAAGAACTAAGCACAGAAAAACAACCAAAGCTGCCCTTCTGAGAGAACCTAGAACCTGCAAGAATATTCCATGATTCAATCCCTCTTCATTCAGGAAGAGCTTTTTTAAAAAATACTATAAATAAAATAAACAAGCAAAACAGGTCTCCAGTTGTACACTGAATCAGCAGCAATGGCTCATCACAAAACACAGGGCAGTGAAAGAAAATAATTTCCCCCCATGATATCCATTTGCATCTGTTTGAAGTTGCCCATTCAGCAGCTAAAAGCAAAAGGAAAGCAGTAACACAACGTGCCTGTTGACCCACACAAATTGAGTCACAATCTAGAAAAACTCCAGCAACAATAGCAATGATCTATCAGGGCTGGTTTCTCTGATGTCCACTTGTTTGGAACAATATACAGGTACAGGCACGCACCAGCATGCAGAACAACAATAGCTACATGCCCTGGATGTCAAGGTTGAGGGTGTTTATTTGGGTGTTAAAATGTCATGAAGAGGGCAAGCTTGGCAATCCATACAGAGGAAGCACCAGCCCAACCTGAAAATTAATTCAGTATTTTATCAGGAGTTAATCCATGATGATTGAGTAGCTTTTACAGTCACTCATCTCTATAAAGAGAAAAGAGGGAAAATTTTATCTGGATATGCTACTGGACTACAGAGATATGACAATGGATGTTAGGGTAAACGTTTTGTAGGGAATGAAGCTAAGGCACAGAACTGTGATGTGACTTAGTCAATGACAGAAAGGGAATTCTGCTCTTGTATCTCTCAGTTTAGCTCTTCCTCATCTCATATTCAAGGTCAGACCTGTACTGACACAGCACTCATCTGCCCAGCCTTTGGAGGCCCTTCCAAAGTCTGGCCCTTGCATAACCAGGTATGACAAGCATATAAGATAAGCAATCTCATATTTAACCACCACCTGAATTAATCACATTCCATTATCACACCCAGGACACGTAAGCAGCGTCTCAGCACCATTTCTGTCAGACTGGCCTCAACCAAATTCATATTGCTGTTCAGAGAAACAGGAAGCAAAGATTCCTTCTGTGCTTCAACCAAACCCTGTTCTGGCTTGTCAAAACCTCCTCCATAGCAATGCCCTGCTGGTTTGCAGATTTTCTGGCATTTTTATTCCTTTATTGTCCCTAACTACATGTGTCTCATTACAGCATATCTAGTCTTGATCTGAACCAGAGGCAGACAGGGTATGACTTCTTTGGTGCTTCATTCCAACAGGTAATCATCTTTACAATTACGCCTACTCCTGATCTGACTATATTTGACCTTAACTATTAATATGTTGCACAAAGAAGTTGTGAATTCTCCATCCCTGGAAGGGATCAAGGTCAGACTGGATGGGGCTTGGAGCAACCTGGACTAGTGGAAGGTGTCACTGTCCATTGCAGAGGGATTAGAAGTCTATAATTCCATTCCAACTCAAACCATTCTATGATTCTCTGTCTTGTTATACTTCTTACCACTGTACTAAAAAGACCCCACAGATACATTTAACATTGCAGTCAAGTGATGTTTGCTCTTTTAATTAAAGGAGAAAGGTTGCCTTCTCAATGGCAATCTTAAGTAATTTTTCAGCCTGAAAATCATTCTTCTCTACTTCTTTTCCAATGTCCTAACACACATAAACTCTGTGTATTGTTTAAAACAGCCAGTCAAAAGATAATCTAAATCTTGACCCCTCCCTACTAATAGCAGTGGCAAAAAGAGAAAGTAAAAAAAGTGTAGCTGTGATTAGTGTGATTTGTGTGTTTGTTATTGGGCTATTTACTGTGAATTACTAAGCCTGAGTGCACATGAACACTAAATCAGTCATGCTAAGTGCTGTACAAAGAGCTATGACTAAAGGACACAGCACAGGACCAAGGTGAAATCCTTCCTGGCCTTCCTTGCACAAGGCCATGGCTTCTCAGCTTCTGCACCTGTAAAGTATTGACCATGACTGCACACTGCCTTGGAAATGCTATAAAAAGGCATCTATATTTATTTTTTACCTGACGAAATGGGTTTTGCAAAGAGAATCATGTTCAGAGGTGGCTGCCAAAGCACAGAGCAGCCTGCAAAGCTTCCTTTGCAGAACTGGGATCTAAGGATGCTTAATTGTTATCAGCATCTAGGAAGTTTGGAGAAGAAGTTTGAAGAAAGAGAATTTCTAGTATCACTCGGTGTTTTACTACTAAGAGTTAAAAATAAAAAACCCAACACTTTCACAAAAAAAAATCTATCTTCTGAGCATTTAAAACTGATGCTAAACAGTCTTTTCTGAACACAGTTGCTGAATTCAGCTGTCAGATGATTTCTGAGATGGAGCATACAAGGATTAGCTCATCATACTTTGAACTCCACTGTGAGCCTGCAGCAGCACAGTCTCTTTGGAGGTGATGAGCCCTTTTCCAAGAAGCAGAGCATTACACTTACATGTCTTTGCCAGCTGCAGAAGTTAAAAAAAAAAATGTCTGCTTTGGCATCTTCTTGGTTAAAAGAAACAGAAATTAAATTCATACCAAAATCAAGCAAATTTCGTCTGTGCATAAACCCCATTCCCAGAATTATGAACAGGTTTTAACACCTGAGATAATGGTGAATGGTGAATTGAGTCATGACATGTTTTTCTTAGACCAGAGGAAACAAAAAAATTGGCCAGAGAAGTTGTGGATGCTCCATTCCTGGAAGTATTAAAGGTTAGGCTGGATGAGACTCTGAGTAACCTGGTCTAGTAGAAGATGTACTCACTCATGTCAGGTCCCTTCCAACCCAAACCAATCTGTTATTCTATGAAATGCAAGAGAAGCAACAGAAATAGTTAAGAAATGGCTTCTTTACAGCAGGATTTACATAAGGAAGGGAGGGGAAATTACTATTCCCATATAATATCCTTGCAAGTTTTATAGAATTTAAAGTAAATGAAAATCCGTTTCAGCCTTGAATATTAGGCCTGAAGCATTTTAATTGCCTTTTGCAGCAAGCACATACAGGTGAATACAATGGGCTTCTGTCATCTGCACTGCACACAAAATTAGCATTTACCAACGTGAGGATTTAGAAGAGCAAATTGTCACTATCTGAGCACCTTTATTCTTAATATAATGTCCTTTACACTAGAGTAGCTATAGCAGGGACAGTTCCAACTCTTACTGTCCTACAGATGCATTAATACAACACAACCCTGCTGAAATGCATTTCAATTAGTGCTTTATTTCAGTTTTATGAAGGATTACGAAAAATGCATAAAAAGGAGCTATTTTAGTGTCTTTTGGAAATCAGGTGCATAGGGGAAAAAATAGGAGAAGCCCTTGAGCTCCAGATATACAATACCTCTTAAGAAATAACCAGGCTACTTTGGGGACCAACAGAGAAATCATGGGGATTACAAGACTGGTATATCAGTCTGTGTGTGAGAACAAGCAGGAAAAGCACAGAAGTTGGTCCTACAGAAGATACAACATATGCACAAACTTGGCACCAGAGAAGGACTGGTATCAGCATTTTATCAAGGTGAGACATCCTGAAAAACTTGCCTTGGGTCACTGAAGGAGGCAGAAAAGCACAAAAAGTAAATAAATCCTGTGAAGAATTTGAGTCAAAACCTGGGAATACTACTGAGCTTAACATGTAAAATTTGCATGGCAGGACCTTTTCACAGTTTGAATAGATAAAAGAATGAAAATCAGAGGGTTTCAATGGTGGGAGCTGTGCTGTTGCTTTTTATTAAGATAATGTGCTGAAGTGCTCATTTGTTCATAGAATGGAAAGTCAAGGAAAAGTTGATTTGGATTTTTACAACACTGGGGCCATTTTAACATGGCAAAGCTTTGTAATCAAATCTCTTTTTTGAGCACATCTCCTCTTATGACACTTTACCCATTAAATTTGTGGGGTGCATCAGAGCCACTGAATCAAAGAATATGTGTTAAATCATGGAAGATCACTTCAGGCAGTGAACACCACTATTAATAAAATATAGATACATACAGAAGAGGAAAATCATAAACACTTTAAAAAATAAGTCATGAAATTATTCTTGAGAGGGACATAATAATACTCATTTACAAAGCATCTTTAAATTTAAGGAAGTCAGAGAAAAAAATTCTATGGACTCATCATTCTACATTTACGTATGTACTGGCAATCAAGTTATGTAACAAACAGCAATGACATGTTGTAAATGCAGTTAGTTAGACTAAGTTCTACCCTTAGGTATCATTAGATAAAATTACTGGCTTTGGAACTGCAAAGCACAGCTGGATACAGTTTGAATTACTTCTGTTCCACTGTAATAATTTCCAAGTCTTAAGTTTAATATAAAAAGATCATGCCAGGAATACATGATGCTGATGAAACTCCTCAGATGTATAAAAAACAGATTTTTTTAACTCATAGTTTCAGATGTACATATATATGCTTCCCCATCTAGATGAGTTTTACTGCATGTCAGCAACACAGAAGTGCAAAAAATTTCTGTGAGTAGTTCTGGGAGAACAAGAGACAAGGAAGGAAAGGGAATAAGGAAATTTCCACATGAAATGTTAAAAAATGTGTCAAACAAATCACTTCAAGCTATTTACAAAGTACCTACTACAGCACTTTAGGTACCTGCTCTGATTTCCTACATCATGTAAGATTTATAGATTGAATCCAGCACAAAACCAAACCCTTCCTTATCCCAACTGATTCTCCCTGACTTTAAGTCAACCTTAGCTAAAAGAAAAGTTTATCACTGAAACCTTCTATTATTCATGTATAAAACTAACGCATAAAGTCACAGCTCTGTAATATCTGCCTGACTCTGTTAAAAAAGAGTAATTTAAAAAAATATACCAAAGCTCCCAGCTGAAAAATGGAAATACTACTAACAAAATAACGTTTCTGTTACCTTTTTGCAGCACACTGGGATTATTTTGTTTGTATCTGCCACATTTTGAAGAATTATGTGCCACACAAGAATTCAGTGATATTGTTGCTGTGATGATCAATGTGTTGTAAACAATCCTTACGCAGCCTTCCATTAAACTATTTGACATAGGCAGGTGGATTGATACCAACATTAAATCCTGGAGCAGGGGCAGACGTACTTCCTGCTGGCTGTCTTGGAAAGGGTCCCTGTATATTTTTGGGATGTTATGTCAAACGATCCCAGTGACATTTGCCATTCTGGATTAGCCTCAGCAGAGCCATGTATTGCCAATAAAAGTTTCCTGAGGACACTGGAGCTTCACTGTCATCGCTGAACCACGACACGACAACCTGTGAGCCTGATGAGATGGGAGCTGCCAGAGATGGAAAAAGAGCAACCTGCAGCTAAACATAGAGCACCCAGAGCACACTGGTGGCTATTTCTAACTACCAGTGACAATAATTATGAATATCACCAGTTCTTCATGGTAAGATTAAAACATAGTTTTTACCCAGTTTGACTGTACGGCTCAGGAAAGCTGTAAAAGAGGAAGGAGCTAGCCGGTGGAGTTTAAACAAGATCTCAAATACACTTAGGCAGGTCTAATTCTGCTGCCACTGAATTCAGCAGTACAAAACTGACTTGCTTTTGTGGTCATGACCCAAGCTGAATGTTTCTGAATTCTTTCTAATTAGAATGGAACCCATTTGCAAAGACATGTAAAGAAGGTATGCATATTCAACAAAGCATTGGCATATATTTCATTTTAGATATTTTGATCACAACTAATTTGTATATCAATAGCATCAAGTTGAATAAAAAGGAAGTAGTCACAGCTGTTTATAGAGGAAAACCCCCAAACTGTGGCAGATCAGGGCATCATTCACCTTTAACCATAATCTAAGGATGAGACTGTGAATTTAGGCAGGAGACATGGCTGGAAAGCCCTTCTTAACTTGAGAACCAGTTTGCCAGGCAATCCTAGAAACATTCC
Source organism: Sturnus vulgaris (assembly GCF_052056855.1). Classification (NCBI taxonomy): domain Eukaryota; kingdom Metazoa; phylum Chordata; class Aves; order Passeriformes; family Sturnidae; genus Sturnus; species Sturnus vulgaris. The sequence continues at coordinate 109,576,384 of NC_142245.1, read as the reverse complement.
AGACTAGGCTCAAGGTGGCAGGGATAGTGAATATATCTCTGTCAAGTCACTTTATAAACTTGGCCTGCTTAAACAATTTACTGCCTGTCTCTAATAGTCCCACCAACGAGGCCCTTGTCTTGACGCAAAACAAAACCTGCAAATGTTCAGAGACAAAACAGACTCACAGAAACTGGGCTGGACAACTCAAGCTAAAGTTCCTTTAAAGTATTGTTTTTCTTCATCACAAGGAAAAATAAGCCACTTGTAATTCTAAAAGATTTGATAGGTGGTTATATGGCAATTTATTGAATATTTTTTTAAGTTGTAATTTTAAGGCAAAGTTAATTCTTGCCAAGACTGATGTTTTTCCTCTATTTTTGTCATTATTTTATTGAAAATGCTTAATAAAAAAAAAAAACAGAGAAGAAACAATCAGTCCAAACAGCATTTCCTTGATTTAAGTGAGTCAGAAGAGGAGTTGTTCCTGATTTGTCACTCTGGCCATTCCTGATTTGACAAAATCTTAGCAGAACCACTACACTAAAATATTTGATCTCCCTGCATGGAACTTTCAAAACTCATTTACAGATGTTTAAACTAAAATTATTTCCCTCCCTGGTCTCCAGGCTACTGGTAAACCTTGTAAATTTTGTAACCTTAATACGAAAGCACAAGGCCAGGATGCTGGAAGAGGAGACTCAGGCTGCTGATCATGCCCTGCCTCACCAAAAGCAGATTGAAGAGACACAAGCCATGATGCCCATCTGCTTAGCAGCTCCAAAAGGGAAGAGTTCAAGATGTACAGTAAACCCTGTGCTCCCACCACTCCCAGGGTGACAGCTGAAAAGTGTCAGAGATTGCACACACTGTACACATCTGCTTGGTAGGGTGGTTGTGGCTCCTTCAAAATATGAAAGGCTTGGCAACAAAAAAATGTTTTCATCATTCTTGGAGCACCAGACAGGTCGGACCAGATGTTTCAGTATCGTTATTGTTCCTTGAGCTTTTTTTATCTTTGTTATTTCCGCTTTATCTAGAAAGTTTAGCTAAACATAGGAATGATTTTGTATGAAAGGCAAGCTGAGCTCATAATACCCCAAAAATATCCATATTTCTCATGAAACAGAAATGAACTTAGAGCTCTCCAGATCTGATTCTGATTTCTAATCATTAGTAAAAAAAAAACTTTTTGAGGGCAGTCTATGAATCGAATACACTGCAGAGCCTATCTTGTTATAAAGGGTTAAAATGTTCCTATCAAGTTATCTCTCCCTGTTTGCAAAGCCAGTACTGGTTGTGATAACCCTGAAATTCTGAAACTGAAATCAGTTTTCTTATCAGAGTGACTCTCTTATATTAAAACCACAAAAGCCTTAACAGTGGGGAATGATTGTTTGTAACAGGTGTAACACTTTTATCTTCCTTTAAGACTGTGTGACAACACTTCACCAAAATCCAAACTAAGGTTGGTTTGAAATCACCTTTCAGCAGAAATAACTTTTTTAAAAAATCCAGAAAATGCACCAAAAAAAAAAAAAATAAAAATAAAAATTAAAAATAAATAAATAAATAAATAAATAAACAAGCAAACAAACAAAAAACACTAAATAACCCCACCAAAACAAAACACACCAACCCACAAAACAAAAAAACCTCCAACTTGCTCCTCCCTGAGATAATTTCTGGGATAATTGTGTCCACAAGAGGGGCAGCAATACCTTCCTGAGAGCAGCAGCTCCTGGAACTTTGATGGAGCACACTGTTGCTGATGACTGCTCTGTCCTGGCAGCCAGGCTCTCTGACTCACTCATTCGTTCAGAACAGTAAGTTTTTCTTGCCATCATTTTTAGACATAATCCTAATGGGCCCAGTCAGCTGGCAGATGGGGACATGTTAAATGTCTGAAGTACTTCCACTGAAGTGGAATTTCAAGGCCTCTGAGGTCTCTTTTGATTTGTAAAATTGCAGCACCTTCACATTTTCCCAAGAAGGGTGTTCAGTGTGACTGTGGGTGAACACTTTGAGAAGTAACACTTTGCACCTTTTAAGCAAAAGTTCTTGCTCACCTAATCCTAGAATGGCTTGGGTTGCAAGGGGCCTTAAGGATCGTGTCATTCCAACTCCCCTGCCAAGGGCAGGGACACCTTCCACAACACCATCCTCAGAGCTCCATCCAGCCTGGTCTTGGAAACTGTCAGGGATTCACAACTTCAGACAATCTGTCCCGGGACCTCACCACTCTTACATACAGAATTTCTTCCTAACATCTAATATAAACCTGTCCTCTTTTAGCTTAAAGCCATCCTCTTTGATCCTATATGCTCTTGTGGAAGGTCCCTCTCTAGACCCCTTCAGGAACTGGAAAGTTCTCTAAGGTTTTCCTGGAGCTTTCTCTTCTCCAAGCTGCTTTCATAGCAGAGGTGTTCCAGCCCTGTGATCAACTCAGTGGCCTCGCCTGGACTCATTCCTGTGGGTTCACATTTCCTTCTGCTGAGGAGACCAGAGCTGGATGCAGCAGTGCAGGTGGGGTCTCAGAAGAGTGGATTAGAGGGGCAGAATCACTTCCATTGATCAACTGGTCCCTCTGATTTTGGTGCAGCCCAGGACATCAATGCAAGTACCCCTAGTATTAATCCATCAGTGCCACAATGATTCCTTCTAGAAGTAGGTGCCTGCCAGCTTATTACACATTCTCCCACCACTATGATATCACCATCTTTCCACTATCAGAAATATAGATTGAGATATATCTTGTTATAGAGTGTTTCTAAAGCAGGAAGATTTTAAAAATGAAATGTACTTTGGTCCATTTGTGGGGTTTGTTTGCTTTCTAGACTGCATTCTGAGCAATGCAGTCTTCTTTGCATCATGTTTTTGTTTTCCGTGGGTACAATGTATCTCCCTTATAATTAACTTTCAGTATTAGGTACTACTCTAATACTGAAAGGCAAGGACTGTAAATCTCAACACGTGTTTCCATTGCAAACAGAAATAAGCCCCAAAAGTCCTGTGGTCCTCCCTTTTATGGAGTTTAATTGTATTACTTCATGCAAAAGGACCACTATTTCAGTTTTGTCATTATTTTCATGCACACAGGTGCAAGACTGCCAGGTAAAGCTAAATATATCTTCCATCAGTGTATCATTGCCAGTTATACAGAAGCACTTTCCTTCTCCAGCACACAGAGGATTGAAATTAGCCTGAGTTACAGCAAGCTGGATTAAGCACAGAGCCAGCACAACCTCCCGATGCTCCCTTCCCCACGCTGCCACCGCCACTGTCTCACAACAACACGCATCAAACCTTTCTCTCTGGCAGCCTCCTCCAATTCCCTGCCAAACAAGTTTAGAGAGAGAATTGCTGCAGAGTTTCAGCGTTCAGCAAAGGCCTGCTCACACAAGCTGCACATCTGATCAAGGCAGCACCACCTCCCTGGCAGAGCTCCCCGCTCCCACCATCACTCTCCTGGTGTCCTGCCCCAGATTTCGGGGGGTTGCTCTCAAACACACACCTTGCAAGAACAAACCCTTGTTCACGAAAAATCAGCTCACAGATCCAGCTTAGGGCACCGTTAGAAAACAAGCGAAATCAATGGGGATGATAACAAGTAGGTGTGATAACCACTTAACCTGTCCCTGCCACAGCAGCTCAGCTGTGTCCTGGTGGTGCCCAGCCTGTCTGTGCAGCTTAGCAGATCCTGAGCCAACCTGCATTAGGTTACAGAGCAGCTCTGTTGGTTACAGCCCCGCTCCCTGCTTGTCTGCTTGAGGCTCCTGCGCTCCTGGTTGACAAACAGCAAAGGGAAATAGAGCAATTGTGTAACACCTTTCTTTTTTTAACCTGAGACACAAAATGCTTTTATTAGGGACACCGTGGCTGGTGAAAAACAGCCCTTTCTGGTTTTTTGGGCTTGTGGGAGATACAGTTTCTACCAGGCCACATCTACTGCCCTACATTTTCTCACTTATCACTGTATTTGCTGTGTGCTCCTTCAAGGATGCAGGACAGAACTCTTTTCCTTGGGTAAAGTATCACCTCTATAAAAATCAAATGAGATATTGTTGCATTGATCCCAACATCCTCTGCTGCTGTTTGAACTTGCCTCAAGTGTGGTCCAGTATATTTACATTTGCCACTTGTCCCAGTATCTCACAGTCCTCCAGAAGTTACCACTTTTCTATTCTTTCCAGCCTTAAAACAGACAGAATAAGTATCTTCTCCTTTGTAGAGAGATCTCCTGGATCAGCCTTTCTGTTTACCTCCCCTTACTAATATCCTATTCTTTGCAGTCACCTTCCAGAAAAGTTTTCACCTGTTCATGATTCTCTTACATTCTCATATTTTTCAGCTTTCAGCTTGTCTCTCCTTTGGATGTTTTTCTCTTTTTATTTTTGAATTTCTGAGGTGTATAATCTAATACTCTGGTCACATGCTTTACTATAGAACCTTTTAAACTTTTAATTAAATTAATGGCACCTTTCCAGAACTTCAAGAGTTGCAATTTTTCAACCAAAATGGAAAGTCTCCAGGAAGATACCAATTAATTCTTCTATTCCAGCTCTGAGTTTTATGTGAGTCTCTATGCAATTCTGTAATATGCATTATGCAGGAAGTCACATTACTAAAAATGTTCTTTCTGGAGTTATAAATCTTCAAGTGGTGTCATGGCTTAGTTTAACGCAGTGCTCATTTTCCCCAGTATCTTATGGATCCAGAGCTTCACACAATGAATCTGGGCAATGACCTTCACTTTAACAGCTGATGCAGTCAAAGAACCACATATCACAAACATCCATGTCAGCCTCAGTGAAATAGTGTGAGCACTAAAACAAATCAGTAGCTACAGATTTCCATTCCAGCACACATTTGACTGATGACAGAGTGCGAGACAACATCACAAACCTATTTTTTAGCCCATAAACATCTCCATTAAATGCAATTTGTTAGAAACTTGTAATAGGTGAGGTGTCTGTCTGTATGGACTCATGCTGGTCCATTTTAGTACATTAAGCTCTCTGTGAAAAGGATCTACAGGGCTCTTATGAACCTGAAATTCTTGTCAAATCTGTTGGCTGTGGAAAAAGACCTCACTGCTGGCTCAGTCACAGCACCTGCACCTGAACTGACTGGTTTTGGAAGATGTGTGAAGAGGCCGTGTATACATATCATGGATGTGGCTGACATTTCAACTTACAGCCCAAAATATCCATCAGGGAGTACAAAGCAATTACATACCCTCATCTTGACAGAAGGGAGGGGTTGGAATTTGCTTTCCTAATCATTCAGGGCTCTGTTTGCTAAGGGTCTGAGGTAACTCCCATGTATTAATTATAATCCAATGGATTTGCAGGAATGGACTAGGCTCAGAGAGAACAAACACCTGCAAGTGTTCCAGGCCAGGCTGGACAAGATTTTAAGCAACCTGGTCTAGTGGAAGATGCCCCTGCCCATGGCAGGGGGATTGGAACAAGATGATCTTTAAGATCCCTTCCAAACCAAGCCATTCCATAATTTTACACAGGCATACTTCAACGTGTGTAGAGGCTTTAAAACACTCTGAACATCAAAAAATCCGAGCTCTCCACTGAGGCAGAGTTTGCACAAAGTTTGCTATTAATATGGTTGTATATGTCATGGGTTTCAACTGTGCCACTGATTTTAATGGTAAGGTTTTCACAGTCCAAGACCAACAGTCATACACAACTCAAAACATTTTGAAACCTTACCATGTAACAAGTATAGTCATTTTTCTATACTTTCATTAAATTGCTTTCTGTTCTCAGTTACCCTTCTACAAAATCAGAATGAGCTTCAGACTGAGGAAACCGACAATAAAAACTGATTTAGTTTTTATTGGTTTAGAAAAAAAGGAAGTATTGCGGTAAATAATCAGAAGACCGACAGCTTATCTCAATCCTTACTGTTTTACAGTCCATCATATTGTTTATGGTCCTGACAGTTTCTGTTGAGCAGAATCCTGGTGCCCCCCAGCTCTTCCCAAAAATGGAAAAGAAAGTCAGGATTCATAGAGCAAAACCTGAAGCCTACAGGCTCAAGTCTAAAGTTAGGACACAGTACATTGCAGGCAGCAGGCTAAGAATAACAGAACAAACTCATGAGAAGAGAATTAACAATAAAACACAGGAACTCTGACTCTCCCTCCACAACATTACCTAATTCTAATGTCACGAAGAAGAAAGCAGAGTGAGCGTGTGTACAAGAGATAACAGGCTGTCACAGCACCGCTTCCGCTCAGCGCCAGAAAATTAAAGTTTGATTATTCAGTAGAAGCTGAGCCGATCTGAGAGTCACACCAGTGTCCAGTTCACAGCGCAACTTACCTTCACAAAGAGCTCAATTTCAGGGTCCTTTCCTTCCCCATTAGCAGCAACAGAGTCTGTCATTTTTCACCCCCAAGGCTACCAGCTGATCTCTTGAAATTAAGTGGCAAAAGGAGGTTTCAACTTCACAGCGTGTGAGTTTCCCTTCTGAACCACGCTAACTAAGCTCTTAAAATATCATTTGTAATGATAAAGCTCGAAAGCATTAGAATAAACAAGTTTGCAGGTTATTAAATTAATAATTAAGAAAAGGCAGGCAGCAGAGGAGCAGTCCCTGTTACGGTAGTTCTTCAGAGCAACAAGTGCTGCTGTGCTCTGGTACAGTATCCTCATCTGTCAGAGCTGCAGCCCTCGCTGCCTGCCCAAAATAGCCCGGAGCATAAAAAAACAGAGGGTGGGGTTAAACTCACAGGGGAGGAGACAAGCTCCTGGTACCTAGGCAGGATCAGTCTCTGAGCAAATAATTCTGCTCTTCCCTGTTTTCAACGTTTCTGTTGTTCCCTCCCTCATTCTACAGCTGGGAGCACCAGGGACAGGGAAGAAGGAAGTCCTGCAGCTGAGCTAGTTTCGTTGCTTTAAGCAACAGTGATGTTTTTTTCTGTTTTTTTGAAGGGTGTTTGTCCTGCCTGTAGCTTTTCAAAATCCAAATATTGCTATTGCTAAGAAAGGTAAAAGAAAAAGAGCCTGTGCACTGGCTGTTGGCTCAATCAAGAAATGGGAAGAAAAGCAGAGCTTTGCCTCAGCACCCCCCACCATGTGTGTGGTACAGACTGGTACAGAAGCCAAAACTGAATACTCAGGTGAGAGAAGCACCTATGATGTGACCACTGCTGATGGAGCTCAGGAGCAGAGGAATGGGAATGTTTGGGTCCCATAACTATTTCTCAGCATGTCCCTTGGGGTGCTGCTTGTAGAGGGGGGACAAGAGAACCATGATTTGCTGGGTGGAGCATGGGAGAACAGCCTGCTGTTGATCTGCTGCTGTCATCCCTTTCCTTCACCCTGCATTCCTTGCATGACTCAGAGGGCACCGCACAGCAGCCCTGAGCATGAGGTGACACCTATAGAAAGTCCTGACACAGCCAAAAGGCATGAAGGGAGGGAGTGCTGGCACAGGAGGGGACACCAGGCAGCGGTGAAAGGGTCAATGGCACCTCCTCCTCATCCCCATCCCTGCCTAGAGGGACTTGGTGTCCTCCTGCCCTTGGGAAGGCTCTTCCTCCACTTCTGCCCCCGATCCTGCTTCAGGACTGCCAAAAGTCTGGCTAACAGGTTGTTGGCAGCTCGAACTTCCAGACATGAGCAGTTTTACCTTCTTCTGACACAGAGAGGCCTTTTGGGGAGAGTTTTGACATGATCAAACGCCCGCCTTTCCTGAAGTGCTCTTAGCTGTGCTTCTGTTCTCCAATTCTCTCTGTGACCTCTAGGCATTTGACACAGCTCCAGAGCAGTCACAGCCAACACCTCCATGGCCCTTTGGATAAGTTCTATGGGAATTTTCCCACAACAACTGCTTCATGTGCACTACATGAAGGACTGAAATGGTTAACAAGTAAATCTCATTATGCTATTGCAACTGTAATTACAACATAATCATCATTATAATTACTGTAAAAGTATGCTTATGGTTTTTAGATCTAATTAGCACTCATTCAAATAACTGGAAGGTTAACTTTAAGAGAATTAAGTGTTATTACTCCTTTGATTTCAAATTTTTACATGTAATTTTTGGACTAGGCACATTAATTACCAAACATTTAGAGTACAATTATTCTTAGGCCTATCGGCAAGTTTCCAAGGACATAGGTTAAGTGTACTTACATGTGGCAGAAAGAATCATTGCATTGTAATTATGCATTACAGTTACAAAACTCTGCCAAAAACTTAAGTGTAATCACTGTATCTCTAAAATGCATCCCTAAATAATGCATTATTAACTATACAATTATAAGCTTTTGGGTTTTGCTGAAAAATTGTTTTGCTCTAGCACCTTGTGGTGACATAATTTCCCTTTAATGAAGGTTCCTGGGAACAATGGGAAATGGATCATCTTCAGTGAGGTTACCTGTAGCTCTAGCCTCACTGAAAACATTGTTTTGATATAGGCAAGTGGTTTGAACAAGTTATATCACAGGACCATTGGCTCTGGAAGAGAAGATACTGCCAGCTATGAGCATAGTAATGAGGTAATGCTGCTAATGCTAAACCAAAGGGTAGAAATAAAATCAGCTTTCAAAATATCAGCACTTACAAGTTGTGATGTATTTAGATGTGACCTATTTAGATGTCTATTTTAGAATGAAAAAGTATGCCCTAGAAGTGTCTAATTTTTTCCACTGAGTCCAGGGTAATGAGATAAACATGTAATGGTCAGACAAATCCTGCAGTAATTTTTAAGTAAAAGAAATCTATGGCTTCAGTCCAGATTCCTGTGCCTCACTCCAGAAGTTGTGCGTGCCTTGCTCTTCTGAAAGTCAAACTCTAGATGTAGCAATTTCAGTAGAGACTCATTGTGTCAAAACATTCAAATCCTTCCCTCTCAATTACTGTCTGGGTTTAGTGGTGTGTTATAATTAATTTGCAGATGAAGATTATCATGCTGAGGCTCAGCAAAGCAGAAGGGAAACTTTGCAATACAAAGGGAGCAAAGGTGCCCTGCAGCCATTTCCATCCTAACCCAGATATAAACGACTGCAGGAACGGGCCAGATCCCACCTGGCTCAGGATGTTTCTGGGCAGTGCTGCCACTGGAAGTTGCCGTCCTCATTTGCTTCCACCTCACTCCCTACCCCAGGACCTGATATGGGGTGTTCAGATGCAACAGAAGTTGAAGAGTGAATACCACACATCTGGTATTCCAACTGTGCTTTTAGGTATCCATGGAAAGAATAAGCCAGCCCACCTCAAAAAAAAACCCCTCTGCTACACAAAAATACCCCCATGGAATCCCAGAAGAGACCAAACATAACAGACAACACAATTTGTTCAAATAATGCTGTTTTTTTAAAAAAGAGATTCTGAAAGCTGAATTTAGGATAAACATTGTAGAAGGCAGTGAGTAGGAGGAAATATATATAGATGGATATATAAACATATATATGTATATATGCACTGCTTTAGGAATCTATTCATGCATTTTCTGCTTTTCTGTCATATAAAACTGACTTATCACTTACATCTGGGTGGAACCTTTCTGACTATAATGGTTTTTAGTGTCTACACAGCTCTTTTGTGTGTTATGAAATCAGCTCTTTCTTCAGCCAAATTAAGGGTAAGACACTGATAAATAATTAGTACACTCTCATTTTACTGCAAAGAATGAGTCACTTAGTTTGGCCTATCATTTTCTCACAAGTCAGAAGTAGCAGAGGCTTTGAGTTACAAGCAAGAACACTAGACACTGAATTATGAACTCCTCATAAGCCAAGTCATTATAGTTAGAGGTTTATGAGATATAGAAATGAATATGAGCACAATATATCCCATTAATAAAATAAGAGGACAGCTTCAGAAAAGGAATGGCCACATCCCCACGTAAGACCTCTATTGTAGGTGAACCCTGATGCACTATCAACTTTCACAGGCCAGATCCAAGCTTCACTTCCAGCAAAGATTTGTCCCGAGGGGGTGAAGCAGAGGCCAAGCATCCAGAATGTAACTCTATCGTGCAGCTCTCCAGCACACTGCTACGTTACCAAGAAGGATCAGAGCACAGAGCACATCCATCCCCCGGTGCTTCCACCCAGCTCCCTTCATCAGAGCAGGTATTGCAAGTTTCATACGACACAGGCGAAGTTTTTCATTGTTGTGATGAAAAGAAGTAAAAACTTGGTGCAGCTGCAGTAAATGGTATTTGGGGCTATGATTTTACCAGAGAATTATTTAACTGCTTAGTTGCCAAAAAACCCCACACCTAAGCAGCAGCCAGGGTGGTTTGAACGGGTTATGGAAACATCTTTTCCAGAGACAGTTCTGAATCACTGGCAATTTGCAACTGTATTTATTGGATGCTTGTAATTTTGATACCCAACACACTTAACAAGTTAACAACTGCAAGGAATCAATCCAGTACTTTTTATTTTCTTTTGAGTGACAATGTGTCTATTGATTTGTTGCTATTGATTTCTTGTCTGAATTTCAGAAAAATCAAAAGATTTGTCTCAGATATTTGGGGCCAGAACAGCAGGTTCCCCTCTTGAAATGTACATGGCATACAAGCTCTTCTCAAGGCATACAAAGCTCTTCTCATCAGCCCCATGCCAACACTGGGTCATAAGATACTTTCCCTCGACTCTAAAGATGTACAGTACCTCAAAATATGTTGGTTTGATGGAAGAACTGTGATTTTGTTCCTTTTTGTAACTTTTCCCACATTCAAGGTAATGGAAGAAAAGACATCAAGAGATACAAAAACAGCTGTGCAGCCTGAATGTCCCAGTAAATGGGATGGGATGGAAAAGCATAGACTAGAAAACTTAGCACTCCATTAACTGACAATTTGAAATAATCCACTCTGTACTCACCCCCAGATATTATGAATCCATCACAGCCATGAGCTACTGCAGCTCTCCTTTATCCTTTTATTAAAAAGCATTATTTTAGCTCTAAAATTGTATTGCTGAAATTCTTCTATTTAGCAGAATGAATCAGTTCAGACTGGAGTTTAGCAAAATTCTAGTCCAAAACCATGGAATTATTTTTTTATATAATTATGTTTTCACATGGATGCAGCATCAAACTTTGCTGTAACATTAATAAGCATTAACACCTTCAAGAGAAAACCTGCTGCTGTTCAGTGTGAAGAGGGATTTCATTATAGATAATGATCTCAGTGCTCATATTGAGACACCCTCAGGTACCCATTTGTAAGGATGTGGCTCTGAAAGGGTACAAAATAATCTCCTAATGCTGCATTCAGTACAGAAACTTCTAGAGGGCAGGAGTTTATTTCACTATCATTTCAAAAGTGACATTTCAATTAAAAACAAAAGATACTTCCAACCAGGACTGAGACTGCTCTGGAAAGTGGTATTGTAGGAGATACAATGGAGAGCATGACAGATTGTCCCCAACTGTGGCCTATATGGGTAATGCAGCTGATGAAAGGAGAAATGCAGAAATCCTCAGCCCTTGCTTTTCAAAATGAATCCTCCATGCTATCAAGTGTGCTGAAGAAAAACAGCACCAGGTTAAGTGTGATGTACCCATTGTTGTTGACTCACTACTGTCATAGAATGAAAATTACATGATTTTACTTCCAAGTCTGCAACAGAGTAAGTAATGCCTCTTCCTGTCTTATTTTACAGGAGTTCATCGTGCAAGTCCCTATTTAGATTATTTCTGTTCACTTCTTTGTATGCTTCTTAACATAAATTAAGGCTAAATTAATTAAGATTTGAAGTATGAACATGCAAACCAGGATTAAATCCCCCCCAAAGAAAAGACCAGTACACAACACACTACTTTAATCCTGATTTATGAATTATTATTTACAGGAAGCGTTCAAAGTGGCATGTACAACTCATGCACATCTCAGGCTAGGCTTCAATTCCCCCCAGTAAATAAGGCTCAAAGAATGCACAGTTGCTGCTGATTTCATTGGACACATTTGTTTTTCACACTATGGTTTAGCAAACAATTTGGCTGAAAGCTGAAATTACTTTCTGTGTTCTGATGCACATTATTTCTAAAAAAGTTGAAGCCTTCAGCAGCTCAGTTTGAAATTACTTATGACTCAGGCTAGTCTCTATGGGTTCACACGCTGGCGTCACTACCTGCACGGCAGGTTATGTGCATGGATCTGCACCGTGGATTTCAGAATTCTCTGCAGTGTATGTATTGTTTGGCTTAAGAAAAGAACCTCTGGATTTTTCCTCCCTGATAAACTCACACTGGATCAGTGTGGAATAGCAGGGCTCAACATCCTTACATCCCTCTGTGGCAGCCAAGTTTAACCTCTGCAATGGTGATGCCTCTGGTCAATGGAAGTGCTGCTCACCTGGGTTAATGCAGCTGGCTGACCTTGAGCCTCACAGTGAACTGAAGAACTCTTCCATTCTCCTTAATAAATTGCCTTCATTCATTTTTCATTTCACCTTTTGGTACTTCTGTGATAAAGTTTCCACAGTTTGCCAGCTCACTTGCCTTAGTGCATCACCTCAAGCTGTTATGAACAGTGGGTTCTTTGTTCATTTTTACCTTCCTAAGAACTTCAAAGTAGGAGTTCTTGCAGTGCCTAAAGTTGGCTTGGTGATAACTCCATTTTAGTTTTTTTTTGCTTGAGGACCCTTTTCACTGCAGAGTTAATGCAACCAACCATGATGAATTGAAGCAAGGTGGCGAGTTAAGCACAGATGTGAACTTCTCTTCTGCGAATACATTTACATGAGCAGATTTTTTGCTGGTAACCATCACATTAACAGATTCTTGCTGGTGACCAGCAAACCCAACATATTAGGACTTCAAAGAACATGTCCCACATCCTTAAGTGAAAGGTAGTGGTGGTAATTCTTAAAAAGGTGGTTGGCTTAAGACCAAAAGTAAATTTTTGGTGAAATTCAGCACCGAGCACAGTCTAAATAACAGTGATGCCCTGTTTTACTCTGTCAGAAGTGGGAATACTGGGTAGTCTAACTAGAAAGACATGAGGGAGTTTTTTGTCTCTTAAGTGGAAGATTTTCCAAAAGTTTTCCATCTTTTGCCAAAATCACAAATTTTCACAGAGCATGTAGCACGTATCACTTCTATAAGAAAGGTGTGGACCCTTGGCCACTGGCTGCAATACCTGGGAGCAACCCCACAGACCACCAAAATGTCAAAGCCCAGTTTGTCTTTGCAGTCTTACTGCTTTGACTTTGGCGACAGCTCTGATGCAATTCTGTAGAAAAAGAACTAGGTTTTCCTGTGAGACCTCTATCAGTTGGAAAAGTTCTAATGAGATATGGACCCCTTTACTCATTAGAAACTTCTACCCATTTCTAACCAAGCAGCAAGTCAGAGTTGACACCAGACTACTTAATAAATATATATAAAGCTATCTGATGATGTTGAGAGAAAACTAAATTCCTCTGCAGAGGATGGCAGCAAACAGAGGCTCTTCAGTTAAGTCTTGACTACAGGTTCATGCAGAAAATTGACCTTCAGAGAGAAAAAGCAGAGTTCAAAAGGGTGAAGTTGTGTGTGTTGTGAGGTTTGACTCCTCTCAACTCTGCATCTTGACGAGGTGGAAGTCGCTGTGAGGGAGTTTCTACCATCTCTGACCATGCTGGGTCTCCTGACCAGAACAAAATGAATTTAGGCTACAGAATTATCAAACCAGCACACTGCAATTATTTTGTATGCCATGGGAGATCTAGCAACAACAAATTAAAGGTTATTGATAGCCCTTTTCAGATAACTAGGTATATAGAATCAAAACTGAAAGCAACTTAACCAGGTCATCTATCACTCTCCCACGATACTAGAAACCTTGCACTGTACTATTGTAAACCAAAAAAAGAAAATTAAAATGCTGTAATGAAAATGAAGGGCAATCCACACACACAAACTTCATAGTGCAAAGCTTCATAAAATCAAAGAGGACTCGGAGCCACTGGAACTAATACATGTGGGAATAGTTTACTATTGATAGGGCTGATAGTGCCACTGATTTTTAGTGCTTCCTAATTCTTTCCCTGTTTACATCCTATTTTCAAGTCATTGTAGCTTCTGCCAGACTTTAAAAAGAGAGCGCTTTTCAATACTGGTGTCTTCTTTATTCATCCAAAGGACTTCAGACCCCCAAAGATTTATCTTGCAATGCACTCAGCCACTGAACTCACTGATTCCCCAGGCTACATCTTAAAACAAAAGCTTGAAAGTGAACAAAAATGCAAGGAAATGACCCAATTTCCCCAGAATCAACAGCAGGCTAAAAATAGACTCCTGAACTCCTCAATGTCAGCTTAGTCCAACTATTGTCAAATGAAAACACATTTGTTTTCCCAAGTGATCAGAACACCATTGTCATGGAGCACACTCTCCGTACAGGTGATTATGTGAATATATATACAACATTCTTGTACACAGTATTCTACAGGCACGCTTCCAAAGACATTCCACCAGCCCACCTGTCACGCTCTGATTGGAAAATCTGCTTGGAAAATCTGGCCTTCAGCCTTCAGTTTCTTTTTTTTTATTATTATTATTTTTTTAATATAAAATGTGCTTGGTTACCATCCCCATGAGTCACACAGTCCAGTCTTGTCAAGTTAATTGTTAAGTGGGATTAGGCAGCAGAGCGCTCTTTGGCCACATCCTTGCAGGGGCTTGGGGAGCTCGGTCTCCTCCCTGGCTGGCAGTCGCCGAGGGAATGCCAGGGTGGCGGAGCTGCTGGCCAGGCTTTTATAGCGGGGCTATTTTTAGCTGTTATCAGCCGCGGGTGCGGGGCCAATCCCCGCCCGGGGCCGCGCACAAACTCCGCTCCGGCCAAACTTCACTCGCAGCAATCGCACAGGGAGGAGCCAAGTGACTGAATTTGCTGCTTTGAGCTTGGGCTGTTCCTTATACGGGCTCCTGCGAGGCGCCAGCACAGCAAGGACACGCGTTAGGACCATGAGGAAGTTACTGATTCAATAGATAAGCATCCTTGCCTATATTTGGTGAAAATTAGTGAATTTAAGGTGCTTCATGAAGTCCAATAAGTGATGCAATCATTCAGTATGATATACATATAACTTAGTTTCTGGTGTTTTTACAAAGGTGGTGTTTTTTATCTCACCGTGTAACTGTGTACTGTGTAACTGGAAACTACTTACTGTGATTATTTACAAATCCATGTGCTCACCAAAGAAAGGGAAAGACTGCCTCTTCAAAACAGGCTACGTGGTGTATAACAGATTTTTGACAGTGGACCTTTGTTCAGTATATTCTTTTAGTAAGTTTTCGTGGAAATATGACCTTGTAGTAACTTTAGGTTTTGAGAAACTAATTTGATTGTGAGAAAAACGTGTATTAAAATTAGGAAGAATTTCTGATGACATTAAGAAAAGTAAAAACTTTATAAGTTTAAATTATTTTTCATAGTATTTCTGTTTACTGAGGACTTGCTAGTATTATTTTGGCACCTCACTGGCCATTTCTGGCTAACAGAGACCCTCTTGCAGTGAGGGGCCACCCAAAGTATCAATGTTACAGCTAAGGATGAACATATTTATAGACCAAGTATAAATGTGGGCAAATATAAAACACTTCTGCTGGTCAGATTTTTAATCAAATAGGTTTTAAATTAATCCAAAAAAGGTACAAATAAATGTGGGCAGAGGTCTGAAGAGTGATAAAATACCTATATTTTCAAATGCACAGCTTCCACTCCTTCCATTTGCTTCTCAACCAGCCCTCAAGCTTCAGGGGCACAGTGCTGAGATTTCCCAAAGCACAGCAACAGACATTTCACCTCAAATAGAACTGGTTTACTCAAACAATCATAGGTATCTTAAAACAGGAGGTTATTAGAAGAATCTTTCTGCTGCTTGTTTAGTTTAGCTATAAAAGCAGAAACAACCTGAGACAAGATGCAGCTGTGAAAAAAAAAAAAAAAGCACCTTTGTGGAAAGAAAATATGTGCAGAAGGGGATTACTATGACAACTGGCAGAAATGGAGACAAAAAGGATTGGCTGGTTTAGCCCCAAAGCATCTGAGGTTGTCTAAGCCTAAACTGATTTTTAAAAGAGCTAAATGCATGAATGAATGCTAATGGACCATGCTGGCACAAGAGCAAGGATGATTTAGCTGCACATAAATAAAGGTAATTTGGAAATTAAAGTGTCAAACCTTTAGAGCAGTGACATTCTGAAACAGATTTCCAAAATGAATAATAATACTAATAGTTTCTAAATAGACCTTGACCACTTTATGAATGAAGTATTACATGATGAGGCTGTCTGTAACAGAGTACTCAATTTCATGTCCCAAAAAGTCACATCCAGTCCTATGAATTTCTTTTTCAGATTACCTAGAATCCCCAAAGAAACCATCTTGGTCAGTGTACAGATTTCTACCTTTCTGTGCCTCATCTTTTATAAACATATAAGCAGGAAGATAATGGTTTTCTCTCAGAAGATGTGTTCTCGAGTTTTACTTCATTAACACCTGCATGGCAGCTCCAACAGAAAATCAATTAACTTGGAATCAAAATCCTGAGTTTGAACACTGCTGGATGTACTGAAACCAGACCTGTGCGCTGACAAATTCACTTCCCATCTATCCCTGAGCACGTCATTGTAACGTCATGAATGTCACTGACATCTTACATTATCAGTAGACGTACCAACAGTAAAAATTTACCTATAATTGTTTCATTAATTGATATGAAAAAATCATCTAAATATAAAAAACATACCTGCAGATGACAAATAAATTACTAATTTTGGTTAATTTAGACTGTAAAGTGAACAGCAGAAGTGTCCAACATCGCACTGTTTGATCATTATTGCACTTCAGTTGTTGCTGTGTGTGGACACTGAAACAAAAAGGGAAATTAAATAGCCTGAAAAAAGAAATTAATCAATCCAAAGTTTATTTCCAGATGTCCATTACCAGAATACACTTCTAGTCTAATCTAGTCATCCAAGATTTGTTTTTAAACAGTCACTGGTGGTATTCAGTTTATTTAACTTCAGAGGACCATGCCATTGTTTTCAGTGAAAATTTATGTCTTGATGCAGTTGCCTAAGCCTAGATATCCAGCAGCATTTGATAGGATAGCTGAGGAAATCCACAAACATACATGAGACAGGATCTGTGGGACACCCACAGCCTGCAGAGGCAGCAGAGGCCAGGAAAGAAGCCTTTCGATTTCTAAACCAGCAGGGGATGCCCGTGGTTGGAAAACTCAGGCCCCGCTCCATACAATGAACACAGTCTACCTAACAAGAAATCTCCCTCTACAGGTGGTGCTTGCACTTGGCCACGGGAATTAACATCTCATCATGCTATTCCAGATAGCTTTTTATTGCAAAAAGAGCCTAGACATCCTGCAGAGGTGTACTTAATGGCTTACAGACACCTTCAGTTGGATGAGCAAAATCCAACTCTTGATATCTAAAGAAAACCAAGAGCAGAGCAGAAATGCTGTTTTCCTCTTGCAGACTCCAAAATAATTGGCATATGTCATCACCAGTTGCTCTACAGGGTTTATGCATTATTTTGTGTTTGTAGAATATTAGTCTCAGTAGATCTGCTCTTTAAGTACTTCTGAAATAACCAGTTTGAAATAATACAAATTGCTCAGTTTTGGACAGGATCCATTTAAACAGGTGACAGTACTGCTACACAGATATGTTTTCAAGGCCAGTAAGGAAGCAATCAATCCACAAATCCAAACATTTTTCTCTCCAAAAATGTAGGTGCTGAGATGTTTTAAAAGAAAAAAACAATCCATGCTGGGATAAGAGCCCTGTTTTCATAACTTTAAAGAGGGTATCACAAGATGAAATATATATGAGGAAAAATAAATGAGTAAATAAATCCTGTTTTAACTTTCTCTCGGTGTGACCTACATTATTTACATTGTGTTTGCCATTGCTGCAATCACTGTGCAGGGACAATTTCCTAGATAATACAGGTCTGTATTTTGAAGCTGTTGCTACGCTACTGCGCTGTGCCCGAACACTGCTGTGGCTGCAGCCACTGAGGGGGGCACGGGAGTGCCAGCTCAAAATTGATTCACCGACCTTCCTGCAGGTGCCTGAGTGAGGTACAGACTCAGCAAGGGTTAGTTTACCCTTTGTATCCAAAAGATTAAGCAAACTGCTCTGCCCTGCTGCTGAAACACATGTTCTGCTCATAACTGATAGCCGGGGACTGGGTGTTATCAGTAACAGAATGGCCGTCACTAATCTTTTCACACACACACATAAATTCAAATAGGCATAAATCCAGCTGTGAAGAGACCCATAGCACAGTTTTCCTCCTCAGAAATAAGGGTTAGTAGCTATTAGGTTTATATGTGAAGACAAGAGATTACCAGTCTGCTGTACATGGCAGGGTGGAGGAGGGAGCCATAGAGCCTCGCTGGGTTGGCACCGTGGTGTGGATGTGTTAGAGGTGTATCCCTATTATCTGAGTTAGCAGAGCAAAGCATTGGTGAGGGTGTCCTTCACGTTGGATTTATGTCAGAGCAGTTCTCTGACTCCAAAACCATGCTGTTTTCAGTGAGGGGTGATCAGAATCTGATCACACCATTAAGAAAAACCTAAATTCTCACAGAAGAGAAACCTAACGCTCTGTAAGTCAAATGGCAGCTGCAAACTGTGCAGTACTACTGTATTACACCTGCTTGCAAATGGGTAAGTAACAAATGGTTGAGACTGTCACTAAAGCATTTATTAGGAAAACACCAGGGCTGGAGAAACTAAATAAATGTTAAAAGATTCACAAATATGTTAAAATACAGCAGATAAAGTGTTCTGCCTAGAGAGTTGGATAAATGATGAATTAAATAGGCGCTTGCTGTAGTAATTTTTATTGGCTCTGCTATTTGCACTACCTGTACCTCCAAACTGGAGCTTAAGAATTATATAAATTAACTGGGGAAAGACTGAAAAATGTGATAAAAAACACCCCTAAAAGAAAAAAAAACAAACCACAACACACCAAACCACTCAACATTTAGAAATAATGACTCAAGGTTGAAGGCAAGCTGAAGGATTTGTTTAGTTCAAGAAAGCAAGGACTGAAGGAAATTTGATCTGTGTCCTCTATATACATAAAGGTCTTGTCTATTAAAAAGAAAAATAGCATAATTTAGAGCAACAAAATTTTACTAAAGGAAAATATTTTCTCAGGACAGTGATTAAGCACTGACAGAGACTAATTGGTATAGATGCTGAATGGGCATCACTGAATGTTCCTAAAGAAGTATCTGTTAGGGATAATATAGATAAGACTGAGAGCAGGAGGACATATCACTTGGTATTCTAGACTTGTATTTCTATACTTAATTGTACTTGTAAGCTATCTCAAGACTATTTGCAGGAGCAAACAACCATTAATTTCATTTTAATTATGAAAACAGGTATCAAGTTGGCTCCCCATGAGTCATTTCCTGCTGTGTACATGTCAGCTTCAGCATCTTGGTCTGTAAATCTGCCAAGACTGGAAAACTCTGAAAATAGTTCTTGGATCTTTTCCCTGCTCAGGTTGCTCAGTTAACATTATTTAAATGGTGGATTATGAATCACTCAACCTTTTTCTAAGCTTATTCATAAGACCAAAATAATATTTGCTTACTTCCATTAGATTTACTATTTATAATATTTTTGAAGGCTAAAATGTCATCAAAAGCCAAACTACCATAATTTTGTGTACATATGGATAGTTACACCTGCCACCTGTCTTCAGTCTGAATTTACCTTACTACCTGCAAACCTTGGTGGAGAAGATACGGCTTAACACCAGCCTTATGTGCTGTATTGGAGTCAGTTAAACACTAACTGGTTTCCATTGCTAGGAGGTATCTGGATGCCCAATTATGCTTACAAATATCTAACAGCCCAAAACTGCAAATACAGTTGTTTTCCAATGTAGATTATGAGTATAATAAGAAATGCTCAGTTCTTCTCAGCAAAACACCCGTTTAACCACCAACTTCTGACTGGACATCCATGTGGTTCTGCTCTCTTCAAATTATACATGCTTAAAATTGGATTTGTCCTGTGTCTTCATATTCTGAACCATTAATACAAATTCCTAAACAGAATTTTCTCAACAGAAACCAGAATGCTTCATAAAACAAGAGAAAAGCCAACTCATTAGAAAGAAGCGTGATTTTCCCAGAGGCACAATGATGAGTTCCACTGTCCCTGTGAAGAACATGGTCTGTCATTCACAACGGTTCAGCTCAACTTGGGTAGTCAGTAAAGAACTAGCACAGAGTTTAGTTGTGCCACCAAGGTGGATTCTCAGATATTCCTGGCTTGGAAATCAGAGAACAACAGAATCACAAAACTGGTAAGGTTGGAAAAGATGTTTAAGATCATCAAGTCCAACTGTCAACCTGGCACCACCACCATGTTTACCATTAAACCAGGTCCTCAAGTGCCACATCTACACATTTCTGGATGTCCAGGGATGGTGACTCCACTTCCCTGAGTGGCTGTTCCAGTGCCTGACAAACATCTCCATGAAAAAATGTTCTAATATCTGATCTAAACCTCCATTGGCACAACTTGAGGAATTTTCTCTCATCCTGTCAC
This sequence comes from Sturnus vulgaris, assembly GCF_052056855.1. Classification (NCBI taxonomy): domain Eukaryota; kingdom Metazoa; phylum Chordata; class Aves; order Passeriformes; family Sturnidae; genus Sturnus; species Sturnus vulgaris. Next base: position 109,555,826 of record NC_142245.1, on the reverse strand, counting down.
TTGTTACCTGGGAGCAGAGCCCGACCCCCACCTGGCCCCACCTTCCTTTCAGGGAGTTGGGGAAGCAAGAGCCCCCCAGCTCCCTCAGCTGCTCCTCATCATTCCTGTGCTCCAGACCCTTCCCCAGCTCTGTTCCCTTCTCTGGACACACTCCAGACCCTCCATTTCTTTTTTGTCATGAGGGGCCCAGAACTGAACCCAGGATTTGAGGTGTAGCCTCAGCTATGCCCAGCACAGGGGGACAGTCACTGCCCTGGCCTTGCTGGCCACAGTATGGCTGGTGAAAGCCAGCTGCCATTGGCCTTCTTGCCCACCTGGGCACACCTGGCTCATGTTCAACTGCTATTGACTGACACCGCCAGATCCTTTTCCAGCTTTCCAGCCACTCTTCTCACAGCCTGCAGCACTGCAGGAGTTTGACTTGTACAAGTCCAAGTACAGGACTCAGCACTTCAAATGAGGGAGTGGGAAACATCTTGTGGGAAAAACAACAATGTCCTTTTCCAGCTCCTGACTTAACTAATTTTACAAAAGGACACCATAATTCCAAACAGAAACTGCTAAATGCTTAGGTTCTGATTCTTAAATGTAAGTATTGGTGTGCACTAAAAGGACAGGAGGCAACAAGCACAGATTGAGATACACAAAATTCTATTTAAAATATAGTTCTACCATGAGGGTAGGACATTAGAATGATTGCACAGAGAACCTATGGTTTCTTCATCTTTGGAAATATTGAAAACCAAGCATGACCTTGAGTAAGCTGTTATAGGTGATCCTGCTCTGAGGAAGGAGTTGGATCAGGTGATCTCCAGAGATGCTCTCCAGCATCCATAACTCTGTTACTCCAGTGCAGTGATCCAACAGGTGCAGGTTGATGATGCTAAACCACTGTATAATGTCGGTATTTTTGCCTAACACAATGTTTATTGCTTAGAGTAAAGAATTACCTTCCTTCTTTTTGGGAACTGTGTTCCTATGGCACAAATGAGTACAGAGAGGCTATAATCTGCAGTCAATCTCAGGTCATCAAAAAAACCAGAAAGGCAATAATTTTCTTCTGAAAAGAAAATTGGAGGACTAGTCTTTAAATAACAACTCAGGCTTCAGGAAAAAAAAAAAAGTTAAAATTTTCAAAGAAACCTAAACCTTCAGCACAAACATTCTGCTCAATAGAAAAATACAGTGTACAGGTGAGAAGGCTGAACCTTGGAGCTGTGATTGGGTCAGGCTGTCCTGTGCACTCAGTAACACAGCCTGCATGCCAGTCATATTTCTGTTCAAATTGCAAAGGCTTTTGTTTGAAGAAATTACAGCGTTATTGAAAGGGCATTAAGGTGGCTGTGATAAGCCCAGACATGCTGGATTCACACAAACAGATTCATGTTGTTACATGCTGCATTCTGCTGTTAAAGGCACAGGCAATTCCTTTTTTACCTTATGGCACATCCTGAAATAATCCACTGACATGACATAGTTACCAAGAACTGATAATCAGTGAAAAACGAGTTAAAGGGATGTAAACATTTTCTTGGTGTCTAATGAATGGACTACTGTAAACATCATCCATCCAGCTGCACTGTGAGTTACATTATTTAATCTTCCCACTTTCTCTGGTGTTCACATTTCCAGATATTCACAGAGATTTATAGGGCTACAAGCAAAGGGAGGAATAAATAATGGCAGGACTGTCATGATCACTACTGTCCCACAGGACAAGGTCCTGCTGTCACTGTTAGTGTTTGCAGAAAAGTGCAAACCCAGATGAACCCAGATTCAGAGCAACCCTAGCCTCAGGTGGACTAGAGACCGTGTGAGAAGGGAACTACATATGAGTAATATTTATTGACACAACTGAGATATTAGTTCCATGTGCAAGAATCCACAGCCCTCAGCGATTTCACTACTCTTGTTATATATTATTCTGTGACCTTCCAATTTACAGGCTGACTTTTGCTATCTAGGTAATTAAAGAGAGCAAAGCTGGATCTGCACTCCATGGACTGCTTTATTACCTTGATACCAGAAAGGCAAAAAAACAAAAAGCAAACATCATCATGTTCTCAAGGAGTAAAATACTGTAACAGGAGTTCAGTTCAGCCACCTACCCAGGATTACCCAGTGCCCTGACACTGGGATCCCAGAATGGATCACCTGAGAGCCTCCTGTCTCAACCTTTGAGCCGGGTAGGGACATCTTGGGGCTCAAGGACATTTCAAAGACACCAGGCCCTTGTTTGGCACTTGAAGAGAGCACACTTTGCCTTTCACTCTGGACTAGCTGATAAGGACCTTTATGGGATAATCAGGTTCTCTGCACAACAAAAGCAAGGAAAAGGACTTCCTCAGACCTTGCCCATGACAGTTACATTCAAATTGCCTCTCTTCTCACTTTTTCAAATTAACCCAAACAACTCTGCTTGAACGGGAACATCTGCACACATTTCTTACATTATCCATAGAAAAATAAGACGTTATTTTGAAATTAGAGGAATGTGAAAGAATAAGGAAATTAAAGAGATTATTTTAAAGTCAAAATTCAGCTCTCAGGTTGCTAACACCATGTAGTTGCTAACAAACAAAATATACTCAATTGCTGCAACCTTTAACACATACACAGGACTACATGGAGAAATATAAAATAGAACTAATGCCACAGCTCTTACTTTGACATATAATCAATATATTTTTAGCAATGACCATGATTCAGTCACAGAAATAGGACAGATGCTGTTTCAGGGAGTCATTTAACCAAATAATGACTGCTGAAAACACTTCTCATTATGTGTGGTGACAAAATCTCTTCTCCTGCTTCCAAAGCCCCCATGGAACAGAGAAACAGATTTTGTTAATATTATTTATGTTGAAAAGTTATGTTGACAAACTTAACGAGGCTTCTCTTGAAATAACAGAATATTATAATAATGATGTATTGTTGAACTATTCAAGGTACTCAAGAGCTTGAACATTCTTATACAGTTTAAAAAAAAGGAACTGTCAGGCTGTGTTTCAGCTGAATAAATGCTGAGAAAAGTTAAATACAAGTGCTTTTACGAAGGGAATCACAGTGTTTATTCAAGAACACAGGTGTTTACAGTTTTGAAATCTAAGTAATCCTTTATAAGGTGAGAAAAGGTGTGAAACCGTCCTCAGTAATTTATACCTAGCAATTAATGAAAATAAATGTTGCAATTGTCAGAGAAACACCTAAATCTAAATATCAAAGGAAATAAAAGAAAAACTTCTTTCAGAGACGGGCATTATTTAAACTATATATTCAGTTTTCTTCATAGCATTCATAGCTATGACTTTGGAGCTCTCAGTTACTAGATAGTGACGTGCAGGGATATGTGAACCAGCTCAACTAAATAGTAGCAGCCTAGCTGTAACAACAGGGAGATTTCCCAGAATAAATGAATTGCAGCAACAATCAGAATACCTGCACCATACTTCCACTTGAATGAAGAAATCCCAGAAATTCCACACAACACAAATCACCTCTTTCTCTGCTTAAAGATGCAAGAGGGAAGTGAAGAGATTGGCTCCCTGCAGCAGAGTTGGGAGCAAAGCAGTGGGTAGCTGTATTTCACTGATTTGGAGGACACACACATTGATTTGGGGTCTAAAATTAGGGTATGCTTAGGAGCACCCAGGTTCTTACCTTTACAAAAATGCAAATCTCAAAATCTTCCTGCAAGTTCTCAGTTTCTCCAGCGTTATTGTTAAGGGGAAACTTGAGGGAAGTTGAAGAGTTGGTAAAAGTGCTCTGTCTCTGACGAAACTGGAAATCCGGAGGAAAATGCAGGTTTCTCTCAAACATTGTGCCCTCTGCATCTTTATCTTTCAGAGTTGGGCTCATCAGATCTGTCTGCTGCTGTGGGTGGTCTTCTTCAGCACCATGGTGAGATGAAGAGTCATCTTCTCCATCACTTCCATATTGAGAGGCCACAGAAGTATTACAACTATGTTCTGAGTTCTCTTTACTACCATCCGTGTTTTCTGGGATATTAGTGAAGGAAAAAGGGGATGCTGACTCTTCAGGGACATGATCAGAAAGATCACCCCCTTTATTTTCCTCAGAATCTGAAACCTCAGAGACAGTGATATCATTAGCATTTTGATTGATGTCAGTAAAGCCTGGATCTTCCATGGCTGCTGGCTGGTGAGTTTTGCCTGCCTGCTGGTACCTACAGACTACAATTAAAGTGAGATGTTGACAGACAAGGCTCCTTAGGAGGAAGCAGAGTCTGTGGTGTACTTTCTGAATGCTCAGCTACACATGGCAGATCTCCAACAATCATTTACTTAGAGCCTTGAATCAACAACTGCACTTCCACCGAAGTAAAAGGCTGTCTCACTTTTAACCCCTTTGTCGATCTGGCCCTGTAAACTGTATCTCAGGAGCTGCAATAAAGTGTTCCTCCAGCTGTTGCCTGGATAAGTATAACAAAAAAAAAGCTGAAGAACCTAGCGCTACTAGAAAGCTACAGTAAAAAAATAAATATTCTCACATAGGAAGTTGAATAGAGTTCTACTGGAAATCTTATTTATGTAAAGAGGTAGAAATGCAGACTTCACCCACTTACTCATATTTTTAACACACAAAAACTTCAAGGAAAAGCGAGGCAAAGCTGCCTCAACAATACAAGCAATCATCTGCAACATTTTAGTGGTTACTTACAAATCATCAACAACTAATGATCATTTACAAAAAAACACTACAAAAAATTATAAAGAGGTAAATTTTAACTCTTTCGAACATTGCCACTCATTCACTTTGGGGGCGAGACATTTCACATTTGACATTGTCATCCTCTTAACAATAAACTAGGGCCAAAACTGTAAAAGCTCTTATGAGCTCTTATGAGCTGCCCTGGGAATACAGGAAAAGAGAGCAATGAAGAAGTATTAACCATGATTACATATACATAATGTATCCATTAATTATAATCACATTTAGGTTATGTATCTCCAGGTGGTAAGACATACACTGTAGAAATGTAATTTGCCACCTTGTATATCCAGTTCCTTTTCTCTAATGAATGGAGAGACACAACAAACTGCACAGAACCTAAAGTGGGTGAATACTGCCAGCTTTAGCATAGAATTAACTACCCTCCTGGAGACAGATACACATTCCAGAGCAACTGAATTCAACAGAGCTGAAACTCCTGGAAAATCCAAACCTGCATTTATCAAATTATTATGAAGTTACCAATTTACCAAAGTCATGAGACCTTCCGGCCTTATTGACTAAAGACTTTTTATCCCCATGTTTACTGCACCTGGACTACATAGATTATTACAAGAATTCTTATAACCTAATTATATTTAATCTTTTGGGGTTGAGTCAAAAGGAAAATGAAGGTTTTTTCCTCCTGACCAATCCTTGTAACTTCCTGAGAGGTAACTGCCATAGCCAGGTTAGAGCCAGAAAAGGAAAAGAGAAAGATGGTAATTCAAGCCATTCCAGACAGAACCAGAAGGGAACACAAGCTGTTACTACAAAAGTAGCAGGTGCTGCCTGCCTGGGATTTATGATTGTAGTTAACTGCCATTACTCCTATGTTAAGAAGTTTAGACTACTACTAAAATTAAATATCAAAAGCAAACCAATATTTCATCTTAATTAAACTTAGGGCTCCTCGATAACCTGAAAAGTGCCAAGATCGTGGTCACAACCAAGTTTAAACACTGTGATTGTACAGTACAATCACAGGTAAATATCAGAGATCAGTGAGATCTCTTAGCTCACGAGGGCATTTCCGGCCTGATCCAACTCAAGGACTTCAAGGATATATTACCCATTACCAAGGCCTAATTTCAACTCTTACTTCCCCCACATTCCTGCCTGGCACAAGTGGTCCATCACCAAACAGGACAGAGCACATCTCTTTACATTAGCTGCATGTAAATCAGCCACAATTCCTCATGTGGAAATCCTAACTCAGAGATTCTGAAATGTGTGCTGTGTAATCTGTCTTACAAACTTCTAGCATTCAAGACCAAGGCTAATGACAAGACTAATTTGAAATCATAAACTTAAATTACTAAAGTTCAAGAAACTTCAGAAAAGCAATAAAACAGATGGTAAGTTTTACAAATTCAATTTCTTTTAGGACTACTTTTCACTTCTAAGAAAACACTTGGATTTCTTCATATTTTGTAGAAAGACAAATGTATTTCTGCCTGGGTCTGTTCAGATTGCTCTGAGCATGACTTTGATCAGCAACTCCCACTGATCTTCAACCCCTTCTTACAGAGTGCTTGCAGGATGAAACTCGCTGGGATCATAAAAACTCCCTCCTTAATAACTCGGCTGGCAAACAGTTTTAGGAAAAAAAAAAAGAACACAGAAATATGCATGACACAAAACAAAGTCCAGTTGTAGTCCATTCCATGACTTTTTTTCCCTCCACGAAGATGACATTTGCAGGATGCAGCAGCACCTGCTGGAGGGTTTAAAATATCACAAGTAAAACAAGGAGTAAGAGCATAAGGTATTAAAAAATAAATAAATACAGTTGATGTGGATTTCTTTATTGTGAGTCACTCAAGTTCTTCTTTCCTCTGCCCCCCTCCAAGAGTAATAAAAAATATCATTAAGTGTCCAGTAAAATGGGACTTCTCTCCTGCATTGAAGTGAGAAGGAAGAGGCTGTATGAGGCAGGAGAGCAAAAAAATAAAGTCTCAGCACAACTAAAGCCCTCTGAGTAACAGTCCCACCCCAAAGCCATGTGTATGCAAGATTACAAAACAGAGGTCACCAATTTCATCCATTCCTTAAATTCCTCTGTTCCCAAATCTAGCAGGTGATGAGTTTATGTAGCAGTTAATAACACAATACTTTCTGCTGGTAATCCTGTGATCCAGGTTGTGTCACTGTCCATCTGGACCCACATGAGCCATCGGTTATGCTGGTCACCGGCTTTGCAGAAACACAAAGCACAAAAACCATAAGCAGAAAAGTTCATAAAAGGACAAAGAACATGAGCAATAGAACCCCTCATTTTCAAGAGAAGCTTATTTTTTATTTTATGACTGAATTTCTGATTTTACTTCAGCTTTATTTTTTAAAGGAAGACATACCAGAATCAACATCACTACAAGTCCAGTTAGCATACTCAGACACAAGTTACAGTTTTGTTAGTGTTCAGCAGCTGAAATAAGCAAATCACTGATTGTTTCTACAGTCCAGTGAACAGTGATCAGTACCTCAAAGTACCTCATAAAAAGAGATGGAAATAATTACATCAAAAGGAGATGAAGATGGTCTTTAATACAGCCCAGTTATCAGAGATCCCTACAATAGATGTGTTTGTTTAGACAGCAAGGCTGGTATTCATCTACATTTAGAAGCCCACAAACGGACATCAAAACTGAGGCTAGGAACCCAGAAAACTGCCTGGTTGACTCTGCAGACACACAGAGCTCAGTTCAGCACCTCAAACACACAGAGACATTTATTGGTATTTAAGTTGTTTGCTTAGAGCAACTTGATTTATCTGAAGGATAAGGGATCTGGCACACTCAGACTGCTGAAGCTACTACTGAAACTTTAGCAGTTCACCCTGAAATCCCAACACAAATCAGCATCTCCACCTTGCACTTATTTTAAATTGACAAGTAGATGATTGACTTGCAAAGAAATTCCTGCATTGCTAGAGTCAGTTATCCCTCGCCTCCAGAACGGAAGAGAAGGGTGGGAAGAATGAAGAGTAACAAGAATATCTAAGACTCCTAATCAGAATACCTCACATATTCTCAGAGGTTAAAAATCAGAGGCAAAACCCCACATTACACTATTTAGTACAGATTCACAAGACTTCTACCTGGGTACACATTTTTTTTAAGCAATAATTTGCACGTATTCTAGACATTCCATAATATTATAACATTAAATAAACTTCAACTCATCCATCAGTGCCACAAGTAGCTTCAGTGGTTCACTGCTCCATTTAGAAATAGCAAGTTGCTTCTACTGGAATTTCTCTGGTCATTTCCAGTTGGATATTCCTATAGTTGTAATGGTTAAATAAAAGAATCCTTCAGTTTTATTCGTCCTCGCAAAGAGCCTGTAAATCATTCCTCATAACCTAAAGAAACTGCTTGCTCTAAAATATCTTTTTCCAGATAGAAGAGATGCAAAAAACACCCTAAATGGTTAAAACACTCAGAGTTCTTGAAAACAGCTGAACCTGAAACTGAATGGTAAACAAACCTTACTGTTTGTTAGTTCTTAGAAACTGAGGGATCTTAGTATCACAGCAAATCAGACCCTTCGTTTGCACTTAAGTGCACTCAGTGCAAAATCATTAATGTTCCTGACCATTCAGGATATTGGTTTTACAGAAAAAAAAAATAAACTAACAACTTTTCTTCTCCAAAATTTCCAAAGCTTTGCAACATGTAGTTCAAGATCATTATCAAAACTACACTGTGGGCGCTGGGAGACAAACTGGTCAAGGTTTACAGACATATAACAAGGGACTTGTAATAAATTCATACCACTTTGTTTTCACTCCTGGCTGCACTCAATACCTGGAGGAAATCAACCACAAACAAACTTGCACCATTTCCAGCCTCAGCTTTTACTTGTGTTGTTAGCAGCACCTCATCTCTACACAGTTCATCAACTGTAATCCTCTATCCACTGCCAATCTTGCACTAAACAGCACGAGGACAAGACTTTATCCCAGATTTTGTTCCTTTATCGGTATTCTATTTGTACTGCAGTAAGGAAAACAAACACATTGAAGAATTATTTCAGAAGACAGTGGTTTGGTAAATGTTGAAGATGACACATTTCATACAGGAGGCAGCACATCCTTGAAGCAGGCATCCAGAAATCTATCAGTTGTTCTGCTAAAACTGACCTGGATTCTGCAGTCTTGAGGGGCTGGTTCACTAACCCAGGACCCCACTCTAGTAATGGTGATTCACCTTCACTCAGATTTCCTTTGCTGTTGGCTGCATAAAAAGCATATTTAATGCCAACACACCCGTAAATTTCACTGCATACGACAGACATCTCTCCACTGGGAACCAGACAAACAATAGAAAACCACTTTTCACAGGACACTCAATTCTCATGTTATCTACAGCTTTTAGTTGGTAAAAATACCAGGAGTCATTGTCAACACACATTTGAAAACCTGCTTTACCTGCTGCAGGGCCTAATTAATCCCAATTTGGATGTCTCAAAGCCCTTTATTTTTGGTCTTCCAGTCCATTTTGTAAAATTTTACTTGGTTTGGTCTTTAAGTCCATAGTCAGGAACTCCATTGGAATACATGAGAGCCTAAGAAATACCAGCTTTTTATCTGCCCAACTGCTCCAAGAAAAACATTTTTGTTTGCCCTTAAAATCTGGCATCATTTCAACAACCTTGTTTATCTCTGAAACTAAGCACTCTTGAAAAACTCAGCAACCCAGTTTCAAGCCTGTTTGCAGTGGAGACTCTGGTAACTGAAATAAAGAAGGCAGAGACACTACAGTCCTCTGTACCACCCTGTCATGCAGCCTTGGGGATCCACACAGTTTGAGAAATAGCAAGGTTAAGAGCCCTTTTTTTCTATACATAATGTCCATATACAAGCAATGCTTTGAATTAAATGGGCACTAAAAGCTTAAGGTCTAATAAAGTTTAACAGCTGTTACTCACTCAGGTCTTTTTATGGTTTCATGAAATGTCTATTTTTTTAATCTCAATTTTATAAAGATGCATCAAAACACAGTAAATGACAGATTAAAAAAATACTGAGCAAAAATGGTGACAGAGGTCTCCATCACATGGATAACATTGAGAATAAAATTGGAAATACAGGAAATATTTATTGTTCAGTATTAAATAAGGAAAATATGTGTATGCAAAACAAGTAGCTGAGCTATTCACATGCAACATCAAGTTTTCATAGAACTGCAGAATGATTTGGGTAGGAAGGGAATGTAAAGATCATCTTATTCCAATACCCTGCCATGGGTAGGGACATCTTCCACTATCCCAGGCTGCTCAAAGCCCCATCCAAGCTGGCCTTGACACTTCCAGGGATGAGGCAGCCACAGCTTCTCTGGGCAACCTGTGCCAGGACCTCAGCACCCTCACAACGAATACTTTTTTCCATAATATCCAATTTAAACTTGTACTCTTTCAGTTTGAAGCCATTCCCCCTTATCTAGTCACTCCATGCTCTTGTAAAAAGACCCTCTCCATCTTTCTTGTAGGCACCCTTCAGGTGCTGGAAGGCCACAGTTAGGTCACCCTTAAGCCTTCTCTTCTCCAGGCTGAACAATCCAAATTAAATTTGTCCAAATTTAAACCAAAATTCAATTAATCCAAATAAATTCAGTTGCTTCACCTCTACAACACTGCCAACTAGAGGGTATGGTTTCCTTTCTAGAAATTATGTGTCTTACTAAGCCTAGCAAACCCTGAGAATATTTTGAGGTTGTCTACTCTTTACTTCCTGGCATTGACAAGTGGTTTTCGAGCTGCAAATGCTCAATTGTACTCCAGCAGTAAATCTGGACAGCTCTGGCAGCACCCAGAGCTTAGAACTACAGCTTCTACAGGCAAATGTGGGCTAAAATACAACAGAGAGATCAAGGTGAAGAAAGGCAAACATCTCAGTAGTGCCCAGTTTTACTCCTCTTAATCAATGTAACATGTAACTCGCCCATTTCTTGTAGGCAAACACTATAAATGGAAACAAGAGCTGTTTTAAATACATTAGATACATATTGGCTAGACCAGCTCAGAGTTCAGAGCTGCCTGCATGATGTGTCAAACTGGGCACACACATTAGGCTGGGCTTGTGAATAAGTGAATACTGCAAATGGTTTTCAAAGCATGTGGGCAAGAGTAAACAAGAGATTACTCACACCTTATAGGACTGAATAGCTGAGTGATTATGCTGCAAAAGTAGGCTGGCGTAAGAGCCTCGATGCTTAAAAGTTGTCTGCATCTGTGCATAAAGTTTTTAACAAGAACTCAATTGTAACTTGATGAAATTGGTCAAAATACTGCACCTGCTCTGCTATGCATTCCCTGGAGCTCTAGTTCACTCTTTGTAACAAATATTTTTAAGGCACTACAACGAAGTAATTTATAAAGGACATGTCCCTCCTCCACATGATCAACTGTCATGTGCATATTCACAAAACTGAATTTGTGTAACCAAAAAGAGACTCAGAGATAAAAACACAGGAGGACCTTGACTTGAACTTGACACATAACACGTGAGTAGCTGCAAGAATTCTTATAACACGTGAGTAGCTGCAAGAATTCTTATCTAGCTCACCTGGAGATGGTTTTTTCCCTCTTTTACAGGCCTGTGTTTTGCCACACCTGCTACATTCCATAAATCAAGGTGAATCAGGGGTGTGTCACTTTATTCAGCCGATTGTACTACATTTTAGAGCCACTACACAGCTGGCACACAGAGTAGCAAAACCTGCCTAACTCATACATATGTGAAAGCCATTAGGAAGAAACAAGCTGAAATCTACACAGCCTGCAGAATAAACATCTAGCAGGGTACACAGAATGAAATTCAGATCTACTCCAGGCAGTTATAAAGCCATAAGCATGTCTTTTTCTCAGGTTTTTTGGGATGGAATTTAAAATAGTGATAATTTGTGCTCTGTGCTATTAAAGGATGCTTCATTTCTCTATTTACATAGAGCTGATCTCATTGTTTTTCAGCACCAGTAACTTAACAGGTTTTGCAGAATTACTAATCCCTTCTCATAATAAAAAGGAAAACCATGGGAATGTAAACTATTTGCCTTAATTTATGAAGCAAACTTACACTCAAAAGAGATCTCAAGTTGTACCACAGACTGCTGCAGTGGCACTCAGAGAGTATATTCAACAACATGTGACCATTTCCTACCTGTATTCTGAGTTTTAGGGTAAACAATTCTTTTTTTTTTTCCAAAAGAGACCACAAGAAGGTGATATGTGTGAAAGAATATGAACAGAGCTGTGTGACCAAAAGGGAGATGGAGTCACAGAGGAGTCATGCTGCCAAGCACCACTGCCTTAAAAAGGTGACAGCCTGGGGCTGCTGGGCACCTTCAAAGGAGACGGGAGGAAGGTTATGGACGTGCTGGGAAAATACAGGGACACTCCCAAGGACGTGTTCCATCACAGCCTGACCTCACGGTGCCCTTCTGCAACAATGGGAAGCCCAGCAAACAGCCCCAAAGTGAGGTGTATCCCAGGGGTACAACACACCCTTCACAAACCCCTGAAGTCCCTGAAAATATTGCTCTGCTTGGGAGGGCTTCATCACACAGCCCCTCATGGCTCCCCTCCGCTCTGCCCCTCCATCCCGGTGTGTGGCAGCAGGGCCGGGGCAGTGACTGTCCCCTGTGCTGGGCATAGTGAGGTCACCTCGGGGGCTGTGTCCAGTTCTGGGCCCTCAGTTCAGGAAGGACATTGAGGGGCTGGAGCGTGTCCAGAGAAGGGAATGGAGCTGGGGAAGGCTCTGGAGCACAAGGATGATGAGGAGCAGCTGAGGGAGCTAGGAAAGGGGCTCAGCCTGGAGGAGGCTCAGGGGGGACCTTGTGGCTCTGCACAACTCCCTGACAGGAGGGGACAGCCAGGTGGGGGTCCGGCTCTGCTCCCAGGGAACAAGAGGCCATAGTCTCAAGATGCACCACGGGAGGTTTTTAGTTGGACATTAAGTATACTTTCTTCACAAAAACGGTGGTTTGACATTGGAATGGGCTGCAGAAAGAAGCGGTGGAGTCACCGTCCCTGGAGATGTTTAAGGAAAGACTGGACATGGCACTAAGACACTTGGTCTAGTTGACAAAATGGTGACCGGCCATAGGCTGAACTCGATGATCTCAGAGCTCTTTTCCATCTAATTGACCGTGTGGCACTGAAAATTCCGTATTGCCCCCATGGTCCCCCTATAGCCCTCACGGCCTCCTTGCTGCCCTCACGATCCCTCTCACCGCCCGCCCTCACTTCCCTCTCCCCCGCCCCCGCACCGTTCATCCCAGCGCCACGCCCCCCGCCTCGCAGCCAATCGGATCTCCCGCCAGCGGGTCCGCAGCCAATCACAGCGGGCGGAGGCCGCGCTCACCGCCGAGCTCCCGCGCCCCCCCCCAAGGCCCGTCAGTTGTCGGTTGGGGCTGTGCGGGTGGCGGGTGCGCAGGCGCTGAGCCCCCACCCGCTCCCCGCTGCCCCCGGTCACCTCCGGTCACCTCCGGTGCCGTCCGCGCGTCCCGGCCCGAGCGGAGCCGGAGTAGGACCTCACGGTGGGGCCCTGGCAGGGACGAGGGTCCCGCGGCGGGAGGCTGTGGGGACGGTGAGCCCAGTCTGTGTGCGGGTCGGGTGAGGGACGGGCGCGGGGGAAACCGACCCGGAGCGCCCGGTTCGTCGGTGGTGCCGCGTGTGTGCGCTTTGCAGGCGGAATAACCTCCGTTCTCAGCGAGCCGAGCAACGCCAAAACCTAGCCGGGAGGTTGGGGAGCAGGTGGACTAGCGCTGGTGGTATTTCACAGCTGGCCTGTTCTGCTGGGTTTGCCTGGAGTAGAGTTAATCTTTGGTTAGAACATGCTATTTGTGTACAAAAACACCAGTGCTGAGCAGCTACGGAGCATTTCGAAGCGAGTGCTGCGGGTTTGCGTCTTCCTGCGCTGTGGAAAACTCTGGTTCTGCTTTTTAAAGCACCTGACAGCATCGAACGCATGATTCGCCGCTGCGTTGCTCTTCCCATTTATTTTCTCATTTTTCTTCTCTAAAAGACCTGTATTCTCCGAGTCCCCTGTGCTAAGAGATGCCTTCACGCTGTTTTTGACAATCCTTGTAACTTTTGTATCTTCTGCAGATATTTTAACTGTTGGAGACCGGGGCCGGGGGGGGGCTTCCCGTGCTTTGAATTCCCGTCACTGCTAAAGCTGCAGCTAACATTAAAACTCTTTAGACCTTTAAATAAACCTGCCGTTTTTAGGAGTTTAAGAGTAAAAATGTTGAGAAGACAGCTGCTGTGCCTCCTAGAATCACACTTTGCACATAAAGGAAGATAAAGGATAAAAGAAATATAAAGGGAAAATTTGCTGGAATGGGGCTCTTCTTGAGAAGCAAATATGCTACCTAACAACATTGCAGAAGGTTTTGTAAGACCTTCAGCTTCACTTCCTTTTTTTTTTTAAAGACAGAGCATAATTCTGTATCTTCCTAAACAAAGTGCTTAAGTCACACATAATACATTAAGAGGGGGTAAAAGCTTACAAATCATACCTGGCACTCATAATAGTCATTAATTCCTTGCTGAGAAATACTTACCTCATAGCTAAGGTTATTAATTTTGTGGGTTTTTTTTTAATAGAGAGAAAAGTGTGGTACATAAAAGACAGGTTTAAATGCTATTGTGGTAGATGTAGAGCAGCTTAGAAGGAAAGCAGAAGTTACTCCTGGCAGTTCTGTGTATGGAATAAGCAATGAGTAAATGGGAATGTTGAAAGGCTGAAAAATCTTCTAGCAGCCCTAGAGGGTGGAAATGGAAAAAGGAAAAGTGAGATGAAAAAGGAAAGTTACAATTATAGTAGGAAATAGACTTCTGACCTGAACAGTGATATATAATAAGAATTTAGGGCTGCAGAGGACTCTTAAACGTGGGTCTGGAACTGTTCAAGTGCCTCTGCTTAAACATGAGGAAAAAATACTGATTTTCTGTCTTGGAATGTAGAATTCTAATGGGACACACACAACAATGGAATAACTGATCAAAAGAAAACAATTCATCCTTTCATTTAGTCTGCAGTGGAAAAAATCTCACTGCTCATTTGTTTTAATATATGAAAAACTCTGACAATATGTGAGAAACCTCTGTAGTCAGTAGGGAAATCCACTGTGACTTGAGTGGTTGTTTAGACTGGATTTTGGAAATATATATAGAATATATAGCTAGTTAAACTGGTCACAGTAGAATTGTTCTGGTTACATGCCTTGTCTGTTTAAATTTTTCAGGTGCATCTGATTACGTGCTGGAAGCACTTCAAAGTCTCCACAATGAGCTCGATGTGGATGTTATATTTTGCTGGAACCCTCATCTGTTGTGCTGGTGACTCAGTACCTAGGTTGCTCCTCGTGTCCTTTGATGGCTTCAGGGCTGATTACTTGAAAACCTACAAACTTCCTCATCTCCAGGAATTCATTGAGGATGGTGTGCTTGTAAGAGAAGTCATGAATGCTTTTATCACCAAGACCTTCCCAAACCATTACACCATAGTGACAGGTTTGTATGAGGAAAGCCATGGCATTGTGGCTAATGACATGTATGATGCAGATGCCAAGAAAAGATTTTCACAGTTCAACGATTCAGATCCCTTCTGGTGGGATGATGCAGTTCCAATTTGGGTAACAAATCAACACCAAGGAAAGGGAGCAAGTGCTGCTGCAATGTGGCCCGGTAGTGATGTAAAAATCCACAACATGACCCCTCATTTCTTTATGAAGTACAACTTCTCAGTGAAGTTTGAGGAGAGAGTGGAGAGAATTGTTTCGTGGCTGAACAGCTCTGACCCAGTTGTCAATTTTGCTGTGCTCTACTGGGAAGAACCGGATGCAAGCGGGCACAAGTACGGCCCAAACAACACCGAGAGCATGCGGGGAGTGTTGGAAGAAGTGGATAAACACGTTGGCTTCCTTATGAACAAACTGAAGGCATCGGGGCTGTGGGACACTGTTAATGTCATAATAACAAGTGACCATGGAATGGCCTCCTGCTCTGCAGAGAAGCTGATTGTCCTGGATAAATGCATCGGACGCAATAACTACACCCTGATAGACAAAACTCCAGTTGCTGCAGTGCTGCCAAGGCAAAGTATGTTTGGGTTTGGTTATTTTTTAAGGCATATACTGAGAATTAAAACTTGCCTCTAAAAAGTACTAGACTTTTTAGTAACAAAAAGTTTAAAAGTACATATTTTTTTAGTACTCTAAAAAGCATGCTAGACTGTTCTAATCTTTTGCAAAACCTATGGAGCTCATGTTGCAGAACTTTGACATAATGAGTAAGCTAAAGAATGATGGTTTATATAGAAGTTTGCTTTGGTAATCAGTGGGACAAGAAGAGTTTCTTGTCAAATTGCTGTGGCTGATTAGGATGACCCTGGTGCAGGTGGTTAAGTAAGTTGGTAGGTACTTAGTTTGCCTGCTCTGCAGCTGTAATTCACAATGAGCATGAAATAAACCCATCTGTTTATTCAGAATAAAAAAATGTCACTGTAAATTTCCAAGTGAGAATCTAGTCCCAACACTGATCATTTTACCACTTCTGTTTCTGAGAGTGAAACCTAAGATTTCATACCATTAATTCCATTTTTGTATCTTGGAGTACTCCCCAGCAGGCATGTCTGAAATCATGTCATTGCTGGCTTCTCTGTAGCCAGACTAATGAACATAGTGATTCATACAGTTAAAAAAATAAATATTTGCTGCATTGGATAAAATATTGACTATTTGAGAGGATGATTGCTTCCTCTTGGTTTCTGTTTGAACTTTGCCCTTCATGCCCCGATGGTATGTTGAGTTGTAGATCCAAACCCACAATCTCGGAGGTGTCTGATTTAAAATGAAAGCAAATTTTGAAATTCACCTCAACCAATGTAGTATTTCATAAGGGACATGAAAAAATCCTTTTCTGTGTGTTTTTTAAAAAAATAATTATTTTGAAATAATGGATCTTGGGCTTTATGACAGATAATTGTAGTTAACAGGAGTTAATTTCCAGCTGCTTAATGTGCAATATTTTCCTTGGCAGACAAAGAAGTTGTGTATAACTTACTCAAAAATTGCAGCAGTCACATGAAGGTTTATCTGAAAGAAGAAATTCCAGACAGATTCCATTATCGGCATCACAAGAGAATCCAGCCCATAATTCTGGTTGCAGATGAAGGCTGGACAATCGTACAGAACGAGTCCCTTTCCAAGTGTAAGTGTGTGTTCCTCTGTGGTTTGTGTGGGTAAACTGCCTTGTTCCTATTCCAGCCAGCTGCAGGGTGGCTCTCATTTAGCAAGAGGAGTCCTGGCACTGTGCAGGTTTAGGAATAGTGCAGCATTTTCTAGAACATTCTCAGCCTGAGCCTGGTGTTCAACAGGTGAAAAGGAGATGGGGAATATTCTGTTGGCTGAAACACTTTATCATGTTGAATTTAATAGTCTGAGTTATCTTAGGCTGGTTAGCAGTCTGTCTCAAGCTTTCCCTGGAGTGTGGTTTAACTTTGTATTGTATATAAAATATATATGTAGGGGTGCATAAATTGAAGCATGCAACACCCAACATTTAATATTACAGTACATGTACTTAAATGGCAGGAAATACTAAAAATAGTAGGAACACAGCAGCATTTTGAAAGACAAAACTCAACAGGTGTCACTTCTCAGTGCCTTGCTAAGCTGTGCACTTTCTTCCTGCTAGAATGTCAAATTACACAAACACATATATATGTATGTGTGTATATATACATTTCCAGGTGTTCCACACACAGGGGTTTTTTTTTGCAGACAAGGGGCATGTATAACTTACTTAAAAAATGCAACAGTCACCTGAAAGTGTATCTCAAAGAAGAAATTCCAGATAGATTTCCTTATTGTAATAGTAGGAAAATTCAACCTGTAATTCTGGTTGCAGATGAAGGCTCTGTGTGTGCGTATGCTGTTCAGAAAGTGATTGGCCAGATTTTTATTAGGAAAACACATGAATAGAAATTAAATACAAAAGTGCCAACTTCTGGGACGTTTCTGAGCAGCCAACAGCTCGGGCTGGTTGGTAGGGTCAGGGATATCCCTCCTGGATACTTCCCTGTGTGACTGCTGGTAGTGACAGGGTGTTGAGTGGTGTAACATCCTGGTTGCACCCAGTTTGGCTCATCTTACAGTCTGCCCTTTGCAGTAGTAAGTTCAGGTTTTTTCAGTATTTGTACAGAAGTACTGCTTTTTAATGCAGGATGTGTTTATATTTTAATTTCCCCACGTATTTGCTACAATTATCTTCAATTTGGCAACATGCAGCACAGGTGCTCTCTGATCAGAGTTCTCTTTTTCTTGTTTTGGTTAGATTCAATTTCATGTACCTAAAAATAGTTAGTAAGTTAATATTTATAAGTAACAGCATTGTATCAGTTGAAGTAAATGTCTTTTCAAATCAATTTTATTTGTAACGTCTTCCCAGAATCAGGCAGGGGAGGTTTTTGCCTAAAATCCTGTTTAAGGTTTATTGTCTTCACGGACAAAGTGGCAGCACAGTGATTGCCAAGTGTACCAGTAACCACACACCAGAATCCTACTTCAGAGGTGAAAAAATGGGAATTTCTTTGGAGAGGAAGCTTCACTGGAGTAGCTCTGTTTAGAACAAACAAGTAGTAAAAGGCAGGGGAAAAAATCTAGAAACATGAGTTAAAACAAACAAGATGTGTTAACAAATAGAATAGTGGAAAACATTAAAAAAGACTAGTGGAAGCTCACTGAAGTGGTGTGTGACCTGATCAGTTGGAATCTGGGTATTTTGCATCAGAAGCTTCAGGGAGGCACCCAAGGAAACAGTCCTCAGGGATACTCCTCCACTGTTACTAAGAAATGCAGTCAAACTTAAATGCAGTCACTCAAATACCGTGCTGTGCGTGCTGTGAGAGACTTCTGGCACCTTGGACAGGTTTTTCAGGAATGCTATTAGGAAATTTGACAATGGCTGCTGTTTAGCTCTTTATAGTAGTCCACCTTAAAAACCTACCAGATGTCCAAGTACTCCTGACCTTATAGCCACAAATGTTTTGCTGTGTGCCTGCCAAAGGCACAGTGATCCTTTGTCTTTTGGTTTTGAATCTTTTGTGTCCCTTCAGCTGAAGTACCTTATCTGATAAGCATGAATTGAGGATATTTAATATGCTTGAACTGAACACTATCAAGGGAAAGGTGCCTGATTTTAATAAGTAATTAGTGTCCACTGTACAAGGAGAGATGACTTTCCAAAATCTGAGATGTAAAAATTTGCATTCTAGCTACTGACTCATTGAGGAGTGGTAACTTCCTTTTCAACTTCGGCATGAAGAATGGGAAGGGGAACACTGGAAATGTTAAGCACTGACAGGAAAAAAGATTAATGGGACAGAGAACCATGGGGGAAGACCAGTATGGGAAAAGACTTGTGGGGTTTGGGGAAGAGGGAAGGAACTCTGGCTTCCTTTTGTGGTTGATCCAACAGCTGCTTTTATGTTGTGCATTAAGCTTTGGTGGTGGGGATGGGGAGGGGAGCAGTGTCTCTGCAGCAGAGGCTGTGACAGTAACTGTGTGCTCTGCCCCTCTGCAGTGGGGGACCATGGCTATGACAACGCCCTGCCCAGCATGCACCCGTTCCTGGCCGCGCACGGTCCCGCCTTCCGGCGCGGCTACCGCCTGGGCACCGTGGCCAACGTGGACATCTACCCCATGATGTGCCACATCCTGGGGCTCGCCCCGCGGCCACACAACGGCACCTTCGCCAACACCAAGTGCCTGCTGGCTGACCAGTGGTGCCTCAGTATCCCCGAGGCCATTGGGATCGTCATCGGGGTTTTCATGGTGCTGAGCACTTTCACCTGCATCATCATCATCTCCAAGAGCAGACTGGCTCCCTCCCGGCCCTTTGCCCGGCTCCAGTTGCAGAGTGATGACGATGATCCTTTGATTGGATAGCGTGGAGGGAGCCAAGCCTCGCTTCCTACGTTGTGGTTTCAGGAAAACAGTTTCAATTTGCACTGGATGGCATTCTTTGTTTGATGCACTTTATCTGTGTAAAATACTGTACAGTCAGACCCTGCTGATCTCTGTGACTAGTGTCTTATAAAAATATTTTTGTAACCAAACGGTGAACAGGTGGCTTTTTACTGGGAGAGATGCTTAACGAAATAATGCTGCTTAGTTTTTCATTCAAGCCTCTGAACACTTTCAGAGTGTGACTAGCCAGGATAGACAAAGCAAATTTTAATATTTGTAAATGATAATTGCTTTTTTGTATTAAATTAATATTGACTACTTTTAGTGTTCTTGCACCTGTGTTGAAAAGAAAAACTTCATTGAGAGTTAGGAGTTAGTTTTGTTTCGAGAGTATATTCTGGTGTGCCCTTAAATCTGGGGAAAGAGAAAATCCAAGACTTTTGTTTCTATCCTAAATGAGCAATGTGACAAGAAATTTCTGAGAAAGAAAACAGAAGTCAGTGATTAAATAACTGGTGCATATCTCTTCTGTTTTGAGCAATAAACTATGTGGTTCAGCACTTAAAAGCCTGGGCAGGTGGCTCTGACATTTCTGGATGACTTAGATCCACAAGTCCGCTTGGGATGGCACTACTGCCTTATCTCAAGAAAGTCAGTTTAACCTGGGAGTCTTTTAATTACCCAGTTTCATCAGCTGTAGGTGTAAAATCACTGCTCCTAAACCCTGTGAAGACTTTCCAGGAGTAAATTCTGCTGAAGGTGTTTTTGAGATAAAGGTGGTTCTGCCCTGTGTACCAGCTCGTAATTGTCTCTTGAAGGTTATTGTGCTAAAAAGCAACAATTGAAAGTTTGATGTGCAAGTCGTCAAGCAAGAATTCCAAACTCATATTTTAAACTCTGGAAATTTAAAGGAAGAAGTTAGCAGGTCTTATCTCAAAAAATAAAGTCTCTATAATGTTTGAGGTACATAGATGCAAATTCCTGATGAAGACCAGAGCTAACTTTTAATTGAAACTCTTGATTCTTTGTTACTGGTCATCTAGTAACTTGCTATAAAAAAAAATAGTTTGAATGAGAAAGCCTTAAAATGGTACCTTATCTTTCAGTGAGATTGTTATTGCTAACCAAAAAGAGAACTACAGTTACCAAGTCCTTTTCCTACAAGTCTGTTGCTTTTAAAAAATAAAGTGACAGAGGTACCTGGTAGCAATGGGGTTCCTCTTTCACAACTTCAAATTCATTGCAATTTGGTGTTGGCCACAGCCTTTTGGTGATCCAACAGCGAGGGAGGAGGAACTTTGGAGGGAATGCGTTATATTGAACTGCCCACTGGAAAAAATAAACTTGAGCTTTATAAATGTGTGGAAGTTTTAATAATGTGTGTCTTCCTCTCTAGGGATTCCATTGTACTTGATTAAAAACAAAGTCCAAAACCTAAGCAGTTCTGCTTTTTTTCTTTTTCCCCCCAAACTACTAATTATTACTTACTAATGCTTTACTCTGAATTTATCTGAACTTGAAAGAGTTCCGATTAATTGAAAGGCTCAGGCCCCTTGAAAAATCTGTGCTGTTACTGACGGGGTACTGGATTTTAACCTGTTGATATTCTAGAACAGTAGCTGGACTGAACACAGAATCACTT
This sequence comes from Sturnus vulgaris, assembly GCF_052056855.1. Lineage (NCBI taxonomy): Eukaryota > Metazoa > Chordata > Aves > Passeriformes > Sturnidae > Sturnus > Sturnus vulgaris. Next base: position 109,534,475 of record NC_142245.1, on the reverse strand, counting down.
CCTCATCTTGCTATATTTAAATTTAATTAATTACATGTACCAAGAGGTCAGGTTAATGAGTAACTACAAAAGGACTGTGTTGCAGGGTAGAACCTAAGCTTAGATATGCTGTAAAGGGGAGGATGCTGTGTTGGAGAGAGTTTTGTATTGTTCTGATAATTCTGCTAATCCAGAGTGGGATCCTCAGAGGGTCAGTCAGAGAATTACTGGAGATGTTTTGCAGCATCTATATTTGGAAAGGCTTGACTGAGTTTACCTTTCTGGCAGATATCTTGTCCTCTACCTGTGAGTTTTGGGGTTTTTTTCTAGAAGCTAAAACTGACAGTGTTTTCTTCACTCAGTTCCTTCCCCCCAGCAGCTGTCACACAGTGTAGTCAATGTGCTCTCAGTTCCTCTGTGCATCCCCTCCCAGGCAGGCAGCACCAGCGAGGCTTTGCTGCCCAGAACTGTAAATGCTGAGTGAAGCACGATGGCAGAACTCCAATCTGAAATAGGAATGTTGCTACAGTTTGGGAGATCAAGGTTTAAATGCACGTCTCCTCCTCGCTCTAGGCAGCCCTTTCTGATGAGAACTGCTACAGGCGCTGAGCTGCTGTGAAACCAGTGAGTGGCTGTGTCTGGTGGAAATGCTTATCACCCTGTTCCTCCTCCCTTTAGCGTGAAGATGGGACAGAGCTGCTGTGGAAAGGGTTTAAAGAGGAAATTTAAGTGTTAAATAGGAAAAACTATATTCCAGTTGCACTCCTGATTATTTTCATTTCCAAAGATGTGGTGTGGTCTGTAAGGGTGCTGAGTGCTCTTCCTGGCAGTAGCTCTTGTACATCCAGTTTCATATAGGTCATGTACAAATCAAGAGAATCTAGAAAAAGCATCTTTCTGTCTTTAAGACATGCAGTTGATTTATTTAAGGAGGATTATTTTTAACAAAAGAGCTTTAAACATAACAAAACATTTCCACTGCCTCATTCTAGTTTGTGTGAAGTATTTGTCATGAAATCCAGTGGCTGGTTTCCTTTTGGACAGCCAGTTCAGAACAAGAACAGCAAAGCTGTGCCTTGTGCTTCCTCAAGGCTGCAATAAAGGGACAGTCGTTTGTGAAACATTTAATGACTTGCTAAATAGACACAACTCAGCAATGGTCACACAGGGCTGGTTAATTCAGGGGAGGTTCCTAACCTTAACAGGCTTTGCAGTGTAGAGGGGAATAGGGGATATTACTGAAGGTTGATGTTTCATTACATTGACTGCCTCCATAGAGGAACTCTCCACACTGCGTGCAGCAGCCCTAAAACATCCACCCCCTCTGGGGTTCCATGCTTTTTGGGCATAGAACAGCTCCAGAATTGAGTTGCTTTCACGTGACTGCAGCTCTGAAACACTGCTTTCAGTAACTTGCTGCCTACACACTGCCTGTGAAAGTAAACCCACTTTGTGTACCTCTGTGGACCAGATTACAAGGACAGATGCTTGCTCTAACATGCATGGTAGCATCTTTTATTGCAAAAAGACAGAAATGGAGGTTTTTTAATAGGATTCAGATTAGGATTTCATTATGGAAAGGCTGATACTGCTATTGAATTTATCATTTTCATGTGCTTACAACAATTTTTGTTGTTTATTACCTAATAAATGCTTTTATCACCTTTACTGTAGGGCAAACATGCCATGGAAAGTTTGTACAGCAGCATAGATATCAACTTAGCATCCATGGCATTATTTAAGCAGGGAAAAAAACTGGGAAGTAAGCCTGTTAAATTTCCATTTTACAAAACAACAGGACCCAACCACTGCACATTTGTCCTTGACCACATGCAGGTCAAGACTGTGCTGTTCACACTTCTGACAGTGGGCAGAGGGGAAGGGGGGTTGAAATGAGCTGATCTTTAAGGTCACCTCCAACCCAAACTATTCCATGATTGTATGAAAAGTCAGTTGCACAACATTTCATTTTACAGCAGGCCTGGCAGTTCTGGATTAATGGTTGCATTGGATGATCTTAAAGGTCTTTTCCAACCTAAGAGATTTACTGAATCCAATTTCTTGTAGCAGCACTACTGCAGCTCTTGATCAAGAAAGTCTGGAAGACTTTTTTTTCAGTAAAAGAAACTGGATTTCCACTATTGGTAACCGATAGCTGTTTTTTCCATATATGGCAGCAAGTTCGGAAACAAGAAGTCTGTTACCTAAGAACTGTGACCTAAAATTCCAAAGCTCTATCACACTTCCAGTTATTTTTAACAAAGGCATACACATTGCAGAGTCCAAGGAATATCTGGGATGTGCATACAAGTTGAAACCATTCTCTCCTGGTCATCTCCCCCCAGTTCAAGTTTGTTTTCCAGAAGTGTTTTAAATGAAGCCAGCACTCCATGCTTGACAGAATTACAGCACAGATGTATTTTAACTTCAGCGTTTCCAAACAAGAAGAAACAAAGAAAACATTTGACATTTTTATGCTCCACAGGTCAGTAATGAAACACATCATGCATCATTCTTGGTTTCCAAGTTTAAGTTACAAGCAGTACACAGTGTACTCAAATTCTCTTTCCAGTAAACTTGTTTATACATCATAGAAAGTATCATATACACAGAAACCAAATCCCACGTCCCCCCCACCCAAAAAGGTGTCTGACAAAGTGTCACATCAGAGAAAATTTTTCTCCACTGGCATCATCTGTGGTTTAAATTTCATTAAGCTCACACCCAGCAACTTAAAACAGTTGGGCAAATGTCCTAACAACGAACCACCCAAGAGGTACCTGCAAATACACCTAAGAATAAAGGAAATGATTGACCCTAATCTGAAATACCCAAATGCTACAAGATTCTCTTTTATTTTTTTTTCTTTTTACAAAGTTTTATTTTGCCCTCCTCAAAGATGGGCCTCACAGTGCAATACAGAACAATGACACCAACAATTCTCACATTCGTGTCCCCAGCCTATTCTGAATATTATTGTTCCCAAACCCTTTGTTGGGGGAAACCTACTGCTCTATCCTTGTTGCATATTTGGGAAGGTAAATCTTAAGTCCCAAATCACTGATCAATACTGACAAACTTTGCCCCCTCCTTAAAATCAAGAGTCACTTTGGCTGATGATAGAACTACACTTGCCACAATTAAAGTAGGGTTTAAGGAAAAGCTCTGAGATTACAACTCAGTATTTTTTACATCTGCCACGATCACTGCTATGAAATTACTGTAATAAGAAGAATTTCTACTGAAGCAATGTGTTCCAAAGTGCAGAAGCTACAGGTGAGGGTTATGGCGTTGTTATGACAATTGTCACTGTTATTGCCTTATCGAAGCCTGCAGACCTTCCTTTAAACACACAACATGTTTGTGCTACAATTCATTTTTAAGCTGAAAATAAGCAAGAAAAGGTGGACTCAGTACATCAGTTTGCTGTGTGCCATCCACTTTTTGGAAGGTGGGTAGGGGAGGGATTAGTAACAACTCAGAGGTTGGGGTTTTGTGCTCAGACTTCCCTGGTCTCTGAAAACTGCCATGAACACGTTACTGGTGTCGTGGTTCAGCTGGAGCTCCTGCAAAACTCAGTTTTACCTGGGCCAGCAAATTCAACTTCAGGCACAGCTAATGGCCAGCTGCACCAAGAATCAAGGCTATCTTCCAACAGACCTGCATTTTTCCTGCCTTCCTAAAGCTACTATCACAGCTGAACTTTCAGCATAACCCTTAAGTTGGGCTATTTCATTGCATTCCCTCTCAAGCATTTGCTACACCCAGATGTGGCCTCTGGAAATGCCCACATCTGTCTGCAAGACACCTTGGTGCTAAGTGTCCCTGACATCACAGAGAAACACAACAGATCTTCATTAAGAGTGGAATTTAGCCCAGCAAAAGGAATTTTGTACTCCAGCTCTCCCCTTGCAGTACTGTCAGTCATGCCCTTGGTTTGGCAGAGCATATCCAAAGCCAAGGTGTTCCCATCCTTGCCCTCTGCTCGGGGCTGTGGCTACACACATAAATTGCATTTAAAAATACCCAGGTCTGCTACTTCTGCACTCATTTTGAAAGTTTCTTTCTCCTTCAGGCATTGTACTCAGCATCGAAGTGCTGAGAAATACTATCATCTCACGGGGAGAAGTCTGACAATAGATAACTTTTCTCACATCAGAATGAGAAACTTTATACAAACTTTAGTCAGCAGATTTTCACTTGCCATTTAAGTGAGCTCATAAAAAAACCCCACAACTAGCCTAGTAAGAAGATTTATTGCCACACACAAAAGAATGAAAATATGTACCTTTGTTGACACAGAATTCATATTTTTCCTTGACAGAGGTTTTCCTCTGGAAAAATAACTCCAGTCTTACACCTTTTTTTAATTATTATTAAAGTGTGCTTTTTCAGATTTAAGAACATATATGGCTTAGGATTTACACAGCTGCCCTTTAAAATGTGTAGTCCTGATCATCCCATTCCAAGGCCCACCCAGACAGAGCAGATAAAGCACAAGACACAAGTCAAACTCAGAATCATCACTAGGAGACCAGGACCAAGCCTGACAACACTCTGAAACCAGCCTGAGCATCCTTGTTTCTCAACTTATTCACCTCCTTTAGTACCACAGAAATAGAAAAGACTCCATTTGGATACAGGTGTGGTGCTCATATGTGTCTTTATCCTGCCAGCTGCATGGAACGCCTAGAAAATTTAGTGCAGTGTACAGGAAATTGAAAAAGACCTACATTTACCTGAAATCATATCTAAAGTGGTAAAAATCTACATTTACTTGAATAAATTTTTAAAACATTACGAATCAAGCAGTTTAATGCTGATTGCTAAAGGAAATACCACTTAAGATTTATATTTTGGAGCTACAGTTAGCACAGTAACTTGAAGAAATATATGTAACTCCAAACTTAGACACCTAGCTCTGCATGGCCTAGCTGAATAATAATGTTATTTCCTGCAGGATTTAAGCCATCAAGTTATCTGTAATGGTGACCCATGCACAAGCTTTCTTGGGCAGGGAATTAAAATACTAACAAAGAAGTTTAGTACCATTGAGTGACTTGTAAAAATCAAAGAGACTCAAAAAAACCCTCAAAGAATAAAACAAAAAAGAGGGTGGGAAATGAAATCACCATTTAATAGTCTGTGAATTGCACTGAAGTTGATGTTATTTCCCTAGAAATAGCCATAATAAGGTATTTGAGGCCTACTGTCACTACAGGTCTACATACACACAGAGTTTCCCAGGTTTGCCTAGGATATCCTCAAGCTCTGGAAGAGGAAGTGGCTGCAGGGTGAAACAGGAACACGCTCTCTCTCCATCCCTGGTCTGTACATGGCCCAGAGTACCAGTGGGTCAGCATCCATCTCTTTTCACTCCACATGGTCATGCTGATCCATCTCCATTGTTTATTTTCTTTGTATAGGCTTATGTTAAGCCTCAAACAGGAAATAATCCCAGGTGTTGTTAATCTTGCAGCAGTGGCTGGGCAGCTTCAGTGTGTTGGATTTGCATGGAATTTGCTTGGGCAAGGACAAAATGCTTAACAAAAACTGCAGTAAAAACCAAAACTAGCAAGCTGCCCAGGAAGACTCCTATAACAGTGGAGTAGGAATCTGCTCCACGGGCTCCAGGAACTCCCTCAACAAGTATATCCTTCACAGCATTTAAGGAACCATTGTTGGGCAGTGGTTTGATGCCAAGCAGGTGGCACAGTAAGGGGTACAAGTCTGTAGCATTCATGAATTGTTTGGTGGCATTCCTTCTGAAAGCAGGCCCAACTGCCAAAAAAATTGGATGCATTTCTGGTACAGTGTTGTCATATCCATGATTACCAACTAGAAATAAAAGACAGATAAAGGTCAATATCCCAAAGTTGCAAAACAAGCATTGAACATTTTCCTAAAATAAGCAGAATGCAGAAAAGGCACAGCCATCCTCAGAGAGGCTTAGAATTGTTTTGATTGACAGCACAAATGTCTCCTAGCAAATACCAAGTCTCAGAACTACAAAGAGAATACCTAAAAAACCCACAACAGAGAGCACAATTTAAAGAAGGGGGGGGGGAAAGTGAGCTCATATGGCAGTAACAGCATTGTCAATGGCACACTATGTACACCTAAACTTCCTTGATTTTCCTCAAATTAAAACTCCAACATTGCAACTGATCCAGATCTCTTAGAGAGAATTCAAAAAAACATGTAGAGTCAGACTGTCTGTGTGACTCCAAGGAGACACTTCGACATTTTGTCCAATTTTGTGCACCATCAACTCCTCAACAAGGAAGAAGAACTCACTGGTGGGTGTCCAGTGCCCATTCCTGACAATGGCATTAAAAACTGGGAATGTGTCAAACACACAGGCACAAGAAGATGCTCTCAGCAGCTACTGAAAATCTTGTTAATTCCTGCTGGAACCAGCAGCAAAGTTCAAAAGGTTCTCAATTAGAAATGTAAGAACTGACCATATGACATCTGTATCTTAGGTTACCAAGAAGTTACAGTTCACTGTCTCCGTGCTACCTATAATAAATCTCAAAACTGCAAGGTGAGGAACTTGAAAGTGTTGGGGGTTTTAGTCCTCCAAGTCACCTAAAATGCTTTTTTCCCCCCCCAAGGCAAATGAAAATCACCGGTGTGCAGTAACACAATATCCAAAGACTCTTTGTAGCAATAGAATGAGGTTACTCTAAGTGTAGCACCCACACAAGCTGAGAACTTTCAGAAAATATTCTTTTATTTTCCAACCCAACCCAACCCTTCTCAAGTAATAAGTAAAACATGATAAAACAACCCTATTCACCCTTTACTCAACACATTCAGTTAATTCAGTTACAACTTTCCTTTTTAATCTCTCAGGAAGTGCTTGTTGCTTTGCTATATCCTGAAAGACCTCAAGTATGGGGCCACTAAAACATGTGATTGATCTTATCTCAGTAAGTTTAATGTTTAAAAAAACGGTTAAATGCAGTTACTGCACTTGCTAGCACCTACCTAACAGTAGGGTGCTTCCCATCCCATCAAGGGAAAAAATTATAAATTTCACACACTTTCATTTTCCCTCCCAGCCTTAAAAAAAAATAATAAAGATGAACATTGGTTGTATCAATACCAGGAGAGAAAGTACCACATAAGGTCTCTGCCTTGGAAGAGAATACTTACATAGAAAACCATCAGTCTTGTTATGTACAATTTCCCATCCTTTATCAGCCACTGCTAAGATGGGCTGAATTTTTCTGTTGTGTTTGTAATGAAATCTATCTGGAATCTGCTCCTTTTTATATACAGTCATGTTGGGATGAGCGTTGGCCAAAGCTTCATATACTTCTTCCAGTTTGCCTTCAAACAAACAAAAGAGACAAAAGACAAAAATTAAACATACCAGTGTGTTTCCTGAACTCATCAGTAGTTAAAATACAGCTGAAGGAAGAGGGCAAAATGCACTTCCCCAGAAGTAAGAGGCAACAGTGAGTGCACAGAAGTTCCTGTGAGAAATGCAGAACCTCAGTCATGGTAAAATAGCCCTTAGCACCAGACTTCACAGCCTGTTCCCAAGCAATAACTGCCTTGCTAATTTTTGAAAATAAAGCCCTCATTTCACAGTCATCAGAATGTAAGCTTCTCACAGGAATGAGTTAGAAAGCATTCAGCTGTCTCCTGGAAAAGTAACCAAACCCTCCTAGCTCCGTGGAAAGTCTGAAAGCAAGAAGACAGCTCCTAAACCTGTTTGTGAGGCAATGGTTGCATTCAGTGACACTTTTCGTCTATTTTAAAGCAGTTTGATGCTTTCTTTTACTATTCAGTAACAGCCAACAGCATGAGCTACTCCTCTGTATTCCCAGTGCCTGCTCCTTTCCCTTCCCTAGTCACAGGGATCATAAACCCTCAAGAGCTCCACTAACACTGAATAAACAGGCATTTTCCACCCCCAATTCTTTATTTGCTTACTTCCAATTTCTGAGCTTGCCTTTCCAGTAAAAGCCACTGAAGAGCCACAACCAGTTGGTCAAACTGGCTGGAACACCAGTGCACAGATTGAAGGAACCAAAACAGACAGCCAGGAATATAAAAGCAAGTTCAGGAATTGACATCTGACCAAATTTCTTCCTTCCCCATCTCCACTTAAGGCCAGATTCCTGCTGAGAGCCGTGGAGTGCTCCTGTGACACACCAAATCCCTCAGCTCTGTGACTTAGGTAAGTATTTGTGTGACATGTGAAGCTGAATGCACAGTGTGTCTGCAAGCTCCTTTCAGACTGCCATTTCCAGTATCCACGGAGTTTTGAATGGCTATCAGTAAAAAGGTTTGGGAGAAAGTGGCCATTGTTTCTAAAGAAACAATCTTCCTTTTCCCCCTCACTTTCTAGAATCCAGGAGAGAAATTCTGAAGGAAAATACATTAGTGTATACATTCTGAAAGAAAAACATTAATGTTTCTTATCTCAAACTGGCACCAAAAAAAATCACTAAATTAAGAAACAAAACGAAGGTTAAGATGAGACAGCAAAAGCAAAGCTATCAGAGATAGTTACAGCAACAAGAAGAGGGACTCTAATGCAGCATTTCTAGAACTATATTAGCAATAAAGTTAATTTTGCTATGCCAGCTTTCTATATGGAATGGCAGGGAAGAGAAACCTCAAATATAGCAAATTTGATTTTATCCTAATTATTTGAATTAATATATTTATATTAAATGCAAGAAAAAGGCCAGCATCACCAGCTGTGGTACAGGTACCTTCTTTGTGAACATTTAATTAGTTCCCCATACACACTTAATACACCAGCATGGTTAAATAATAACCATTTAATCCATCTCTTGGGGAAGCAATACACAGCCAAACAGTTAAAAGAAATTTTTAAGCATTCAAACCTTTTCTCAATCTCATTAAGTTTTACCATTCCCTTGGTTTAATAAAGACAAATGGAATAACAGATGAAGAATCAGTGTTATGTACTTAAGCATATATTAGCTCATACTTGAACTGACAGTGAAACTCATTGTTTTATAATAAAAATCACATCTGGTACCAGTGAAGAAAAGAATTTTAGCTGTGCTCAAAACTAATTCTTGTTTATTGGTAGTGTAATAAATACCTGAATCTCTGGGCAAAATCAAATCCAAGCTGTTTCTGAAATCCACTGAAATGGCTTTTTTACTATTCTGTCATCTAATTGCAGCAGAGATACTGTTTCTTTACAGCATTTAGCAGACAGGAGAATCAAGTTACGCATCTTAAAGTTCTCCTTTACTGCATTGGGGAGGTTTCAGCACTGAAGTTTACTTTTACAGCTTCTTTATTTGCTAATGAGAACATCTTGGGCAACCTATTTGCCTCTATGGGGATGAAGTTCCCAAACCTGGCTCTTTTATCACCTCAGAGAGAAACAGCACCCAGCTACAGGGCACGACTGTGCTCAGGCAGCAGAGACCTCAGTCTGGGCATACTCACATTTTAGTCTGGAATATTCTTCAGATTAAAAATGACAAGACACATTTGTTCATGCACTTACAGGTCACTTAATTCTGCAAAAGATGTCCTGCTTAGGCATTAAATACAGAATGCTATCTATCTATTAGTGATGCAAATGTTATATAATTCTTTAAAAACACCTTATTAGCACGTTTTTGTGTGGGCAGGGGTGTTATTTTCCAGGTTAACACTTTTGCACCAAGTAGTTTACAGTACTTGACCATCAAAATAAAGAGCAGATGCATTAGTGACACTAAACATACACCTGACACCTCAGCAAACCTTCAGTGACTGCCACCAGATTTCAGCTTTCAATCCCAACATTGTTCTTGCCCATCTTTATCTCAATAAAAATGGTATGAATGTAACTGGCTGGCTGTTCAGCATGACAGATTAAAAAACCTCAAATGAACTACAATAGCTGGCAGCTAATCAAATAGCCAACACGGGCTTTCTTTTCATCAAATATCCCCATCTGTTCTCAGTTTACTGTTTGAGTTAGAAATATAATTCTTCCACTGTGGCTTCAGCATCTTGATGGAAGGCAAGATATGTAACATTCAGGTGTTATCTATCTAGAGCACCATTCAGCCTTGATAATGCCATTAGATTATCTTACTTCTCACAAGAACTAAAGGATCCTTGGCAATATTAGCCAACAGCAAACAGATTTGCTCACTTTTCTTTTCTGAAAGTTAATCCAGGCTTTTGACAGAGCCTGCAAAAAGAACAAAGGGATCGTGCAAGAACTCCTTGTTCAAGGCTGATACCCTACTGCCATCAGTGCTGCTACTACCAACTCAGTCTATAAAGTTTGGATACTCAAGTACCTCCTCAGGGAATGTTACTGCTGTAGCTCCTACCTTCTTTTGGCAAAATTGCTACTGTAGGGGTGTGCTCAATGATTTCATAGAGCTCTCTGCTCACGTACTGATCAAGCTCAATGAGCCTTTCTGAGGACGACTGTGACATCCCGTGATCACTTGTGACTATGACATTTATCACATCCCACAGCTTCGCTTTCTTCAGTTCAGAAATGAGATATCCCAGTTTTCTGTCAATGTCCTTGATTGTCGCTCCCATAAGTGGGCTTTCTGGGCCCAGCAAGTGGCCCATCTCATCAGGCTGCTCCCAGTACAGAAGACCAAAGTTTATGGGTTCTTCTGATGTAAACCAGTCAATGAGCTTTGCTACCCTGTCTTCAAAGGGAACAGATTCATTGTAGGGCATGTAATGTGTAGGCAAGACTCCATGTATCTTCACATCTGTCCCAGGCCACATAGCAGCACCAGATTTGTGTCCTTCCCTCTGGTTTGTCACCCATATTGGGCAGGCCTCTTCCCAGAACTTGGAGTTGTGGGTGTTCATTTTGTTCAGGGAGAAGGATTCGTTCAGGACAGGGTCGTACATCTCGTTAGCGACGATGCCGTGGCTCTCTGCATAGAGCCCAGTCACCAGCGTGTAGTGGTTGGGGTAGGTCTTGGTTATGAACACATTTGTGACCTGCCTGACGTGCACCCCGTTCTTCATGGCATAGTGGAAATTGGGAGTGGGCACTCTGTAGATGTAATCCCATCGAAACCCATCAAAAGACACCAGCAGCACTTTGGGCCGGGCTGGCTGGAGAGACAGTGCATTTTGAAGAAAGATTAAGAAAATTCCCAGGACTTTCCAATAACTGCTCATGGCTATTCTGGAAGGTATCTGTCCCCTCTTCTGAGGCATCATGGCACCTGTTGAGCAGGTACAGAAGTTGTCAAAATCATAACTTAGTTTTAAGAATGAGTGGCTAAAATATTCCTTATGTATTTATATGATCTAAGATACATTTTATGAAAGTATGCAGTGAGAGGACAAGGGGGAATGGCTTCAAACAGACAGAAGGCAGGGCTAGATTATTTATTAGAAAGAGATTATTTACTATGAGGAGGTCAGGCCCTGGAACAGGTCCAGAGAAGCTGTGGCTGCCCCATCCATGGAAGTGTCTAAGGCCAGGTTGCACAGGGCTCTGAGCAACCTGGTCTCGTGGAAGGTGTCCCTGTCCTTGGCAGGGGTTGAAGAAGATGAGCTTTAAGGTCCCTTCCAACCCAAAGCATTCTGTGATCCTAATTCTGATCACAAGACTCCAGGATTTTGACTACTCCTAGCTATGAGAGATATTCCTCATCTAACAGTCCTTATTATGCCCTTATCTGACAAAATATGACACATAATTTCACACTGTATTGGCTTGTGCTCCCCTGACCCAGTTTCTTCCTGTTCTTCTCAAGCAATTTTCTGTTTAAAACTCAGATATCTACTCAAAGATAAACCCCTGTACAAACCCCCACACAGAACTTCCCCATCTGTAACTGACCTAAAATTTCATGCTAATATTCCCCACTTTTTACTCAACAGCATCATTTAACCACAAGAGCAGATATTGCTCAACCCAATCCTGCATGTGAGCTGTACCAACATTCCTCACAGTTCCCTTTAGGTTCCCATTTTGCAGCAATCCTCTGGGACTCAACCACCAGTGAAATTCAGCTGGAAAATAGTGAATTTGCAACCAATAAATCCATTTTAATACTCAGAGTACATAAATATCCTAGTGAATATAAGAAGTTACGGTATAACAAGCACCTGAGTACCACTGCAACAATGGAATGGGATCTGTGGCTGCCCCACCCCTGGAAGTGTCCAAGGCCAGGTTGGACAGAGCTTGGAACAACCTGGGCTGGTGAAAGCTGTCCCTGTCCATGGCAGGGGGTTGGAATGAGATGACCTTTAAGGTCCCTTCTAACCCAAACCACTCTGTGATTCTAGGATTCTGTGATTTGCAGGCAGTCAAATGTTACACTGAACTTATGTGTCCCTCGAAATTAAAATCCAGGCCTTGAGTTCTGCTAAGAACAAACTGACATTCCAATGTTGTAATTCCCCTTTCAGCAAACAACACAGACCCAAAGGCTACAGATTACCACAGATCCACCTGATGGGGGATTTCTTCCAGCTCAACCTGAAGGACGAAGGGACAACACACTGTTGTGTTCATAGAACCCCAGCTGCCAAATTAGACATAGCCCATAAATTCCCCTTCTGGGGAGGGGCAAGTATGGATTGAAGCCCTCTCAAGTGAAATCAAGTCTCTATTTCTGTATTTTACACGACTAATGATCTCAGCATGATCTATAATTCTATTATTCTAATTCTTTAACTGCATGCCCTCAATAAATCATAAATGACGGGTGGTTTGGTTCTTTTCCCAAGGCCTTCTCATACTGCTTTTCCCCAGATACAGCCTAAGCACATCTACTGACCGGGGCTTCTGCAGAACTCGGCACCACAAAACTCTGGGGACCCGAGAGGCTCCGTGGGGACGAACCCACCGGAGTGCCAAGGGCAGGAGCTGCCACACGGACACACGGACGGACAAGACAGACCGAGAACCGCCCGGGGCCCCGCTCGGCGGCCACCGGAGCTCGGCACACGCGAATGCCGAGGGCAGGCCGCCATTCCCCACACGCAGATCCCGCAGCCCCAGCAGCCCCGGAGGCCGCGGGCACCCCCCGAGCCCCGGAGCCGCCGCCGCCGTTACCTGAGGGGCCGAAAGCCGCGGGTCCGGCCCGGCCCCGCCCGGGAGCGGCCCCGGCGCTGTCACTCAGCGTGCGGGGCGGGCCCGGCGGGACGGGGACACGGAATTACGGAGTCACGGCGTCTTTTGGGTGGGGAAAGAGCGCTGAGGTCACAGATGCAGCCTGTGACCGAGCACCGTCGCCTCAACCCGGGCACTCCTTGCCGTGTCCGGTCTTTCCTTAAACACCTCCGGGGACGGTGACTCCACCGCTTCTCTCGGCAGCTTATTCCAGTGTCTAGTCATCATTTATGTGAAGAAATTCTTCCTAATGTCCAGCCGAAACCTCCCTTTGCTCAGCTTGAGGCCTTTTCCTCCTGTCCTGTCGCTTGTTACCTGGGAGCAGAGCCCGATCCCCCCCCCCGGCTGTCCCCTCCTGTCAGGGAGTTGTGCAGAGCCACAAGGGCCCCCCTGAGCCTCCTTTTCTCCAGCTGAGCCCCCCCAGCTCCCTCAGCAGCTCCTGGGGCTCCAGAGCCTTCCCCAGCTCCATTCCCTTCCCTGGACACGCTCCAGCCCCTCAATGTCCTTCCTGAACTGAGGGCCCAGAACTGGACACAGCCCCCGAGGTGACCTCACCATGCCCAGCCCAGGGGACAGTCACTGCCCCGGCCCTGCTGCCACACCATGGCTGGCACAGCCCAGGTGCCTTTGGCCTCTCGCCCACCTGGGCACACCTGAGCCATGTTCAGCTGCTGTCACCAGCACTGCCAGGTCACAGGTGAGGTGACCTCGGGTGGTGTTTGGAGAAAGCTCCTTGGTACAGCCCCTGTACAGGTGTCAAGAGGGACAGGTTGTAAGGGTGTTGCTGCATGTCATACATTAAATAGAGATTAAATAGAAATAGAGCTTGGGCAGGGCTGGCTCAGCTGTCACCTGAGTGTAAAAACAAGGAGTAAAATTCATTCTCTGGATATCTGGAAGTGCTTCTTCAGTTAGAAATAATAATAATAATTGGTTTTGATTCTGCTGTTTTTCTATCAGCCTTTTTTTCTCCTCTTGTGTTCTGAGGCTCTTAAATTTTCCATCTGCTTCCCGATCTTTTGATGTCCAGACCCACAGCTATGCCCTGGAATGAAAATTCCTTTCTCCTTCCCCATCTCGCTAGAATCTAAACTGCTGAACTGGACAAAAATCCAAGCTAGGTTTCTCACCTTTCCTAGTTGAGGAAAGTCCAAAGTGCTACGTGTAAGTCCAATGTCCATGTCCCATATATGTACACAAACCCCATCCCAATTCATGGCAGTGTACAAAAACATTATTCTCTTACTGGTGCATGGGAACACAGAATCACAGAATTGTCAAAGTTGGAAGAGACCTTGAGGATCATCAAGTCTAACCATATAGAATCACAGAATCAAACATGATGCCTATTAATCAGTTTATAGCTGACATTGCCTGTCTGGTGAATATATATATATATATGTGTATACACACAAGCACTATCTAGTGAATGAATATATATATATTTGTATTTATATTTATGTTTATATTCATGTTCATATTCATATATGCGATACGTTTCTCCCCTTCACCCTACCACCAGGGACTGTACTAGGGGACAAGGCTCTTCTAATTGTTTTCTTGATGTCTTTTTTCCTCTCCTTCACTACCGCTGTCCTCTTACAGGTGTGAGGCTGAGCTAGTCCAAGCCTGGAGAATCACATTGCTGCAGTGCCTGGTAGAACGTGTGTGGATGTGGCTGTTCTGCACTTGTAGGACAAAGTTCATAATCTGATTCCTGGCTGTGAACCCCACCGGAAACTTTGGGCAAAGGGAAGAAAGGAAAAGGTTGTTACAAAACTCCACCTATGTGTATTGAAATCTCTTGCTGGTTGTCCGTCAACAGCAAAGTGCTGTCCCACGCTCTTTGTTACTCATTAGCTAGAAAAAACTGCTCACATTTACTGTTGGTTCAGATTTGATTTTGGGCTCTCTCTCGGATCCGGAGGTGTTGGGAGCTGCCTCTGCAGTGGCCGGGATCAGTCACTAGAGGGTACAGGTGCACCTGGATTTAAGGAACGACACGAATAGCTGGAAATGATATTTGCCTTGGATGCCAGAAATGGCTCAGCTGCTTAACACTCATATCAAATGAAAGTAAAGCACGGACAAGGAGTTTGCTAATTCCACCAAAATGTTTAATACCATAATAGATTTTCATTGAAGTACAGAGCTAATGTGAATATTTGTACAAAATATGTGGTTAAAAATAGTATTGATTTATAATATATACAGATATGTCACATCCGTGTCAGAAATGCAGACACTCAAATGAAACCATGAGCAATGCTTTTAAATCTACAACAACATACACGAAATATTTCTGCAGCTACCCACAGTAGGACAACTTGCCAAACTGACACTTAAGGATCCACCAGTCCTTACAGATGGCATTTCTGTCAGAAATCTGTACAAGAACTCCGCTCTAAAATGGATTCAAAACATTTACCTTCAATAACCCAACCATGAAGAGAACACATCTGTGTGACACTAATGTAGACACAACTTTCTTGCACTAGATATATGATCAGTTACAATAATTTGTTAAAAGAAGGCTGATTTCCTGGTGAGAATAATAGAGAAGTTTAATCCTTCTTTCTGGATACTCTTAATGTTGTGAGTGAGGAAGCCCCTGAATTCAAATGGGCCCTTAATACAGCTCTAGGGTACATGGATCTGAATCCTTAAGTTGTTTTAAGGTTCTGAGTATCTTCATTTTTCATTAACTTCAAGGCTGCTCACACTTCACAGCTTTCCCAGCCTTACTCCAGCAAGAATCTCCCTAACAAAGGTCCCTATTCAAGTTTTGTAACTGCGGCATCAGGACACAATCCTAAATTAAGATCACTCTTGCTGCAGCCCCAGAATCTGTGCAGTTACTGAACAAACTGACAGAAGAGGAGAGAGAATTCAGGCTGGTTTTTTTTTAAGCTTTCTGAGCATTTCTGAGCAGTAGGGGCTTTCAGGGTTCCTGCCCTTCCATCCAGAGTGCTGCTGCTGTTCTGCCTCTAACAGTGCTGGCTTCTCTCCCCTCCAAGCCAAAGCAAATATACTCCACACTTCAAACAGTCCTGTGGGAAAGAGCTTTTACAACACTTCCTCCCTTGTTCTTTAACCCTGGATGCTGCAGTCTATATGTATTCAAAAAAGAGCACAGCTACTGTTATAAAAACATCTCTTTTTAAGAGAAGCCTAGACTATTGAAAGCTGCTGTACTCCCCCGGAAGATGGGTTAAACTAGGAAAAGCAGTGTTTTGGTTTTTGCTAGTATAACTCATTATTCAAGAGCACTGCATGATGCTGAGTACTAATGAGGGTCTGACTGGGACTTTAATCCATACCTGGTTTTGCTTTTCGATAAACCAGAACTAAAAGTGATTTCTTAGGCAAAAGGGAATCAAGGAAATGCAAAGGTCTTACATTCACACTGGTATGTGAGAGAAAGCCTGAAATGGCAAAAAGTTTAGTGCTGAAGTGTTTGCCACTAAAGGAGGACCAAAAATAAATTCAGTGAATATTCTTTAGAATATTTGAAAGCGCTGTGACTGTGATCAGTCTGATCCTCTGGGACACACAGCTCTCTAGCATCCACAGCTGAAGCCCTGAAGCTCATTTCCCAGTGCTGTGTCCAGTGCCAAGCACGATGGAAGAGCCAGCATGTTGCAAATACAGCATTTCAGCTGGGTGGATGAAGAAACTCACTGTGGTGGGGGAAGCTCTTCTGGGGCTCAAAGTGAAGAACAAACTAGGCCTCCTGCCTTTCACCTCTAAAAAGAGGTGAAAAGAACCCCAGAAGTAGTTCACTATTACTAGTTTTTCTAATTAAAACACAGAGGTTAAGGCCTGTCCTTTCCAAAGGAATTAAAGAGCTGAGTTTACTTCTCCAGTGAGACTTCTTAAGTAGATCTAATTTTCATGAACAATCATCCTTTCAGGAAGGAAGTTTTTTATGCCAGGCACACAGAAAAACAAATAATTTTTTCAAATCCAGAATTTCACAGGACAGTTATCAGCAAACTCATCTCCCAGTTTCCAGTCCTTTGCAAGACTCAGCACAAACTGATGCAAGAGACAACAATCAGTTTCAATTTTTATAATAATCAATCTTAACAGAACTCTTACCCCAGCCTGGCTGGCAGCTGGATGCCATGTTCCTTGTCCAAGCACTCATGGCCACAGCATCACCCATGATTATAAAAGCACAGTGAGAGGCACATCAGGGGTCTGGGATGTGCCGAGCTTTGCTCACCAGGGACTGCACTGCAGCTTTTTTTGTGTACACCGAGCCAAATCCACAGCAAACCAGAGTAAGTTCACATGACTGTGAAACTGCAGCGGCTTAAAATGGAACATGGCATATTCTGCCAGCAAGAAGGCTGCTCTCCCCTTAATTGCTACTGATACAGTTTGGCCTATGTCACACGTTTAAGCATTTTCAGTTCTACCAGGGGTACACACCACACTACTCAGTTTATTGATATAGTTTAACTCTTTAAATGTTGCTTTTCCAAATGCCAGTGCAAGCAGAACACAAAAATACTGTTTGCCATATTTATTATTTTAAACTAAGCTCTGAATTATACAAGTGTAAAAGTGATTAATTAGCCAGTAGCTTTTTAATACTCCTATAAAATATGACTAAATAGAATATTTCAAAAGTTATGTACAATACAGTGGAAATGCTCATGGCATCTGTGACAGTGCTCAGACAATCCACTGGAATCGCATTCTGCCAGGAGTTCAGTCCATTCCTCAATACAAACAATAATCTGTATTTTTGTAAAAGCTGAAAGCTTTTACAGTGCTGCTGAATGGGACAAAAGTGGGGGAAGACCAAAATAAAACCAACCCATCCCTCTCACCTAATTTAGGATCAAATTAGTGCTACAAAATTTATGCATGGGGAGAATTTTTATAACCTAAAACACTTTACAGTAACTATGGCTGTGGTCTTGCTATGGTTGAGGAAAGGATGCTCTTGCCATATTTTCTTGGCTGAAAACAAAGTTTACTGGAGTGTATTTGTGTGTGTTAGGAAGGGGGGAATTTGCACACTTTGTCTTAATTACAAAAATCAAGGCCACAGAAATTACTTGTTTTGTTCCAAAAGAGCAGATTCCAAAATACTCTTTCTCCATGCACTGGAAATGTTTTCATGCTTTAAACTGTAGTGAGGAAGTCATTAAAATGTCAGTTTCATTTCTGAAGAGGTCAGAAAGGACAAGCAGGCAGCAGGCAACAGAAACAGCAGCTGTACTCCGCTGATTTCCTTCTTTTAATTTCCAAAGAGCAGCAGGAGCCACGTCCACCCATCAGAGGCCCCATGGCATCCCCTCCAGCCGCTCCCTCAAGCTCCTGCTTTGGGGAGGAAATTAAAAGGATGTGGGCTGTGCCACTGTGCCCCAGGAGCCACAGTGTAACACTGAGGCTCCATTCTTCCAGGGCTCCAGCAGGAGAGAACCCCTGACACCCTGTGAGAAGTGCAAGTCAGAGCAGCTGACCTCAGAAAAGCTACAGAAAATTCCCACTCAAATGAGATGGGGCTCTGCCTGTGATTTACTGAATAAGACAATTCCCCTTCCAGATAGCATTTTTTGAAATAAGTATTCTTTCCATGTCAGGCAAGAACCAGCCTTTAGTGAAATACTACCTTCTCTCAAGAGTCACAAGTGCTGATATTTGATTATAGGGACATTATTTCATAATACATGAAACACTTTTTTTTTTTTTTAATGATGACCATTATTTTATCACATACATGTGATATATAAGCTTTGACCATAGAGGCTGCTTTGAATTTCCAGGTTTGTAATTGTGTTTCTATTTCAGTGCTTCAAGCAATGAGCCATGTCTGGTGCCTCCTGGGTAGTACCACACAGCTTTACAGAGTAGTCACTGAACAGGGACTCATTTTAAATGTTTGAAAATGCACTTTGAGGAAAGAACATTTAAGGTCCAGTGCTTTAATCTGCAATGTAGTTTTACATCCTTTGAGGCCAAAGTATTTAGTTCAGAACCATGTCTCTCCAAAGTTTGAGGACATGGATACAGGGACAAGATTTGGCCTCCTACGGTCTTGCCTGTAAAAAACTCCATTAGCAATGATATCTGATCGTTTACATGTTTAAATCTTACTGTCCCTGTTTATACTGGGCTAAACTAAACCCCATGGACATCGGCACTGGGCCGAAAAAAAACAGTGGCATTACTCTTGAAATATATTTTGAGGCCTAAGAAGGTGTTTTCAACAGGATACATTCCTAGGCCTGTGAGTGACAATTTGTTTCCTTAAACCAAGTTTAAATGTATTACTCAAAAATAATTGAAGTGGCACGTCTAAGGAGTTACTTTAAGGAAACTTTACAGAGATACCACAAAGATACTAAAGCCCCTTTTTCTGTTCAGTCTCTGCTGTATTTAATGAGCAGTATTCGATCCATGTAACACGCACACAACGATGCCCATAATGCAGTAACAATTATCACAGTATAGAAATGCACTGAGTGCTGAGTAAAGAACTACATCTCATCAGGAATACCTGGGGGGGTGTGGTGCTCGGAGGCTGAATTATTTGAGAATGACAAGTCCTCATTTCCAGATGTTCTCACCATGCACTTTGGGAATGCCATCTCCTGTCCTCACTGACAGAGCAACACACCTTTGTCCTGGAAGTGCCACCAAGCCAAGACCCCTGCAAGGGGGACCTGACTCTGCTGAAGCCCTGTAGTATCACTGTTAATTAAGGGTGTGATGGAACCCTCCCTCAGAAACCAGATCATTAGGTTTTATGACAAAAATCTTGATTACAGAACCTAAGCTGACTTTTCAGATCCTAGAATAAGCTTCCAAGATGTATTTGTTTATTTTAAGCTGTAAAGGATTTTAAACCATGGAAGGCTCGCTGTGCCATTTTATAGTCACTTTGGGGAGTACAGCTGCAGCTAATTAGCTTAAAAATCCCACCATACCTTACACATACGCTCAGTTTCTGCAGTATTAATTTCAGTGGAACTACTCATGTGCATAAATTAAGCGCATGCTTAAATATATGCAAAATCTGAGCTCAAATGTCTAGAAAATATGTTCTCAAAATGACAAGTATGCATTAAAAAAATAAATCATCATGGAAGGTCTGCCAGACAGGGAATCCAGGATCTGTCTGCTGTCAGCCATGATGCAAACACAGAACAGTTTTTGTAACCCAGTATATATTGCAAGTGAAAGAAACATGCAGGATGGGGTGAAAAAAGGGGGTTTAGTTGCATGCAGTCTAATTTCAAGTGTGTAATTATGGTCCTGTTTTCTTTGGCCTAAAAAAAAGAGAAAAAAACGAAACAAAACAAAAAATTTTCAACTAACCTCTGCTCACCTCCACAAACCCAAACTGCAAACAGCTCAAAAAGGGTTTTGAAGCATAGGATGTGGGAAGGGGAAAGGGCTGAATATTAGAGATGTGCAAGTAATTACTGACAATTTCAGGGCTATTCACCACACCACTAGGAAAGCATTCAGCCTGTAATGTTACTGGAACTACAGCTATGACAGAGAGCAAGGAATCCCATCTTACATGAGCAGTCAGTCAGCTCTTCTTCCTCAGACCCAGAGAGAAGCACCACTCATCCCCTGACAGAAGATAAAATACAATCCTATTGATACTCTTGCTCCCTTCTCCCCACAGAGAAGGACTGATCAGACCCCCCAGCAGCTGCTGCCTCTCCCTTAAGCCCAGAGAGCTCCATCTCACATCCCTGCCACCATTTCAGACCACTGTTCTCTACAGCTTTTGCTGGAACAGGGTTGTTTTCTGTTGTTTCTGAAAATGTTGCAAACATAGTATTCCTTACAGAAAATTCCAGGGGGTGTAAAGGCCACCAAGTTGCTAGTGGAGTAAAAACAACACATCTACCCCCGTTAAAAAAAAGGGAAAAGAGAAAAGACTAAAGTCTGTTGGGAAGTGAGGAGGGCAGAGGAGCAGGCTGCTTCATAAAGGGCAGTAGCAATCCTGGGAGTTTGAGCCTAACATTGGCCTAATTCCCACCCGAACATCTCTCTGGTAGTGGTGTTTCAGCATGCAAATTATAGCTGTGAAAAGATCCTCAGACTGAAACCCTCCCTTGTTTCCTCAGCCTTGTTTTGTCCTTTCCAGCTAGATCTATTAGTTGGTGTGTGATATGGTTACAAGTACAAAGACCTTTTTCCTAGCCCTTTTATTACAGAAGCTTGATTACTGTGAAGGGGTTTCAATGACCTTAATGTCCCGGTGCTCAGAAGGCAAGGGCAGCCTTTCAACAGAACAAAGCAAACAAAAATCAAGAGCTGTGCTGGAGGAGAGAGAAGTGCTGCTTCTGCCGGAGAGGCTCAGTTAGATACAGGCGGCGGCACACCGGGGCGTCGAGTTTGAATGATTTTTGGCTTTGGAGAATTCTTTGGGTCCTCGTCTTCTTCCATGTCGCTGTCACAAACGTGCACTACCACACTGGGAGTGGACTCTGTTCCTGCGTGCAGCTCGTATTTCTCTCCTGGAAGCAGAGAAAAACAATCACGTCAAAAGATGGCAATCTGAGTAGCAACACAGCCCGTGGCACTCCTGGTGGACTGCAGAATACTCCACACCTGGGCAGGGAGCTGAGTGTGTGCTGCTCCTAAGTACAGGTAAGCACCAGCACGGCTGGACTCTGTCAGCTGCCACAACACATGCTGGGGATCCTGCCTGGGAGGCAGTTTGATCACAGGACTGTAAGGATAATAAAACACACACATCCTCGTGTCTATAATGAGTTTTGGCACCAATATGGGTGGCAAATAGCACTGAAATAAACCCCTCAAATTAGGCAGAGGAAGGAGAAAGAACATAGAAGTTCACGGTTAAAAAGATGAACTGGAACCCAATCTATCCAACCTTTTGTCTGAAGTCATTTCACACCTGTTGGGTTGGGGTTGATCTTTATTTTTGCTGTTGCTTTCCTTCAGTCCCATTTAAAGCCCAATTGTTGCTCTCAGACAGATTTCAATACTTAATCTAATTTCTCCACAAATAAAAAAACCTCCTATCTCTGCTCCAGATGGATTTTGAGTTTCAAAGCTCTTTAGCTGAAGCTGTAACAAATTTTGTCTCTACAGATGAGATTATAGAGCAGAATATAAATGCTATAAATAAACAGATATATAGAGCAGGCTGAGTGCCTAAATAGTACATGATATTTTCTAACTATCCACATTCCTTATTTAAGTTTCAACACAGTACACTCCTCTGAGGAAGATGAACATGGCTTTTTTTTTTTTTTTTCCCCAGCAAATACTCTGAATTGGAAAGGACCCACAAGGATCATCAAGTCCAACTCTTAAGCGAATAGCCCATATGAGCTTGAGTGGTTACCTGCAAAAGTCCACAAGCAAACAAAGGATCAGATAAAGGACTTTCAGTCCTGAATTCAGCCTGCTGGCACTACATGTATTCTGGATTATACATGAGATACAAGTAGGCATTGATTACTAAATTGCAAGGAATTAATTTAAGACTTTTAAGAAAAAAACATTGCCTGCAAAATCTTCTGAGATGAGGAAAGTGAGGCCCCAGCATACCCAGCTGGCCTCTGTTTGTGGTGCAGTGGCTCCTAAATGCTGCACCACTGGCAGAACCCAACAGTGCCAGGTGTTGTACCAGGGGAGCAAATGGCAGTCCCTGCCTCAAAACACTTGTGGCTTCCTTGTGGTACTAATCTGGAGTTTCATTTGTTAGCCACTTTGTGGCAGAGAAATTCATGTGAGGAAGGGGTTGCAGGTTTGGCCCTGCATTAGCACATGCAGCTCTGGGACTGTGCTCACATGCTGTTTGTGCTCACAAATTCCTGGTCCAAATAAGCCTGGGTGGCTTGAGACTAGAGGACACACTGTATTTCTGCCTAAAAGCAAGGAGGCAACTAGTGAATAATAGCTATAAGTGAGGCATCTTGCTGTGAGAAATATTTTACTGCTGTGATACCATTAATGTTGACATTTAACTGCTCTATTTTTGGCAACCTTTCCTCTGAATCCAAATCGAGCAAAGCATTACAGGTCTTGCTGATAGGCTAAAATATAAAAAGAGAAATAGCTTGGTTGTGCTGCATTGAGGAATTATATGGTTTTTCTTTGCCCATTTTCCCTGCGGGCCTCAGCTAATTTCTCAGCTCTGGGCTGACGTCAATGCCGCCAGGCAGCACCGAGGGCTGCATTGGTCACTGTCACCACGGGCAGCTCCGCAGCGCCGGCACACGCAGCGCCGGCCTGTCCTCCTACACCAGCACCACCCAGGAAATCACATCCACTGCCCTCCCGAAAGGTAATAATCCCAGTTCAAATGCCACATTCTTTTACTGCTCAAATCCCTCCCAGAAGGACTCTTTCCGCTGAAAAAGAACAGTGGAAAAAAGTACAGATGCAAGGAAAAATATTCAGATGCCTCTGGCACGAGTAACTGCAGCAGCAATTAATGTCACTTTGCAAACCAAAATGTAATGCACTCATACATTAGGTTTTTAAGGCATACAGTTATTTCTGAACATAAATGAGCTGCAGACTCTGTTCTGTACTCAAACAGCACAAAACCTTTTCATGGCTGAGTTAAGAACAGGACAACAATAACTCTGGGACTTTTGTACATCTCTGTCTTGTTCTAAACATAGTTGCTGTTTTGTGGAAAACACTAAGATGATAAGCACAAAATAAAAATCCGTAGATGCAGTCAGATTAGTCCTTCCCTTCTGTTGTTTGTCTATGTTTTCTTCTTTTCTCTTAAACACCACTTCCAGCATAAAAAAAAAAAATAATGAGCTAAGTCTGCAACAGTTCAGCTACTGAAGTAATGGTTGAGTCACTGGAGTTTTGTTTACAAGACCCAGGTTGTCCCAAGCTATGAGTAGCAAGTTAACATAGGTAAGACTCACCAATTTCTGTAATGTCACCAAAGCATTTGTGCAGTGACCTAATTCAGCTGTCTCTGACATGACCTCCTCTGTGTTCTCAGGCCCTACACTCATCCATGTTCCTGCTTCTCCTGCTTGCCTGGAGAATTCTTACAGGCTAGCTAAGCCAAAGGATCCTTGGGGATAGTGGTCTTTTTCCTCCAGCTGTCTTTGGCCTATCTTTATCCTGTACTAATAAATTTAAACCTTCACATAAGCTAACAGTGACAACTCACATAAATTTACTCAGAAAATGATCATCACATTTATCAAATACACTCTGCCCTTTAGGGAGGAATTCAGCTGTGGCATGTCCACTATAGAGGTTTGTCAAAAATATCTTTCTGATAAGCCCCTGGAAACAGCAGTGATGTTCCTCTCTAACCATTTACTTTGTTTAATAAAAACTAAGAATTTGAAGTTTCCTCCCTTAACAATGAGCACAGCTGCTTTTATGTCACTGGACCCAACCTTTTGTTACCACTCGACCCAGGAGTAAACCCACAGCCTTGGGTGACGCAAGAAAGATGAGTGCAGAAGCAACTTATGATATTTCAGAATTAAAAATAATGGGGTAAAATTTTCTATCCCTTTGTGAGTCAGTACTGTGACCTTTTGTTGATGCTGCAGTTCCTGTCTAACAGGGCCCTTTTGTCCAGCAAAGACCATGTTCATATACATAAAGAATAATGAACAAATGCTAATGATAACGTGTAGCTACTTCATCCCTAATTCAGACTCATGAGCAAAGGTTAATGAGTTCAGAGCTGCCCATTCCATGTAAATGTGGCATTAGCATCATGAAAATACCTTCCACTTAACAGGATGCAAATAACAGGAGGTCCTTTGTATAGGTGCATGAAGACAGAAGAGCTACAGCCCATCCCACAAAATACCACCATAAAACACCTCTACAGCACGGATCTGCCATAGCAAAGCAGAAGCTGCTCCCTGGAAGCCCATTACTGACGTTGCAGGAGCTGGGCACCCTCCTCTCCTAACCGAAGGAAACATTTTCTCCATCCAGCAGCTCTCCTTACCCTGCCCCTAGTAGAGAAATGAAGGGCAAAAGCAGCCACAGAACAGCAGAGAGAGGAAGGACAGAGATGCAAAGTTTTGTCTATCACCATTTGTTTGCCCCTCCATCCCCTTTTAATCCTCCCTAGAGTCATATGAAGTATTTAGGATTTCCTTTGAATCAGTGATGACAAACATCAGAATTTGAAAACACTTGGGCACAGAAAATCTGCCTTGTGAGATGGTTTGAAATCCCTGTGTACAGCATTTCCTGGGCAAGGTCCTGCTCTCACCTGTTGTCCCCTTCCCTAGGGAAGGGTGAGCCAAAGCCAGGGCAGAGCAGGGGCAGGTGCTCTGGAAGCCCAGCTAGAGCATGGCAGGAACAGCTACTTCTGAATTGCTCAGAAACAAAAATAGAGCCCAGACCCAACAGCCAAGTGGCACAGGCAGCAGCCAGATCTCCTCTGTGTCCCAAGAGCCACCACTGTGGACTCAAAAGCCACCATGTCTGACACTTCAGAACGGTGCTTTCATAATGTGAAAAAAGTATTGTACAAGACCTGGAGCGTAGCCTGAGGTGCAAAGCCTGCTGGAATGCTGATAAGGGACTGTGTAACACGGAGAGGAGTGCAACTGGTGCAGACTTGTCTCTGTTGACTGCTGGAGATAGTGCCTTGCACTGATTTTCCAACAGTGCCTGAAGCTGTGTAGGCAAGTGGCTACTGACAGAGTGCAAAACTGCAACAGAGAGTGCATGGAGCAAGTAAAGTGCTCAGCACCCCGACCTGTGCTGGGTGTTATTGTACAGTGCAGATCCCATCAGTGCAGCTGTGATCTGTGAATCAAACCCACGGGAGAAAAGCAATTTCTCTGGGCAACCACAGTGCAGGCAGCAGGGGTTGAGGCTGGCAAGGGGAAGTCAGGGTGGCACCTGGGATCCTGGGGAAAGGCACTCTGGAGTGGAGAGTTAGAAATGAGGGGGTACAGGACAATTGTTGTGAAGAAAGAGGCAGCGGGAAGGACAGCAGATATAGGCAGACTGGGGAGTGGATAGGGAGAGGGAGGGACTGCTTTCCAGAAAAGACAGGGCATGTTCCAGTGCCAAGAGGATAGTTTGCTAATCACGGTACTAATAAATGGCAAAGAGCTGCCCGTCCTTTGAGAAGAGCAGCTCTTCTGTAGATACAGCCTGGACCTGGAGACTCCCTCTCCCTCTACCTTGCAGATGTTTCTCATATAAAGCATGTTTGCACGGTGAGGTGGCTGTTTGCCTGTCAGGTCCAGGTTGTATCCTCACCTGGCCTAACCTGGAGCTAGCTTTTTCCAACAGTAATGCCTGCAACCTACCAAGCTGTGCTCTAGTCCAGGCCCTGATGTCTTCACATCTTCATCAGCATATCAAACTACTGGAAGTTGTCTTGACAGTGGAGATGTTTTCCATCGAACTGATTAACAACTGCACTCCTTTATTTGCAATATATTGAAAAGATTGTAGGCTGGTGGTCAGCACCAGGCACAGTCACGGTTCCTGGCTCTGACTGACCTACAGCACTCTGTTCATGCCTCATTTAAAAGCCTAATTTCTGCATCTGCAGAAAGTGAGAATATACATCAATCATCCAGGAACTTAATTAAATATGCCACGATCTTCCCTAAGGTGTAAATGCACCTTCACCAATCTCAATTCCATGTGAAGGGAGCAAAATCAGCTTCCTTTTGAGCACAGAAAGAAATCTGTTCCATTAGATCTCCAAGATGCCAGCCTGTCACTGCTGCAGCTAAAACATCTGTCCCAAAACTGCTGGCACATGGCAAATCTGTTAACTCGCTTCCAGCATATTCATTACACTCTGGAGCAAATCTCTCAACATTTTGCACCCAGGGACAGTTTTGGTCTCTGATTTTGTGGCTATGATGATTATGGCACCACACTGTGACAGGAGACGACCTGGAGTCAGGGAAAGGAGCATAGGTCTGTGTCCAACTGGTACATCTTGCATTCCCAGTGAAGTAGGACAATAAAACTCATCTTAAGCTGAGGTCATACAAAGACACTGTTTACTATTTAGAAGCGCTACTGAGTTTTCCTGGTCCTCAGATGTTGATTTCACTGCATTTAATACAGCAAAGATTCCTCTCAAGTTAGAGACATGGAAGTCAGATTCTAACATTCTCAGCTCTGTAAACAACTGTGCCAAGTGAGTATTTTACGACAGCTGATAAGCCGTAGTTACATTTTTAAATTGTGTTTTTGAATTTAAAAAATCTCTTCTCTGAGGCTACCAATGCTGTTTGACGTCCAGCAGTGTTTTAATGCTGCAATACTGAGAAACGAGTGTTAGTGGGATTTGTTTTTCAATGGAATTCTAAACATAGTAAATGTACAACTGAGAACAGCAACACTATTTTAAACCCGCCGCTGCAGTTAACTAAAATTGATCCCTCTAACAAGTGCTAAAAATAGAAAGAAGAGAGCACACAATGGCTTTTCATATTGCTCCCTGCAGGCTCCTTAAATTGACCTTCACGGAAAGCTGTCCCACAGTGTGGGACAATGAGTGATATTTCACATTCCACTGCTCCAGAACAGGAATTGATTTATTACCCAGCTAGCTCGGGAATTCGTTTACATGTTTCCATTTATAACACTGCTGCATCAAAGGGAAAACAAAGGAGGGTTTTGGTTTTTCTTTTATTCAGCATTTTAGAAGCAAAGTATCACTCCTGGAAATAATAATATGCAATACTGTATGAAGTCTTCCACCTGACTGCCTTTTTCTAAGGGCTTTCCTGCTGAAGGGGAACAAATCATAGGAATCTCCTGATATATATTCCTCTTGTGAGAGATCCCTTGTGAAAAAGATAGGAGATAATCCTGCAAACCTTGTGAATCATGAAACATCTTCTGCACCCTATGCACTCCAGCTCTGAGTTCCTTTGGTGCAGTTGCACAAAAGCCCCAATGATGTCTGCAACTGGAAGCTGTTCTCAGAGCAAGCAAGCAGCATTCCCAGTACAGCTGGGGAGAAAATAATTCTCTCATCCCACAAGAATTTCAAAAATAAACTGCTAAATTTTCATGAGCTCACCCCCACAATTGTTATTAGATTGGATCTGAAATGTTTTATTTCGGTATGAAGATAATTTAATAGGCTATTTTTTCCTTGGGGCTAATGAATGTAAATTAGATTAATTTGTAAATGATACTGCTTAGACCTGAAACTGGAACCTTTCTCATTTAGAAAGTTCTAAAACAGGATGCTTTAACAGCTTTGAAAGAAAACTATTTGTAAAGATGACTTAATTAAATCAAAAGTAACCCTCTCCTATGTAAAGTTTTGGTTTCTTCAGATGAGCATTTTCCAAGGGAAAGCATTGCTTGAAAATCCAAGGCAGAAAAAAGCCTGGATGCATTATCCATTGACATTTATTCTGTGCTAACGGAGGCTACAACTTACCCCATTCCTCCTGCATAGTTCTCAGCAGGAAATGAGCATTCCAACAGAGCAATCCCACTGGGACTGAGCAACAGTAGCCCTCTCTCAACAAATAACATGAGAGATTCTCTACTCCAGTGGAGGTGCACTTTTTCAAGTGAGAAATCTTCACCTTGGAATGCAGTACTGAGCACATGTCGTGTACAGCAAAACCTCCTCACATCCATAGCCAAACATTTGTCCAGTCCCCACCTAAACCATCAGCTGTCTCATCTAGGCACAAACCCCAGCACAATAAATGGTGTAAGCAAAGCTTTGATCAACTCTCACAAGCTGCAGATAACACACAATTCTGTGCCTACACATGGCAAAGGAAAGAACCAGGTGACATCTATCAACTGAAATCCAAATTTTAATGCAACTTCCAGTTCTATGCCAACTCCCTCTACAGTTATTATCTACACTGGTATTTCTTGTCTGCTTTTCCTGACATGTTTTCACCCAAGGACCACAAGCTTACCTGGCCCAAGCTTAGAAACTGCGTAAAGGAGGTCGTAGTTAATGACAGGTGTTGCATCATCTATTGGTTGCCACCCTACAGGTGGGGAGGCTGGAGGCGAGATGAGAAACTGTTTTGCAGGCTGTGGTGGTGCCAAATGAAGCTTGTCTCCATCTGTCTCCGAGGTCTGAATCTTTAAAGCATAACAAAGACACTGTTTAGCACAGGATAGAATCACAGAACGGTTTGGGTTGGAGGAGATCTTTAAAGGTCATCTCCTCCAACCCTCCTGCCATGCTCAGAACTCCATCCAGCCTGGCCTTGAATATTTCCAGAGATGGGGACATCCACAACTCCTCTGAGCAACCTGGGCCAGTGTTTCACCACTCCTACTGTAAAAGATTTGTTCCTTACATCCAGCCTAAAACAACCTTCTTTTGGTTTAAAACTATTTATGAATATTGTCCTATTGCAACTGGCCCTGCTAAAAGGTCCATTTCCATCTTTCTTTTAAGCCCCCTTTAAGCACTGAAAAGCCACAGTGAGGTTTCCCTGGAGCCTTCTCTTCTCCAGGCTGAACACCCCCAGCCTGTCTGCACAGCAGAGAGGCTCCAGCCCTCTGAGCACCTTTGTGGCTTCCTCTGGCCTCACTCCAACAGGTCCTTTCCTGAGGCTGAGACCCCAGTGCTGGACACAGGACCTCAGGTGGGATCTCACTGGATCAGAGTCATGTCCCTCAGCCTGCTGGTCACACTGTGGGTAAGGCAGCCCAGGATATTTGGGATGCCAGGGCACATTGCCAGTTTGTGTCCACCTTTTCATCCCCATAGGATGGCTAAATGGAATGACTGCTCAAATCATACCCTTCTCATCCCAAATGCCACCCAGGCAGGGTTTCAGCGTCAGTCTCAGAAGAGAAAGCCTGGAGATGAATTTCATCTCAGCCTTACAGATGGTGCCTCTGCAGTAAATGCACAGTGTGGGGCTGTGACATCAGCAAAGCTACAATGTCTGTGCCTCTTGTATATGTTCTCTCAGGATAAATGCAAAGCTTTGGTAGCCACAGCTGCTGGTTCAGAGATTTTTGAGGCTGTAAAGGTACTGCTGTGATCTGGTCCAAATGCCTAAATAAAAAGTGACATTACATGAGTAACTCCTGCACCAAGGCCTTGTAAGTAACTTCACAAAGGTTTCTACAGATTTTATTTCTTTAGTTGAAGTGAAAAAGGAATCTGTGATGTTCCTTAGTCATTTGCAATCAAGCGTCCTTATTTTATTTCCATCTTAAATTATCTACTTTAATTCCTGCTTTTTTCTAGTATGTTAAAGAAGCCTTGACATGAATGAATTGTAGTGCAGCCATACCTGAGCAAGGTTACAACCAGCTCGAGCACGGAAGCAATAAACTCTATTTCCATGACAGCAAACATGCCAGGGCCCTGGGATGGCACCCTGCTGTACCAGAATGGGCTTTGCAAAGTCTGAATCTCTCAACCCCATGTTCCCCAGAACTTGTAGGTCTGGAAGTGAGGCCAGACACTGCTGCTTCCACATCTTCATTCCCTGAACATGACTAATAAGCTCTTGTAAGACTATGTGTACTGGAGAGCATAGTGCAGGTACTAGAATGGTTCTGCAGGAAATCAGCTTAGATAAAGGAGATTAATCACTATTGTGCACGTTTTTCTTTTTCTTGTTATCCCAAGTTTTCAATTCGCCTCTTGAATGTACAGTTACAATGAAACCATTCTCAGATCTGCTTAACTGGAGGTTTTGAAACCTTTCAGAAAAAAATCAGAGCCAGATTTAGGAGATCAGGGCATAGAAAATGGGATTGAGGCAGATTCTTAACACGTAAATCCAGCTGTAAGATCTTCTGAGCTCATCTAACTTGTTAAGCACATTGTTTTTTTCACAGCTGTGGCTTCCCATTTTCCTGTGGTTCTGCTCCTGCCTAGGCTCAAAACAGCTCCTATTCTGACCAGAATGAAGAGGCTCATAATTTAACATTATGGGTTTGCTTGATACCTTCAAGTGAGCCAGCCCTTATCCTCAGAGCTCTGAAGGGCCAACCTGGCAGCTCAAAGCACACCTACATTGCTTATACACACTAGTGGGTATCTCATAAGCCACAGTGACCACATCAATTTATTAAACTGCATTCAGAAGAGGTGGTGGTTCAGTTCTCAACCTCCCTCAACTTTCTCTATCCTGCCTGGGGCCCAGGCTGCTGTGGGAGATCTACATTCTCTCTCCCTTGGCCAAGGAAAACTGAACCACCACCTGACAGTTCCAAGAGATGGATATAATCACCTACAGCCCCGGGCTGGGAGTGTTTTTCTTCCTCTACCTTCTTGCTTTGACTTGGACTCAATAAATTCCTTTTAGAGAATTTAGTATTTGTAATTCATGCATTCAGTAAGAAAAAAACAAAAACGGAGGAGGAAGACTGACTGTAGCTCAGGGTTGCAGCCAAATATGTAATCCAGTCCCACCTTTTTTTATTCACTTGGATGCTTTATATTAGCACTTTCTTATGGTTAGTTAAGAGAGTTACCCACAGACAACACCCAGTGTTGTAAATCACCTCTAAGACACATAAACCTGTGTATTGAATGAGCAACTTTAGTCCTAAGTGGTCTTTAAATTTACAGCAGACCCTCAGGGCAGAAACAACTCAGTCAACACAAGGAGGTTTAAGTAATCTTCTATCAGAGAGATTGGGCATAGGAGAACCCTTTATTACTTCTATTCAGTATTAGTGTATAGCTTTTATAGAAATATTGTGCAGTAACACAGAAGTAGATTCCAGATTTCGTTACCTGTGCAAAATACAACTTTAACTTCTTCCCTCTGAACTGTGTTTCATGCAGCTCTATTCTGGCACGAGCAGCTGATTTGGGACTGCTAAAATTTATCCGCACACGCCTGAAGCTTTTGAACAGCTGGAATGTCACGCAGTCATCATAGGCACGGAACAAACCTTCAAATTTCTCCTGCAGAGGAAAAAGAAATAATGCTGAAGATTAATTTCGTGCTCTGTCACATCAGTCTGAGTCAAACAACAACCTGAAACTTGACAACTGTTTAAGCAGTAGGTTTCAGCCTGTGGCCTTTGGGGGCAGGTGTCCATAGACAAATAAAGGCTCTGTGAAAAGAAATTAAGGAAAGCAGTAGTCTGGTAGTGCTGAATACTGCAAAAGGTTTAAGGGAAGAGGTCTTCAAATTGAGAACCCAGCAGCTATTGAACTTCTCAAAAAAGTTGAGCAAACCTATGACAGTGGCATACAAAATGAAGCTGAAAGGGCACATGACTGAAAACACCAGACAACAGTGGGCTCATCTGCACAGAAACAACCACTGTGCTGAATTACAGTGGAGTCAGCAGACAAAGGCTGCAGCTGAGGCGTACATCCACAGCAGCACTGCAGGGTCATTTTTATTGCATGAAATATTTTGTCATTTAAATACTTAAGAGAATACACACTTATTCTTCGAGACATCCTGCAGCATCTAGTAACAAACTGCACAACTGAAAACAGTGATCTGTCCCAAAGACAAACTTCAAAATGTTTAGCTGTAGAAACACACTCAAAAGCTCACCACAAAAATAGGGATATTTTAACATTGTAAAAGGAAGGTCTGAAGTTTACCACATCCATGGACTTGGAGATGAGCAGAAATTCAAGGCACTTTGGCAGCCTTGTAGGCTCAGACTGTGATTTCTCTGCAAGCTGTGAGTACACAGAGGACTAAGTTCCACACCATCAAATAAATCCAAAGTCCTTAAATCAATTCTGACACTTCCACAGATCTTTTCACTCACGCAAGCACTGATTCATAAAATGCCAAGGCTGAAAGAGGGCAGTTATTATTTAGTCCAGCCTTCATGTTTACTCAGATTTCAGACTGCCATCCAGTGAGTCACACGTCAAATCTGAGCATTTTAACTACTGCAATCAAGACTTGAAGTTTTGTAAGATGGAGAATCAGCCAGACCAAAGCCCCTGCTTTTAGGAATGCTTTATTCTGAAATAAAAAAACACTGGTAAGATGATTTGCCACACCATTTAATATACACTGAGGGCTCTTATGTCAGGGGTTTGTATAATTACCTTATAACATAATAATAATAACCTTATACAATATATTACTGTATAATAACCTAAAGTATATTGACAATAACCTGATGTGGATGCCCCATCCCTGGAAATGTTCAAGGCAAGGTTCGATGGGGCTTTGAACAGCCCAGTCTAGTGAAAGGTGTCCCTGCCCATGGAGGGGAATTGGAATGAGATGATCTTTAAGGTTCTTTTCAATTAAAACCATTTCAGGATTTTGTTTTCTTTGCTATTTCTGCAAGTCCTCATATTTTTACATGTTTTAAAAATACAACTTCGTTGCTTCTCATCTAGGAAAACAATTTCTTTTCCCTTACAGTGGATAACTGATAGAGGCTACAGAAGATAAAAAAGAAAATGCAATTTATGTAATCTCATCAATACTTCAGTTCTCATCTATTGAGCTTACAAGCAAAACAAAGAATTCAGAACTTCTCAGAAAAATGCATCCTGAAGCACAGTGTTGCATCAGGGAGCACTAACAGCACCGTGGGAGTAACTGCAGTCAGAGTGAGACATTTGTTATGGAGTTAATAGGGAAACATCCCAGTTCCATGGCCAGGGCTGTGACACCACAGCACATGTGCCCGATCTCCTTTCATTCACTGCCAACTCTGTGGTCTTCCTCCCCATAACTGATATTCCATCACTGGAACCCTTTCAAAGGAACCTCTCTATGGTCTATTAAGCTTTCATGATTTTCATTTCATTCTGCCTGACCTCACTCACCTCTTCCTCTCACCGCAGGAGATACTTTGGAGGAATGGAAAAAAAAAAAGAAGAAAGAAAAAAGGGAGGCAAGAGCTCTGTGGCTTGGCAGAGGGTGACTAAAGGCATACAGAAATCCCCAAAAGAGCGTGAAGTGCACCGGTTTGTACAAGCAGGTCTAGTCTTACTATCCAATGTCCAAATTGTTACATTTAACACCTCAGTTATGCTTTTTTATCTGCTTTGCTTATATTTTTGAAAAAATTACATTTTCCTGAGCAGAAGCCTACATTCTGTGGCATTTGTATAAAGGTCAGCCAAAAGCAGCAGTCATCTCAGTCCTGTCCTGACTGGAATTTTGATGCTACAACCTTCATAACAGCCAGGGAAAAAGGGCTGGGGGAAGGGAGAGAAAGGGACAGGGGCCCAGTGTCTGTGTAAAGTAGGACTCACATAGCGTTCAGAAACATAGTCCAAGTAAAAAATAAAGTGACTAATTAAAGCTTATGTCTTCACGTTGTCTTTATTACCTACTTCAGACCTCTTCAGTACATTTTTAAAATGAAGCAAACAAATTTAAATACATATTAGTGGGGGACTTGGCTGTGCTGGGTTTACAGTTAATCCTAAAGGCCTTCAACCTAAACTGTTCTATGATTCTGTGAGAGGTATAAAGGTATATGTATATACATATATATTTTTTTATATATAGGATGATCAAGATATTATAACAGAAGTCTCATAAAACAAAAATTAGCAGCAAGGTGAACATTTCCCAGCAGTAGCTCTCAGTTTCTCTATGAGTCAACAATTATATCATTCATTGTATTAAAAAAACGTTTCACCAAGAGTGGAAGGAACCATGCATGGACTTGGACTTGTCTGGACACTGGCAAGTATCTATTCCAACTGGCTATTTCTTAATAAAGAGATGCTCCCTGTCTGGATGCAGCAGTCAGGGCTGTGTGCTTGCCCTCTCTGTAACACAACTCAGAGCACAGATCTTGGTGAGGGACCCTAACACAAGATTAGGGAGGACATGACTTCAAACGTGGGTCCAAGAACAGTGAGCACAAGGAATGTGCTGGGCACACTGAGACTCACTCTGATTAGGCACTAAAAGGGATAGATGGAGAACTATAAAAATAGCTGATGAAGTCCTAGATGCCATTGCCACACTGGGAGAACTTTAAAGCACTACAGACTTTATTCTGCTTGCTTTTCAATTTGATACTGGCACAACTTTAGAGACCCAGCCTTGATTAACACTCCTGAAAATGCTGTGGGGAGGAGGGAAATCAAGCCCTCTATTTGATATTATTACAGGGCAGTCTATCCACAGTGGGAACTCTTCCCCTGCTCTGACTTAAACTGCAACTCCCATTAAAAAGATTCATACATCTGGATTTTTCTACATTTTCAGCTGACAATAATAATGACCTCAGCAGAGGTCATTAATCATCAAGTGAAGTTAATGGCCCTCAGCTGCATTTTGAGCCATCCCCACTCCTCCCAGCTTGATATAAATTCCCAGGAAACGCCTTATGCCTTAATTGCTATTGCCTGTGACTTCTAATATCTGCTGAATGCACTTATCTGGATAAAAGTCTTTCAGAGTCATTCCAATCTATAAGAAAATTTATCATATACATTTTAAAGACCTAAGCAAATTCTTTCCCTTTCAAGTTTTGTGGATAAATTATTCAAGAGTCATAATCCTCTCAATTTGAGACTTTTAAAGTGCTTTTAGGATTTGGTACTTTTAAAATGCTTTTAGAAAGTAAGTCTTTGAACTTTCAGAGCGCTTTGGAAACTTGTGGCAAAAAAAAAAGAAACCTCCAAAGTTGAGCAGCAGTGTTGCTATTCTTAAAAAGTCAAAATGTAGAAAGTCATGAGTTACGCATTTATTTCTGGGATTTTGGAGAGTCTTCATCCATCCCAAGTATGTCTCAATGAGGCCCAATTAATGCTCCGGAAAATGTGAGCAACCTTCACCAAGTTCTCACTTCTCCTTCCTGGACCTTGTGCCCTCTCTTCATCTCGTTATGCCTTTGCCCAACACTGGGCACCTTTCCCCAGTTCTCTCCTGTCACCTTCTGTCAGCTCCCATCACTCAGTGCCTCTAGCAGTTTCCAAAGTTCTTTTTTTGTTTGTTTTCTAAATTAACAAAATTAGCACAAAGTAGGACCATACTAATTAAAGCTGCTGATTACTCCAGCTTGATGGTTATCATTTAGGACAGCCAATGCTGAGAATAAACAGAGCAGCATGCAAGGAAGAAATGAGCACTGGAGTGACAGACAGGAGCTCAAAGCCTCTGAGGACAAGGGCAAACCTATACCCTCGTGGAATAAAACTATTTCTAGCACTAAATGGGAGCTCATCTGGGACCAAGACCCTGCAAGTCACATAGTAACACTGCTCAGTGAAATGCAGCTGTAGGGAGGTAAACAAGATGCTGGGTATATTTGGAAAAGTATTTCCAGTAAAACAAGGAGAGTATTAACAGCATTGTATAGAGCACTATAGCAGCTCATTAAAAATGCAGGGTTTGTTGCCTGTATCCTAAGCAGATTAATGGGAATAGATCCAGGTTAGACAAAGGTTACAGGGAGGTGCTGGAATGAGTCTAGAGGACAACAGAGCTGGGAAGGGTCTGGAGCACAAGTCTGATGAGTAGCAGCTGAGGGAGCTGGGGAGGCTCAGGGGAAATATTCTCCCTCTGCACAACTCCCTGACAGAAGGGGGCAGTCAGGTGGAGTCAGGCTCTGCTCCCAGGGAACAAGTGATAGGACAAGAGGACATGGCCTCAAGCTGAGCCAAGCGAGGTTAGGCTGGACATTAGGAACAATTTCTTTACTAAAAGGGTTGACAGGCATTGGGACAGACTGCCCAGGCAATTGGAATCACCATCCCTGGGAGTCCTCAAAAGGCAGGTGTATGTGGCACTTGGGGACATGGATTAGTGGTCATCACAGCAGTGCTGGGTTAGTGGTTGAATTCAATGATCCTAAAGGTCGTTTCCATCTTTAACCATTCTATAATTCTATGAATTAACAACTTACTAAATAAGAAATGAAAATGCTTGGCTTATTTAGCAAAACAAAGCAAATCCTGAGAGGAGATGGTACAGTCATCAGTAATTTACCAGTACTGTTCAGAGCAAGGACAAATCACACTATATGGAGTAAATCTAGAAGACCACGTTGGCATAAAACAAGTGGAAACAGTTGGCATAAACAGGTTTAGTCTAGAAGTTAAAGAAGGTTTCAAACATCAGAGTAATGATCCAGAAACAACGTTCCAATTACAGCAGCAGCAGCAAATTATTTTTTTAAGATTGAATTTGGTTAGTTCATGTGAGGGACTATGACAAAGTATCGACACAATGAGCATTGTAAAACATGACAGCTATAATTAGCAAGTGAATTGGGTTCTGACACAGCAAGTTCTTGTGATTTATTTCTAAACATTTCTTTCATGAATAGCTCCACTGGTATTGTGTTCATTCAGGACAAAAGCCAAGGCCTAATTCAAATCAATGGAAGCCTTTCCACAGAC
Organism: Sturnus vulgaris; assembly: GCF_052056855.1. Lineage (NCBI taxonomy): Eukaryota > Metazoa > Chordata > Aves > Passeriformes > Sturnidae > Sturnus > Sturnus vulgaris. Next base: position 109,497,123 of record NC_142245.1, on the reverse strand, counting down.
ATCAGCAAGCTTTGGATTAGAGCCCTAAAACTCAGAACCCAAATTACATTTTATTATTCAGTGTGTTTACACTCATTATCACCCTTGCTACACATTTGATTTAGGAGATGGCTGTGATTTACAACTTTAGCCTAATGCTTTTCCTAGAGTTTTGCAGGCAAATAAAGAAAGCATTTTTCCTATTTTAATTTTTCCTGTCCATTCATGTAAAAGATACTCCAAGGAACTAACCACAACAGGGAAAGGGATATAATTCACAATTATAAAATCAGTTTTTCCTGAAATTAGTTCTGTACTGGATATAAATATCCCTGTAAGACATAAACTCCTACCTCAGAGTTGAATGTATTTTGTTTCCAGACAAGCTATGCTGGTTGCAACCTTACAAAGCTCTCATGAGACACAAGAAAAAATAATCTGGTGGAACTGTAGAAGCTGTGCACTGAAGAGTCTTGTAGCAAAAACAGTCTAAAAACAGATTAATTCCCTGTTTATAGAAAAGAGGATGTGAACACCAGCTACATCCAAAGGGATAAAGGAGTCACTAAGATGACACACATTTAACAAAAATGCTAGAACAGAAGCCTATAAAAGATGAGCTGGAGGGATTTCAGCATTGAGATCTGTCAATGCTCCGTGAAGGGTACTGTAATGACCTAGCCTGGATATTGTGTGTGGCTCTTCTCATCCACGACTAAGGAAGATGGAGGCAAGATGGAAGAGCAACAAAAGACTGCAAGGATGATCAGAGAAGTTGTGAACCTGTCACAGGAGGCAGAGGCAGATGACAACCATCCCTGCAAGTGTTCAAGGCCAGGCTGGACAGGGACCTGAACAACCTGGTGCAGTGGAAGGTTCCCTGCCCATGGTAGGGGCTGGAACAAGATGGCCCCTTCCAGGTCAAACTGTTCTGGGATTCTGGGATGTTGCCTTGGGAAACAGAACCCAAAGTATGAGGTGTTTCCTGCTACATATGTGTGTAAGGAAATCAATAAATAATGTGAAGGAAAAGAGATTAGCAGAATTAAAATAACCAGCAGTGTTGATATTAAACAAAGACTGCCTTTTAAAAGATTTAGTCTTAAACTGAGGCAGTTATTTAGCACTAGACCTGTAACACATCAAAATGCCACAGGCCTGATTACTTTGATGAAAAGGGTAAGAAGGAAAGCTTACAGAAGAGCACTATGCATTTCTGTGGTTCTCAAAGACAAAAGGAAAGAATAGAGGAAAAAAGGGGGGGATTCTGATTTGTTTAATGAAAACTTAAAAGAACTGGGTTCACCTGAAGTGCTTTTATCGATTATTTAATGAGCCACACAAAACAAGTAAGAAGCTTGATATAACTCACATGTGAAAATTCCTTAAAAGCAAGAACTCTCACGAATAGCCAGTGTAAGCAACAGCCTCTTCAATGATCAAATTCTCTGCTTCTAAAAAGATCAAAATCATTGGGAAATCCTGGTAGTGCATATGAAAAACCACTATTGATTCTCAGTTACAATTCCAGGAGTGCTATGAATAGAGGAAATATTTTAAACCAGCGATGATAAACAGAGAATTCCAATGGGCTTGTCCTGCTGGGCAGGAGAATAAAATACAAATTTACCATTTAGAGATCCCCTTAATGAAAAGGTCTTCAGGTTGTAGCTTTTTATTTCACGTTTCACTGTAGATAGCTGTAGCTGACAGTGTGGGATCTTCCAACTCCCTCCTTACAAGTGGGGGAGGATATTATTTGAATAAAATATGCACACTGAATATTACTGTCTGAATGATTGTTTGCAGGAAGTTTCTTCTGTTCCCAAAGGGAATCCCTCATGCAATCCACAGCTGGCAACAGCAATGGAAAAATGTGTCTTTCCACCTGTCATTCACCAGGGTACATTTTAAAAGGACATTTCTACATGTGAGACATTGTGAAAGGGGGGACAACTAGGGAACAGTAGGTATTTTGTCAGGTAATCAGAATCACAAAGTACTCTGCAATGACCTCCTGGTTACTGTATTGTCTACAACTGTGTTCCTCACAGTAGAACTCAGTGCAAAGCCCTTCTCATCTCTTCCTGAAGTTAGATTAGAGCATTGAGAAAGGGCTGGAAGGAGCTTGGGTTTATTTACATTAAACATGGCAGTAATCAGCATCTTCCAAAATTGAACAATTCTCTCAGTACATGAACAAACCAACCCGGTTTGCTATCCCAGTCCATTCAGTTTGTTGTCCTATGCTTGGCTTTCTCTTGTTTTCAAGAGGTGAAGGTCAGGTAAATTGTGAAGCAGAGATGAAAAAAACCAGTAAAGCCAAAAAAGTTTTAAGGCTGGGCTTCAAGATGGGGAGGTGTTACAAAATGAATTAAAACTTGCTCTCTCCAGTAAAATGAAGATTGATTTGCCTGCACAACTGCAATCCTGGTAAAGGGAAGCCTAATACCTTTACGCTGCACTGTGTAAAGAATGCACAGTTTGTATTCCAGAAGTGATGCTCAATGGCCTCGTTGCTCTGCAATTTGCAGTGAACCAACCCTCAACAGGAGCACACTGGTCACAAAACACAGCCCTGGTCCATGGCTCATCCTGCTGACCTATCCTTACACACTGGGGCTGTTCAGAGGCATCTGCATAGAGCTTTTAGATCCTGAAGGATGCATTGAGTGTTCTGCCCTCCACATTGCATCAAAATCATTCTGACAGCAGAAATATTTGATTACTGAAATGAAATATTAGCATAATGCTTACTGCTTACAGTGTCTTGTTCCAGAGAGGGACTTTGAGAAAGTGTAACGGACATTACACAGTGTTGTAAAGACATTTGTAACTTGTCATCTCTCAAAGAGCCCTGATGGCAAAAGTAGGTCAGGAGCTGGAAGAAGCTTGCTGGTCCCACCTCATGCTGGGACTAAGGCAGGAAGAGGCATCCATCCCTCACCAGCCCTCCTGCATTACGTGCCCACCACGGCATGACAGCACTGCAAACATCCTGGTGAACAGAACAACACAGAGTCCCTCTTGAAAAATCAGCTGAACCAAATAAATTTACCTTTGCTCTTCCAGCTCATCAGCACAACAAAAGGTAAAGAGATAATATCTGCCCCAAAGCTTAATGGAAATGCATTCACATTTCGGAAGAAGGATGACAAATGTCAGGGACACAGAATTTTGCTGCGTTGCCTTTTCTGTTTTTAACCAGCTCACATCCCTGTTTACCTCAATGTGACGCACATTCCTCCCGCTTAGCTCCACTGATCTGGAAACCAAAGGCTCCTTCAAGATGAAATAAATTGTTCCTGTGGCAATGCCAAGGGGCTGATTTAATATAGTTTGGAGAGTTCTCAATTCAATTTCACACCCACCGATTGAGCTAAAAGAAAAATCCACACTTTACATTTCTTCTTTATAGGAGCACTGTTATTTTACTGTATCATCAGCCACAGCTTTTCTGAGCACACCATATTTGAAGTACTCCAGTTCCAGATGCTCTATGAGCTCCCTGTAATGCTGGAAGTGCTCTTTCAAACCAGCTGGCGAAATGCACATTCTATGACCAGATCCATTAGTTTCAACCCCAGTGCAGGGGAGTGCTCTGTAGAGACATCATTCTTTGTTCCCTGAAAAGCTACATTTGATTCCAGTGCTGGCTACCATTATTGTGCAACATCACATAATAGTTGTCTCTTTTTTTTCCCTCTTTTGCATTGTATCTGGCAGTGGAAAAAAATATCAAAGCCTGAAGAGATTTGTGGAAGATTTAATGCGTTTTTTTCCCAAACAGCAGCCTTATATTTTGGCTTGAGAATGGTAAAAATAATGCTAAGAACAAACATGTGAAGAAAACATTCAGACTGTCCTGAAAAAACAGCCTATTTATGTTTGCTTTAAGATTTCAAACAATAACTGAGTAGATAATGTATGTAGTGAACTCCAAGGGGCTCATCTGCATTGGATTTAAGAATGTTCAATACCAGCTATCACTTTTGTCTTGTTCCTGTTGTTAAGCCCAACAATTAATTGGTAGCAAAAGGAACAAATTACTGTGTATAAAAGTTCCTATTATCTTAATTTAGCACACAAAATAAGGAAGAAAAACAACCTTAATTAGTTTTTACCAAAAGCTGCTACATCTGTGTTAATAAGAAATGTTCCAAGAGCAGATCTCTGCAGCAAAACAGTTGGTGCTGAGGACTTTCTGATCAGGTGCCACGGACTGAATGCCCATTAGCATTTGGAACATATCAGGTACACTACCAGAGTGCATCTTCTATATGAATTCCATCTGAAAGGCATCCACTTCATGAACTGCTCTGTGATGTGAACAAAAAGCACAGTTAATGAAGAGCAACAGGAAAGCTGCCTCATGAGAATGCCCAGCTCAGACTCAAAATGCTAATGCAGATACAAGCCCCTATCTCTCATAAAAATAGCTGGCACTCCAGGAGAAGCGAAAAAAAACAATTCCACAACCAAACTGAAGTGATAGAGACAATAATAAATAAGGGACTCGTGGTCAAACCTGTGCACAAAACTAGGACTGAAATTATTTACTATGAGAAGCTGTGTGAAAATTATTCATATTCATATAATTACAGAATGGTTTGGGCTGGAAGGGACCTTAAAGCTTACCCTGTTCCAAACCCCTGCCATGGGCACACCTTCCACTACCCCAGGCTATTCCAAGCCCTGTCCAACCTGGCCTTGGACACTTACAGGGATGGAGCAGCCACAGCTTCTCTGGGCAACCTGTGCCAGGGCCTCTCCATCCTCACATCAAAGAATTTCTTCCCATTAACTCTGTAAACTTTGATATTGTAAGAAAAGCTACATAAATATCCATCTTATTATGACACTATTTTTCATTGGTCTTTGGCAACTGCAATTCCATCTCCTCAAGCCTTCTGAGGCCACCCCACTGTCCTGTGCGTGTGGTGACACTGAGGCCAGGACAGACCCCACAGGCTCACAGGAAACTGTGGAAGTAGAACTAGAGTTTCCATAACTTATTTTGAATCACTTCACTTCTACACAATCCCCCATTGGAGTATAGAAACCTCAGCCTCTTAAAAATCTGTTACTGAGGCTGTGGAAGTGTCAGGGGACACCTCTGTTGCTGTGATGCACAATCAGGACGTCAGTGTGCAAAATGCTGAAGGCAAGAATGAACTACAATAGAGGCAACACCAAGAGCTGAGAAACTGTGTCTTATTTATACTCTTGGAGATGCAACGTTGTAAAACAACCATAAAACGCACACTACTTATTCCCTGACACTGTCAACCCAGTTAAACTAGAAAAATACACAAGTACAAGCCATGGGACAGTTTAAACTAATAAAATGCCTGCATTGCCCATTTGTGATTTACTGTTTTGCCTACAGTGATCAACATTTATAGCATTTCAGCTGTTCTCATCAGTCATAGGGAATGCTTTCTCCCTCTCCTCTCCTCTCTTCTAACACTGCAAACTGCACGAAGAGGACTAAAAATACAGTTTCAACTTGTCTGGATTTGGAAAGGACACTGACAGTTTTAAAAGTGACTATGAAGCAAAAAAAAACAAGTAGGAGAGCAAAACAGAATCTAATATCATGCAGCTCCAAAAATGTTACTTAACTGATGAAAAAAGGTACAAGGGAAACTCCTGACCCAGCAATGCACATCTTCTCATCATCATCCTCTCTTTACTTCCTCTGCAGCCCACAGTCAGTGACCCCCCAGTCACAACCAGCAGCACTGTGACCACTGTCTAACGCTCTGCTTGTGCTGTTTGACTGTTCCTTGCTCTTCCCAGTCTGTCCCAACCATCTGTCATTCCCTGTCTTACACTTCATTTGCAAATTACTTGAGCAGGTCTGTTGTCTGTACATCTGAGCAGCTTCTAGGAGCTGCTGCCTCTGAGACTGGAGGCTCTTTGTACAATGAAGATAAACCAAGGATGGGAACACTTTGCCTCCAGTCAAGTGGCTGAGTAGAGTCTTCAGCAAACCTACATCAACTACAAGTAAATGGTGTTTCAGAATTAATGGCATAAACAAAAGTATCAGAGATAAACATGTAAGGAAGTGATAAAAAGAAAAGTAAAGAAAAAATCATCACTGGACTGGAAGAGAAGGAAATGTCCTGTTTACAAATGTGACAAAATGGGGGATATTGATATCACATTGATATATATCATGTATGTCTTTGGCTGGGCCAAAAACGATGAGTGTAGGATGTGAGGGAGTGGATTCTGCCCCTCTACTGCACACAGCACTGGGGACTTCACTGCAAAAAGGATATGCTGTGTCCTTTTGGACACTGGACCTTCTGGACCTGATGGAGCAGATCCAGAGGAGGTCACATGCTCAGAGGAATGGAGAACATCTCCTTCTGTAGCTTGCCAGTGAAAATCCACGTTCATCATAAATTCTTTATGTGTATTTTCTTTTTAACCTAATTTGTTCCTTGTAGTTCTTTCTTCACTAATTGTTTATAAGAGAACTGCACTTGATGCATTTATTTGAACAGATTTGTCTTTAATTTTACATAGGATATAGACTTCCCCCACAACAGGAATTGTGCTAAAATGTAAAGACATCAGTGTAAATATATATATATATATATTTATATAATTTCAGTTCAAAAAAAAGGAATAACTACATGTAACAGTCTGTTCCTCCAAACTTCAATCAGCAGAACTTCCACAGACTAAAATGTTGATGTTCATACAGTTCATTGAAAGAGTTATAAAAGACTGCAACTTTCTCATTCTCCCACATCCACTGATTTGGTGCTCTCAGAGGAGGCTCAAATGAGCTATTATCTGCTGGATATAATTCCTCTTAATGCTGTTATCAGTCTGAAAAGTTTTACTGTGAATTTGATTTTGCAGATCATGGCAGAAAATGGATAGAAAGCATCAGCATAAACAGAGATGATACACTCTTCCCTCCATGATGCTTCTAGATTGTCACTGGCACCCTCAGTTCAGCACTGACCTACAAAAAAACTGAGGTTGCTTTCCAGTTTGAATAAACTTCAGTGGAATAAAAAAAAAAAAAAGTGCTTGAAAAATTTTTACACTTGGAGAGGCTGTTTTCTTCCCCATCAGAGGTCTCAGTCTTTAGAGGATGCCAGGATATCAAGCTGCACAGATGCTGAAATACCAAAGGAACACCACACAATAGGTTTACCTTTATTTTAATAAGTTTACCTGCCTATCAAAAAGTATTTCAACAGCATATTTTAATTTCCAGTATACATCACAATGTTTAATTAGCCTCTAGAACTTTATAGTGTTATAGTACCTCATGACATCGGGAATTTAGCACACATCAGAAAACTGGGCTTGTACAAGCCAGGAAAAAGGATTTGTGTGGACTTAGTAAGCAGATTCCAGCACCCAAAAAGGCTGAGATGACAGATACAGGTTCTGTACTGGGTACAGAAGGGCAGAAAAAGAAGCAGAGGTTTCCATCTGAGTCAACAGCCACTAGTACCAACCACTTCCAGACAGAACACAGGGAATTTCAGTCTTACAGTGATATAATTGTTTTATTAGGCAGATGGAAGGAACCCCAGGGTGAAAAAGCAAATATTCCTGACCAAACTGCTCCCATGTCATTTTTCAACCAACTGGAAAATTTCCAGTTGGCACGAATTCTGTTTAGAAACAAGAATTGGAAAGTAGACTAATCCTATCTTAGAGCTAAAACTAGCACTGCTCTTCATCAAAATCATTTTCATTTCCTGATGTGAAAAATATATCTGTAACAGCATGATATTAAAAAGATACTGGACAGGGATTATGAAACTGAAGCTGCTGCCCACAGATCCAGAGCAATCGGTGAGAAGGAACAAGCCCTGTGACCAGCAAGCAGAGTGGTTAACAAATGCAGATTTTCTTCTTGTTATGAACAAGTTTTTTACAAATAAGTAGGACACAAAAATAATCAATATCCCATAGTTTCTTGCCCTGTGGCATTGTTTCACACTGGCTCTGTGTTGCATTTGCCTTGCAAATGTCCTTGTGCCAGCCTGGAATGTTGGAGACAGACGTGTAGAACCAGAGAATGTCTAGAGCTGGAAGGGATCCACAAGGATGACTGAAGTCCAACTCCTGGCCCTGCAAAGGACACCCCAACATTCCCATCCTGTGCCTGACAGCATTTTCCAAGTACTTCTTGAGCTCTGTCAGCCTTGGGGCTGTGACCATTCTCTGGGAAGCCCACTCAGTGCCCAGTCACCCTCTGGGGAATCCAACCCAAGCCTCCCAATGACACAGTGCAGACTCAAGGAGTCTGGCTTTGAGGTAAAGGAGATATTTTGGTGCAAATAGATTCTAAATAGATTCAAATAGTCATTCAAAATAATGGGAAGCCACCTGTTCACTATGGAGGTTACATCTTCAGAGTTCATAGGGTGTCCCAGACCACTCAGCCTGATGCAGGGACTGTGTCTGCATCCAGCTGCACATCACTGCACTGCAGAAGCAGAATCAGTTGTAGCCCAAGAACAGAATTTACACTTTCGAATTGAAATTGAAAATTGTGTATTTAATCAGTATGGGACATTAGTATTTAATTAAGAACTAAGAATGAATATGCTCCTGCTCAGCATAGTCCAGGCTTTCTACAAGGGATACTCACACCAGAAACACAGTAGAACTGGATTTGCTACATATAAACTTCAAATTTAATGGAAAACAATAGGGGGGAATAAACCAATGAGGGTAGTACCTTCATATAAGTGGTCTCGACTGAAAGAGGTCAGGTTTAGATTGAGCATCAGGAAGAAATTCTTCCCTGTGAGGGTGGTGAGGCCCTGGCACAGGGTGCCCAGAGAAGCTGTGGCTGCCCCATCCCCGGGAGTGTTCAAGGCTAGGCTGGATGGGGCTTGGAGCAACCTGGTCTACTGAAGGTGTCCCTGCCCACGGCAGGGCATTGGACTGGGTAGTCTTTAAGGTCCCTTGCAACCCAAACCAGTCTGTGATTCTGTAATTTTATGATTCTAAAATAGAGTAGTTAAATAGGTACCAATCTGCAGCATTATCATCCACACCTCATTTTACACAAGTGTACACTCCCATTATATCATCATTTTACCATACTTATACCAACTACTTATTCCCAAAGTCAGTTCCTCTTATCCAAGACCTCTTCTTTATAGAATTGTTACTATCCTTTGCTCTGCTTCTATTTCACTATACAATACATAAACTATAAAACTGTGTAATAGTTAAAGCTTAAGCAGGAATTTTACACTGAGACAATGACATGAAAAAATATTCTATACTGTTTTCTAGGATGCAGCATGCATTGAGTAAACTCTTGTTTTGTGACTGCTACTGTACACCAAACTCCTTCCCCCATCCCAAAAAATACCACCATTTTGGGAGTTAGGATTGCAGGCAGCTTGCTTACATCACTACAGCTCTTCAACAGTGTCAGTCTAATAATTTTCTACAAAAGCATGAAGCAGATAGCTAAACATCTTTCTTCTTTATCCACTTACTTAAAAAAAAATCAGGCAAAAAAGCATCAGCTCCCAAGCCTGTAAAATTTTAAGTACACCAGTAATTTACTTCTGTCTAACATAAGCAGCATACTCATTTCTGCTATGGCCCAGCATTTGGCTTTGTTCCCAGCTGTCTTGATTAATAAGAATTTTTTTTAGCACAACAACTCTCAGATTCTGGTTCAAGGACTGGCAGCCGCCTGCAGAAAGCTGGCTGGTCACACGGCCCTGCAGTTTCTCTCATGGAATCAGCTGTTTCTAAAGATAAAGGTACTACTTTTCACACGTCAGTGGTTTCCTTCTTAGGCTCTGTAAACAAGGTAAGCAACATGAAATTTCCTTTCCAGACAAGAAAATGCGCACCTGAAAAATCTAACCAGCGTCACCAGAGACAAACAGCACAGCTGCAACAGCAAACTTGGGCTGGAGCACCTGTAGGACAGGCTCAGAGATTTGGGTTGTTCAGCATGGAGAAGAGAATGCTTTAGGAGGTCTGGGCTTTATGGCAGCTTTGGGATAGTTAAAGACCAGGGCCTGTAGTGACACACAAGGAGCAATGAGTTTAAACTAAAGAGGGCAGGTTAAGATTGGACCTAAGGTAGAAATTCTTCCCTGAAAGTGTTCAAGGCCAGGTTGGACGGGGCTTGGAGCAACCTGGGTTAGTGGAAGGTGTCCCTGCACATGGCAGGGGATGAAACCAGATGATATTTGAAGGTCCCTTCTAACCCAAACCATTCAGTGAATTGTTTGTTTTGCTTACAGAAGTGTGATACTGCTGCTCATTATCCACTGCCATTCACTAGAACTAAAGAGATTTGCATCACACAACTGTTTAGTTATGTGATTATCTTTATACAGCTGTGAATTTGATTTACTTCTTTTTGCACTAAATTTCATCCTGTTTCTTAACCAAGGGTTGTTCGGAATTTTAACCCTGCCCTACCAGCACAATGTCATTCACACTTTTTTTGAGGTTTTTCCCTTCTAACTACTGTCATTATTTTCAACCTGCTTTCAGGAAGGAACATGTGAGCTCATCTACTTAAATGGCTTCACCATTTCAGAATGAACTGGTTCTGGTTTAGACATTCTGTAAACAACTATGCACCCACCTTATGGAAATTATATCTGGAGTGTAGACTGCTTATGGAAATGACTTGAACAGTGTGAAAGCTTTAGTCAAAATATCTACACTCCACATCCTTCATCTCACTTATCCCACTGCCCTGTCAAACAAGGAAGGCACATTGATTTGACATGACGTGGTCTACACAGCCCAGGCCTAATTACTTCCAAAGTACTTCCAAACTAATTTCCAAATACAAGTCAGATAAAAACACCTGTAATTGTCCAGGTCCTTCTCCTCTCCCCCTTTTAAACACAAATGTTGTTTTGTTTAATCTCCCACCCTCAGCAGTCTCTTTGTAACCAATGAATTCTTAAGGATGATTTCAAATAGTAAAAAATTATTTCAGCTGCATCCTTAGGTAGATTTTAGCCGCTCCTGTACACTTAAGTATCTGTCTTATCTCTTCATTTTTAGCAGTTTTTCTCTGCTCTGGCCACTACCAGGGCTGTTTTTTCTATTAATTTAGGTAATTATCTGTGTTATTATATAACAAATGAAATCAGTAATACCATAACCCTCCCCACATTATGTATCTTGCTATTAATGGATTTAGACATTATTTTCCTCTTAGTTTTTATACATCACAAGACTTCCCTTGTTCTTATTTAAAACCTCTGATAATGGAAACTTATTTTGTGATTTTGCACACTTGATTTTCACATTATATATAAATCTTTAAACTGCTCTAAAGCAAAAGGAGTATCTGATCTAGCCCTAACAGTCTCTCATTGTATGTCCCATCTGTCCTTTGCATCAGGATAGATAATCTCCATTATGCATTCAAAAGTGCCTCCTCAGCTGCTAATTCTCATGTTCTTCTTGGTCTCTGAGATAATCTTCTTAGGAGACACTATTTACCAGCTCCATAAGGTCACTGAAAGTGACTTTTCAGAAAAATTATTTTCCTCTGACTTCAGACTTTATTTCAAAAGCTAACTTCAAAATATTTTTCACCAACAGTACTTGCCATTATTAATTTCTTCAATTGCTAAAATCAAAACTGAAAATCAAATAAAATTACCTACCTCCATTTGCTGAGAAAACTGCACCCAGAACAGTTTCATAATTGGATATTTGTCTTACCGTATCACCTACTGTTTGGATATTTTCAACAGTTTAAAAATTACTGTTATTTGTTTCTAACATCATCTACCACACTGAACAAAAATAACAAGGGAAAACACAAAATTCCTTTCTTGCAGGAAGATGAAGCAGAAAGACAGAGGAGGCTAAAATCAAATATATAAAGAGAATATATTTGATTTTTTTATAAGGTTTCCAAAATATTTTCTGTCCCATGTGGGCATATGTAGCTTAGTCTAGTCATGTTCAATCATTTAATTCCTTGTGAGACATTTAACAACAAAAAGTTTTGAGGAAGGAGCTGAAAGGAGAGTGGCAGCAGCCCAGAGTACCCATTCACAAAAAATTTTGTTACTTGGAGGAGGGATGGAAGCCTGTGGAAAATGCTTTCAATAAAGCAGAAAGCTGTCAAGATTAATTTAACTAAGGTTTCAGCGATGCTTAACACCTGCTTGATGAAAGCTTTGTCACAACACCCTCCTTCATTTTGGCCACATTTTGAATAATCAACTGATTTCCTTCTCCCTCAGCTCAGAACAGTTCCACCTATGATCTACCCCTTAGAGATATTTGCTTCTCTTAAAAAAAAAATGTTCTTCTCTGAGGGAGAAAGGCCACTTCTGTTGGTGGGTTGCTTTTGATTTTGTTTTTGAATCAGCAGTAGGAAATAAAACAATAATCCTCCACACAAAACAAAATATACACCACCCCAACCAACATTTCTTTTGTGGTTAAAACAAATTTCCCAGTATAGGTGTAATTATTCAGACAATTCAAAAGTTTTTATTCTTAGTTGGTTTTCTCTAAGAAATATGGACAAGTAGCCAAAACTGAATGAACCTTGTCACTGAGCACTAGGATACACAGCAAAGGATGATGAAACTTGAGGATGGTAATGTTTGAGTAAAGTTTGTACAGCAAATAAAACAATCATCTTCTTATCTCCTTCATATATGGAGTTCCTTTATTGAGAGGATTAGCAGGTGTTTTACCATTATTTGTTCATCTGTCTCACACCAGCACATCTGACCTACATGAATGAAAGGACAAGTGAGATTTCAGCAAAGTGCCTTCTCTCTGGCTATGCAGCAGAAGTCCTGCTGCATGATTCACCTCTCTGGATGCCTCCACCTTTTAATGGAAAACATATCCTCACTGCAACAGATGAAGCAGATTCTTCTGAAAGTGACAAACTGAGCTGCAGAAATTCCCCTCTCCAGCTGCTCCTGTTGCTACTGCTCGGAGCTGAACAGGTTCATTGGGTTTCTCAGCTCAGGGACTATTATTTCAACAGGTGGAACAAACTGGTGCTGCAAAACTGGAGGCTCTTCCACGCTCCTGATAAATATGAAGCCATCCTGTAAGATAAAGTCAGTCTTTCTGTGTGCCAGAATCAAATGCGGATTCTGAAAAGCAGCAAGTTTGGGCTAATTAAAAACGAAACAACAAACACCCCAAAAAAACAAATCACAAAACCCCCACCAAAACCCAAACAAAATCAGCTACTAACTCAGCAAAGTTCCTTGGTCTCTGGAAAATGCCTAGAGCTCCATGACATTTGAGACTGAACATCCACAGAATACGATTAATAAAAACAAGAATTATTAATTACACCAGCTCTGCATGCCAAATCCAGTTTCCTAATCAGAGAACTTATTTATTTCCTGGTTCCTTAGTTTTCCATCTGCAAATAAGAACACTTGGAACTTTTTACCTATAGCATCACTTTGAGGTTTTCCAGCAGCTCCAGGAGTACAGAAGAGAAGGTGCCATGGAGGTGCTGCTGCAGCATCCAGCTCAGCTCTATATGGACCCTTCCAGCTGTGTGCCCACCCTGCAAGGACTGCAGGGCTGTTTGCTCCAACACAACTGCTATGACCAAAGGCTACTCCTTGATTCAGCACCAACAGAAATTCCATGTGGAGACAGTTAAAGGCATCACAAGGACACTGATGTTGTGAGAAGGCAGTCTGTCCTTCCAGAAATGGACATGGACAAAGGAGAAATCAGCCAGAAACCTAGATGGAAAACACAGGCTGGAGCCAAACTTGATGGCTGCCTGTGCTTCTTAGAGGCAATGCCAATAAGGAAAAGAAAGGGAGAAGTCTACCCTGGGGGAACCCTTAATTCTGTTGGCCTTTAGAAGGAGAAGGTGCTTATTGAAAATCATATTAATGGGGGAAATCTTCAGGAAAAGCTCATGCACACAATGCTGGCACCACTATAAATATGTGCATGGAAAACACAGAGTCTTCCAGCAAGTGGCCACTGACCAGAGGCTTTGCTTGGCCGGTTTCTGGCCCTTGGCAGCCTGTGTGTTAGCCAAGTGTTTGACAAACTGTGGTACAATTTCCTCAGAGCTTTTTGCCAAAGAAGAATTCTCTGCTCAAGACCACACTGTCACGGTTGTTTGCACTCTAGCATATGATTAGGCAGCGTCTTCCAAAGCAAACAGGCTGTTTAGCACTTGAATGATCAAAACTGAGTAGATTATTTAAAGCCTCTGGTAGAATCCCCCTAGAAAATATTAAAGGAAGACCTCTGCAAACACAAAGTATGTACACTAGTCTATAAGCAAAAAAAAATATTATAAATTACTAAAAAATTACTAAAGATACATAAAAGATTGGTGCAGACCTCTGCCTCAGAATCTACAATGCTGCTCAGTATGAAATCTTAGTCATGCTAAGCAGCAGAAAACAGCATCAGTAAAATTTGAGACAAAAGAGAGCACACATACAGCACCTTCAGAGGAAAATGAGACCGGAGCACTACAGACCTGCAAATAATGTGTCCTTGATAATTTTGTTATTTTGAGAAGAAGAGAAAGAACTTGGGTACTTTATCTCTCTAGGTTCTTTTGAGAATTTTTATTTTTTTCTATAATTTTAATAATTTAAGTAATTATTTAATGAAAAATCAAAATCACACTTGTATCCGTATTACAAGTACATCAATCTATAGGTCCACTGATCAATTCTTCAAATCTGTTTAAGAAAATCACCATCTCTTCAGTGCTCCTCACACAGGCTGGGCCATTTGTCAGTAGAATACAAGGTCCATCTTATCTTATTACCTGCCTTGGATTAACTATGCACCTTCTACCAATGCATTCTAGTTATTATTTATTTTCATTTGAAAAATTACTCATTTTCTCTAGTTATCCTTATGAAAGGGAAATATCTTCATGTGACTTCCAACAGAAAGGAGATTCAGAGAGAATACAAAGCCCTCTGACTTGCTTTGCTGTTCCCTGTTAGCATTCAAAGGGTGAAGAAGGAGAAGCAGAGGGTTTGAGGGTTTGCCATATTCAGAGGTGTGTAAACACCTGCAGCTGCCACTGACCTCTGGTGAAACAGCAGCACCCCCTTCTTCTGAGGCAAGGGAAAAGCAAGTACAAGTAAGTGAAGATCAGTCTAAAGAGCATATTATGACCTTTAGAGGTATTACCATTCCATCATTTCTTTGGGAACTTCCCTAAAGAGTCCAGCTGCCTTCACAGCAGGTGAAGGTGTTAGAAGGACAGAGGCAAAGCCCAACCTGTGACTGGAAGTGGGAGCACCTCAGTGTGCAGCAGCACTGGCTGCACAAGCCCCAGCTTTGCTGTCAGTCTCTCTGTGCTGACCCTGAAGCCAAGAGCAGGGTCAGTGTCCTGGAAACAGCCCTGCAGCACTGGGTAAGCTCCTCTCCATTTCTTGCTCCAGATGAGCACAGACAGTAAGCAGAGCTCAAAAGACATGCACTTCTATTTCTCCTGCAGAACTCCTGGATCATGCAGATTTCACACACTCAACCATATTAGCAATTAGAAAGAACTACCAACTACAGAAAATACCAAGAGAAGTCACAGAGCAGGCCTTTCTAGCCATCAGGGTATTTTTGGCAGTCATGCTGTTGTTGGTTTCCTCCTTATAGCCCGTCTGTGAAGTCTTATGACTGTGCAACAGACTCTTCCCACGGATCAAGCTCACATGGCTGAGGAGAAGGATGTAAAGACAGAAACCCAGAAACTCTCCCAGCAAGTCATGCTTCCTGCCACTGGACAGCTGGCACCATCCAGAAGGGCAGCAACCTGGCTTTCTCCAGTTTTCTTCACTTGACTCTGACCTTAGAGCACTTAAACTTTAAACCTCAGAATATCTTTGTGAATGAGCCACTTAGACAAGTGGAGAATTGGAGAGCAAAAACCACAAGTATCTAATGTGCTTTTGCCCTTTGGACCTCAGAAGTTTAGACTGCTAAACCTCAAAGGCAACTGCAGGATAGTGACTGAACCTCCAAACCATCCATCCCAAACAACTCCTGTTAGCAGGGTGCCCACTGGAGCATCTGAACTGAGAAATGAGTTTACAGATTGACAGAGATCCTGCTGCAATGAGCATTAATCCTCCAAAGCAACAGTCCAAACAGTGAAACTATTTCTACTATTTCCCTCTGCTGCCAGGCTCATGTACACATTGGGTTTTTACCCTGTGAAAAGATAATGGTCCCATCTACATTACATTACTGTCTTCAGGATGTGATCCATCTGGATCATTAGTATTTCTTCTCTCTTACAGTAGTGCCAAGTAGCCCCAATCCTACCTTGTTTCTGAGTGTAATGGTCTGTGTGAATAAAAATGAGGAGAGAATATGTAGAATTAATCATACAAAAACACATTGCTTAGAGTAAGAAATACAAGTTTAAATTCTCTTCCACTGTTTTGGTGATGTCTGGAATTCCTCTATTAGAAAGAAACAAGATATTCATTAACTAATTGCTTATGTAACAAAGATCATTACATGAAATTATCATCTAGAGGCACTGAAAGAATCTTAATTATCCAGGTGAACTTCAAAGCAGAACTGCACTTTCTGATTTCTCTGGTTCCCTTCTCCACTCTTCTAGTTCCTGATCTACAGTTCAGTAGCATGTTGATTAGCCTGACCCAATTTTTGGATTAGAAAGGCAACTCAAAGCAGCAGCTGATCAGAAGTGAAGGGTTTGTTGGATGGGTTCATGGGTGCCAAACCCACAGTGTCAGTGCTGCCACTGCCAAGGTACCCATATAAGCCTCTGCTTATTGAAAGGATGAGCAGCTCCAAATGCAGCAAATAAAAGCTTTGCCTTCAGTACTAAATAACTGCTCCCCTGTTCCAGAAGCCAAATGGAAACAGAGTGCTTCCAAGCCTGACTGCCAGATGCTAAAAGCATAATGCCTAGAGAAGAAGGTCTCCTCCAAAGGTTGAAAAGCAGCAATAAACTGGAGAGCTCCCTCTGCTCCAAGTCCTGTGCCCAAAGCCAGCTTTGTATAAGAATTCCACAGCTCTGAGGGACCGATGCTCTTGAGGAGTGGCAACTTCCAGGAGTCCCCATGGCCACCTGCTGTGGGAACTGCTGCTCCAGAGCCCCAGCACACCAAGCTCTGCTACTGCAGTCCTGGCAGGCCCCTCACACACCCAGCCTGCAGTTGTGGCCAATCTGCAGCAAAATGCAGAGCAACGGCTCCATGTTGCCAGCATCCTTCTCCCAAACCTCTCAGGGGAGCAATGGCTCAGAAACACCAGCATCCTTCTCCCAAACCTCTCAGGAGAACAATGGCTCAGTAACACCAGCATCCTTCTCTCAAACCTCACGGGACACCAATGGCTCAGAAACACCAGCATCCTTCTCCCAAGCCTCATGTCACTTCTAAACCTAACTGAAATAAAAATGAGATATGCTGTAAGCATATCCTAAACTATGAACACAACCCTTGCTGACATCAGAGAACTATTCTACAGGACTAACGGCCTCATCTTTGCAAATCTCATCAAGCACCACACGTATTCTAAGATCTTCAGTATCTGTTCTACCACTGAGGGAACATTCCCTTCACACAGGGAGAAGCATCCCTGCAATAAAACCTTCTATCAGAGAAGGGATAATAGGCTGGACTTCATTTGTCAATGCTACCTGTACCTTAAGGCTGACCCACAGAAGGGGTGGGTGATGGGTACTCACAGGGTAGGTGAAGAAGAGGAATTCTGTGCTTGCTTTTGCTCTTCAACTTCCATACCCATCTCTTCCCAGCAATATCCTCCTTCCTTTTTAACCCTAAATCTGTTCCCCATCCTATCAAAGTCAACATAAACTTTTCTATAAACCATACCGTCATCAAAAAACCTCACTTTGAAGTGAAGCCTTTTACATACAAAAAAAAACCCCCGACAATTAATAAAATAAAAAGCCATACTGGCTTTTCCCCCCTCAATTCTCCTGGAGGTGAGCAAAGAGCAGTAAGTATCTCCAGCTTTGAATTCTCAGCAGCAGTGAAACTTTCACAAAGAGGATGCCCACACTGCAGGCTGCTGCATGAGGAGCTCGAGGAAGAGCACAGAGCTGGCCACAGCCTCCACACCAGAGTTTGGGGACAAGCCCATGGAAAGGAGCCTGCAGTGAGCTGAGAGTCACAGAGCACACGCTGCTCACAGCCTCCAAGTCAGGCAAATTCAAAGTAGACTTTGCGTTTCTAAGCTGCAGTGCAGTCTGCAGTGCAGTCCCCACTGTAAATACACCCAAAGTCTCTGCAATCAACATTTTAATTCAAACATAAGGGGGGAAAAAGCAAAACAGGGAAGTTTTAACCAAAGCAAACAAGGTACAGAAAGTCCAAGTAACACAAAAGAGTTACAATTCCTGTAATGTCTCTGTAACCCTTTTGTTCTCTTATCTCATATTCCTGGCCCACACTTCACAGACACTGCAGCTTAAATCAGGCTAATCTAAGTCTTACCTAAGTCAATAAAATGCTTTCTGCTGATTTATGTTAGTGAAAATTTTGCTTTTGCATTGATACTGACATATGAGTAGCATGAGGATACAAGAAGCTCACTACAACTTTAATTTCTTGCATGGTCTTATATCAAACATGGACCAGACACTAAAGACCCAGGTACAAGATCATATCAATGCAGGTGTAAATCCCACATGCTAAAAGAAAATGCTTTCAAGTAAAAAAAAAAAAAAAAAAGAGAAAAGAAGAAAAGAAAAAATGAATAAGCAGATAAACATTTTACTACTTGAAAATAATATAAGAAACATGTCCCGGTGCAGGCAAGACTCATCACCTGAATCATTCCTCTGAATTACTCACTTTTTCATCTCTGAATTCATTATTAAACTGTTAGGAAAAAGCTTCTTAAATTAGGAAAAAAGTCTCTTGGTGCTAACACAAAAGCATCTGTATAAAGCATAAATAATCTCACACAGCAACAAACTAACAGAAAATAAAAATAATCAGTCTCTTGCAAATCAAAGTAGTTTTATTTCCAGTGGCTTCAATGTTTGACTCAGAATCAAACAGAACAGAGGTTCAAAATTTGACCTCCAATTTGTAAATCCTTTTTATCCTGTTTCAGTCTTTCAATACTAAGAACCCTCAGATTAGAAACTAATTTTGTCTGTACCTTTGTCCTTTATAAACTGCTGAATATCACTGTATTACATATATGAGCTCTTTCAGGTATCTGTGAAAAGCATACTTAGAATTCCTCTTTCAAACTTAATTTGCAGTGATTTTCTTGCAGTAATATGCAAATAAATGAAAAAGATAATTGATTTCAACAGTAAGCAATTACACACAATGACTTTTCTACAGCAGTTGTCTAATTAAGAGACTATGAGCCCTGCATATCAAACCTTAGACTTATGCATTGTTTTTCAGGTATGCATATGATATGCAAGATGCATAACTTTTTGTGTTCTGTTACACTGAAGATGCACAAAGATACTTACTACAAACTTTTAACTCTTCGTAAAAAAATTATGCTTGCATATTTGATTTGAATGTGAAAGAAAGAAACAGCTACTGTTCAACTGAATAAAGATATCTGAAGGTTATCAACATCAATAAATAACATTTATGACAAGGCTGATTTAAAAAGTGACACTGGACTAAAAATAACTTGATAAAATTAAGAATGAAAGGTTTTTTATGAATATGAAACATGCATATGCACAGATGTCAGTTATATAACTCATTTCTTACATCATTAAAGAGTAAACACCAGGCTATTCTT
Source organism: Sturnus vulgaris (assembly GCF_052056855.1). Classification (NCBI taxonomy): domain Eukaryota; kingdom Metazoa; phylum Chordata; class Aves; order Passeriformes; family Sturnidae; genus Sturnus; species Sturnus vulgaris. The sequence continues at coordinate 109,477,386 of NC_142245.1, read as the reverse complement.
TCAGCTTATCAAAACACAGCAAAAAGCAGGCACATTTCCTTTCCTATATTTCTCTCCCCAAATTAACAGATTTTTTTAACTGCGTGTCTTTTACCACCGCAGCAGAATCTCATTTGCCCCCTTATTGTCAATTGCTACACACAAATGCCTATTGCTCCCAAAGGCTTTTCTAAGAAGCAACAAAAGGATTGCAGGCGCATACCTTAACCTCTTGGCTGGCAAAAACCTCCACATCAACCCCACAGGCAACCAGAGTGGAAACATCACAGTCCATGCTACGGGCTGGCATCCCCCGCCTTTGTACACAGAGTTAGGCAAGCTCAGAGTCACAAACGACGGAAGAAAACAACAAAAGAATGGAAAAAAAAAAAAAAAGGTCTTCAGCACTGCAATTGAACAGTCCAAGATTCAGTTTCAGCGCTGGCAATGCCTGCAAGCCTCCAACACGAGCTCTGTGCACTTAAAGTGAGTTGCTGGTTGCCTGTCCCCCGTACACCCACCAACTGAGCAGGCACAGCATAGTAACAGCGCTATTCCATCTCTCATGGCAATGACATCACCACAAAGACTGACATAAGCTAAATCTATTTTTTCAACCCTTTTATCTCTAGGCAGCACAGTGGATCAAATTGAACATGATTATGTGCTAAATCTGAACTCGGACTAAATCAATTCAAGCAGCGTTCACTGTCAACTGAGTCATAGCTGTTGTTTCAGCTGAGTGCTTATGGTGGCAAAAAAAAAAAAAAAAGAAAAAGAAAAGAGATCGCCTGACACTGAAAGCTCCGCTCTGAGTGTAAATTAACCCACCATTTAAAGCCACTAAGCTCAAGGTAAGATTTGTTACTTTATTATACTTTAAAATCTACAGCAGAGCGCTAATAAAAAACACATCAAATCAACAAAACCTCAGCACTCTGCTTTTAATAGCGCTAAGTCCTCTTTTTTAATAAAGCACACCCTATAACCCCACACACGGGATTAGAGAACATCTTGTCCTGTCATCAGCAGTGATCAACACGCTGCAAATTTGATGCCAGTGCTTTGCATCCACGTTGCACTGTGACTCATCCCCAGGAAGATCAGAGGCATGTCTGTGTGTGATTTGGAAGTCAATACCCCTTCAAAGAACAGAACATTAAAATTTCCTTGAAATTAGGACTTCACACTAGGCAAGCTCTACACCATCCATCCTAAGGGTTAACCCTTCCCAAATACAACCGTGTTCAACAAAAGAAACAAGTAAAATTGAAGATGCTTTACACCTGCTGACTCAGTGATCTGTTTATTCTTTGCAAATTTTGTAATTTTTTTAATGATAGAAATAAAATATCTACATGTCTGGGACTCCTAAAGTGATCTTTATCCCAGACTGGCACCATTATTTTTCCTCTACTGTTTTATCCTTGTGATCCATAAATTACTATTAACTGTTGTAGGCTTAGAATTGGCATTTATGGCTATGTCAGATTAATAAGGAGAATTAAATATTTAACTATTGGTATGAACCTAGGAGCAGCTCATGGCTCAGTGTAAGAGACTGCTCTGCTTACCTCAACTTCACACACAAATAACTCCTAATTATACTAACATTAGGTGTTAGGAGGAAATTCTTTACTGTGAAAGGGCAGTGAGTGACATTAGATGCAAAGACAGATAAGCCAATATCTCTTATCAGAGCATTCTTTTCCAAGTTCTATTAAATAATTTTCCCACTTTTCAACTTGCATTTATAGCAAACTCCACCAGTAATCATAAACTAAGATCCACAGCCAGGACTAAAACATATACCAGCATTAAATATTTTAGAAACCTAGACTATACAGACCAAAAGAAATGGATAGGGCAGCAGAAGGCAGAAAATGAATCAATATTGTTTGTCATGATCATCAATTGCTTTGTGCACTGGTCATTTAATCACTGTCAAAATTTTTCATAAACCACAGGAAACAACATTTTAGAAATAATTTGAAGTTAACATTTTTGTGAGTGTTTATAGGACCTTTTATTCGTATATTTAAATATAATATGTATGTGGTTATAGAGAAAAAAAGCCATAAGGACCCGACTGAAGTTGTAGGCAGACAGCAATGGAAAAATCACGGCACCAGGAAAGTGAGAAGCCAGTAAGTGCTACCAAAGAGCTGGAAGGAAACACTGAAAGCAAAGATGAGTCATGGGCCTGAGTCTTATGAAAGTTTTAAGAGTGATGGACCAACAGGATGAAAACAAAAGAAGCATTTGGAAAAGGAAAGATCAACAATCAGATGATGATGGTCTCTAAGGTCCATAAAGGCATCCAGAGTCAGGGTGATGTTTGGCCTGAGAGTGGTTTCACAGCAGTGATGGAAAAAAGATCTTACATTATAGAGCTACACTGGATAGTTCTAGAATTACTTTTTTCCTTTCTTCTTCTTTAAAAACTGTCACTTATCAATTTCAATAGCCTTAATCTTCTTATGAAAACTGGAGCCTGATGTGCAAACAGACCTGTTCCACTTCATGATTAGTCCTGCATTTCCACTGATCATCTCCTTTCAAAAGGGAATCACTGCAATTTTTCCACTCCATCAGAATAAGGAAACCTTACTGAGATCACAATTACTTTCATTTCTTACTACTTCTTGCCTATTCCAAAGTATAACCTAATTTTTCTCCTTAAAAACCACTCTAGCTCACTAGGCTATTTTAGTGAGCTCTTTACAAAGATAACCTAGTTGGTTTTGCCTCCTGAAAACAAAGATTACCCAACAGAAGAACTCTACAAAGCTTTTGAGTACTCCAACTAATATCTTTCAATTTATGTCATGTTCTCTTTGTACTGCTCACTTCTCATTTGAAATCAAGGCATATTCCTATGTGAATGGTTTTTTTCAGGACACTCCACAATTCCTTATAATCTCACCTAATGTTAATAAAAAATTTATTATTAAATTGGTTAATATTGACTTAATATTGACTTATTTCTCTAGTTCAGGAGACTTGCTTTTTATTCAAATTTAAAGAAAAAGCATTTCAATTTCTTCCAAAAAATTTCTTTCTGTCTCTAGAGGGTCTTGCTAAATTCAGTTCACCAAATGCCCAAGAAAAAATGAAGCCATGTTCCATGCATATTATATATTGAATATTATAAAATATAATATTCAATAAATAGAAATTGATATAGACAGACCTGCACTTCAGCATCGTACTGATGCTCATTCAGTAGGTTCTCGAGATCACAAACTGGTACCAGTATGTAATTCTACTGCCATCCCTCACCAATTTTATATGGGGTTTAAGACCGTGATGACAAATTCTGAGAACAGAAGAGTTTTGAACAGTTTTTCAGAAGTTTCTTAATTTGTTTCAATGTTTGTCCATAGCAACAGTTGTGCATGGAATTTAAGGGGCACTACTCACTACGTGTGAATACCTCAGGGGACTGAATTTAGGAACAGTTGAGTCTCATTTGTAAAATTAGGCTGAGCATAGAAATACCAAGTTTTCACAGTTACATGCACAGGCATCAGACAGGTTCTAGAACTCAGAGCAATATTCCAGGTTATTGTTCCTTCACAAGCACCACAGTAACGCCATAGCATCACCAGACTCTCATGATTAACACTTGATGATCAGGTCTATATTTTCATCAGCTTTTATATTTTAATTTCCTCAACCAGAGGGAAAATAAAAGCCATTTCCAGCCAGCATTCTAGATCTGTACAGTTCCTGGGAAAACACAGTCTTTACTACTGTGTGTGGAGTTGTTTTCCTTCTGTAGTTCCAGCTGTGTCTCAGCTTAGCACATATGAGCAGCACCACACATTTAAGATTTTCAAGCTCAACTCTCAAGTCATTAAAACAACTACTGCAAAATCTTGACCCTCCTTTTTCAAGTAAACTATTACTGATTCAGCTTTAGGGAAACTTCACTGGCTCTGGACCTCACAGTAACATCAGCCACGTGGTAACCAAAACCAGCAGCTAAATTCAGATCCTGACTTTTTGCTCTCTGGATGAAGCTTGTGCTTGTTATCACTGGTACTAGACAGGTTATTTCTGTAGCAACTCTGCTTGCAGGTGCAAACCTTACTAAGTCAATGTACAAATCCAGAAAAATAAAAAGGAGGCTTCCATCAATGACCCTTTGAGGTCTGAATGGAATGCTGGGAATGGATTCACATTATGGCTGATTGAAGTGCTTTTAATGATGTCCATCTCTATTGATCTTGTTCAGCCTACCAGACAAGTAAACAGCATTTAAACCATGCTCCTACCTGTCAGTAGGAACATACTTTCACAAATATAATCTCATTTTTAATGGAATTATAAATGATAAATACTTTCAAAACTACATACAAATTTAGAAACTTATGAGACAGCCCTGAAAAAAAATCTAGAAAAAGAAGACAGCTCTTCCAATTTCTTTGTCTGCAGCAGAAGATAAGAAAGGCCAACCACAAGCATTCTTCAGGAGCAAAGTTAGTTCCTTCAAAGAGGTGTTTCACAAGGATATAAAGAAAATAGAACACTGAAGACTGGGCAAGGTTCAGCTCACCCAGAGGAAAAAAAAATTTTTTTTTCTCATGACAGTGAGCATTGGCTTGTCTTAAGGTCAATTAACCCCAAAAGAATGGAAGCCCCAAAAGAATAGAAGCACCAGACATCCAGCCAAAGTAACACATCAGCAAACAGAATGGCCATCAGACTGCTTGGAAATACATATTTTAAATAGAACATTTAACTATCATTTGCAGTAAACAAGAAGACTGAACTATCCAACACTTACAAACCCACTGATTTTCCCACTATGAGTCTGACCCTCAAGCTAAATTTTCTACAAATCCCAAATTGACATCAACTGTGGCAAAAAAAGGACTCAAATTCACACCTTCTCATAATAAATAATCATCCTTTTGAAGATTTTTAAAGACACAGAACCTTGACCAGACAAGAAAATTTTAATTAAACTTAGAATAATCCTAAATCATTAAGTTCCTCATACATACAGAGATTTTTGATCTTGGAAAACGCCTTGCCTGGCTTTGCTTTTAGGAAAGGTAACTTTTCTGTATTTTAAATGATATTTTGCTTTTCTGTAGGCAGTAACTTTCTGTTAGTCATGCTTCTAGGTCTCAGAACCTGAGGGTATCCAAGAAAATAAAACAAATCATCAGCATTATGAAGGATTTCTCCCTCTTTAATGCAGATAATACCAACAACTCGAAGGCCTGCACGTGATGGGAGAATACTTCAGTGACTGCACAAACAACTGTGTCAGTCAGGCAGCATCACTCTGCTGTCTCATTTAGCTACACACAAGCTGCAACTGTGAGTCAGAGCTGCTCAATTATTTTAATGTGGCTGTACCATTCATAGTCCTTCGCTTCCAAGTAAATTCTGGGAGGTGTGAGGGGGTGGGAATCTGTGCGTGTGTCTTCTGTCAACTCAGAATGGTTACAAATCCTTTTCTGTGCCAGATCCACACAGGAAAACAACTGCTATGGTCCCAAACTGCAAACCCCTCTCTCTGGTAAAATGAACTGCTGCAGTTCAGGAGTCAGGACATCACCTCCTTGATTCGCCTGGTGAACCCATGACCACCTACAGGATACATAACACACACATGAATCCCAGGCAAGAGAAGAAGATCATAACCCTGCAGTGTAAGCTGAAGTTATTTGCAGCCTAGCTACACAGGATCATTGATAAATTGCATACATTTCAAATTAAGATAACTAAACATAGATCCCCACATGCTGGTATACACATTGCCAGTATAAGCAACAGATTTGGGAATTAATTTCATGGCTCCAGCACAGATAACTAATGCAATGGGAGATGCCTAAGGGTTATCCAAAACACAATACAAGCTTGACAGATATGATCCAGGACCTCTGAAAGATCCCTCTCCTCTGAAGCATCAGCCAGAGGCCCCAAGAGGTTGTTTAAGATATTTAAATTAGCACTTATTATTTGGGCAACTGTTCAACACACTCCCTGTTCAATGCACTCCAAGGACTATTAGAGTGGGATTCTGCTGATCAATCACTTGCTGAGTAGTTTAGCACAGGCTGAATTTCTCTCCAGCCCCTGACTGCTAATGAGATTTCCAGCAACTACAACAGATATGTAAGCATCTAGCACATATGTACATATGTATAAACTGATGCTGTAATTTAAGTGCTAATTTGGACTGAATCCTACCCATAAAGTTATCACTGTGCCTCAATTTCTCCAACAGCAAGATAAGAAAGGTGATACCTGCTCTGTCAACACATTCCATACTAATGAGAACATGTAAAACTGATTTTTATTATGTTTTTAATTTTATAAAAGTGATAACGACCAAAGACTACAAAATAGGTCAAGTCCTTACATATGTTTATTAATGCAGTACTTGAAAACAGAATTAAAACCAGGTCTATAAGGACTCTGTATGAGATTCACACACACAGAGGATGCCAGGCCAGTGCTCTGACAGCTGCAGGAAACTGAAATCCCAAGCACCTCCCTTAGTTCCCAGTGGGAAGATGGAGGTGCTCAGGGGCTGTCACAGGAATAAGACACTGAAGAAATTGATTCAATTCTTCACAAGAAGTACCTCTGTGACCTTGGATGAAGAGCATGCAGGAACATACGTTCAGAATGGCTCCGAGCTTTGTGTTTTATTTAGATTTTAAGTGTAAGCTGGGCAGGACAAGGACTCTCCATTACTATTTGTTATTTAATGGATGATGCCAGTTGGAATAGGTCTGCAATGCTCCTGCCTAAAACTGTGATTTGCAGTTATCCACGAGCTCTGTTTAACAGCTTCAAAATGTATTTTTAAATCATTTCCATTTACCCTTACTCCTCTCAGACTAGCAAGGGTATTTAACATGCCTGTATGTTTTCCCTGTCATTTCAGATGCTTCATCACAGCAAAATGCCCTTGAAAGAAGAGCCTGGAATACCAATGCTCACTGCTGTGAGAGACCAACCTTATCTCTCAACTGCAGCTCTGCACAGGACACGCAGGTGAGAGATTTAATGGCTGTGCTGAGAGAAAACAGCGTTTACTGCCAAGCCAGCAAAAGCAGCCCAGTTCAAAGGGAACAAAAAGAAAAAGAAAAAAAAAGAGAGAGAGAAAAATCCACTGTCAAACAGCATGCAGTCAGACAGCAAATAATGAAGCAATGAATAATAGATTTCTTACATAATTTCTATTTTATCCTGATATTATAGGGTGGGATTTATTTTGCTGCAACACTTTAAAACAAATAGTATCTTCTGTTAATCCCCAGATTAAACTACAGACAAAAAAAAGGTGTTGATACTTAAAATTTGCCATATACAAGTATTGCTTCTTGTCTTCATTACTGATGATACTGCTGTCTATTTTGATAAATCCGCTGCTATTATTTTTTTATGTTTGAAAGACAGATGGACATTAGATACAATGAGACCTAAAAGTGAGGTATAAAGATTCCAATGGCTTTAAGTGAAATAAGTATACTGTTAAGGAAGTATTTTTCCCCCTAGAGCATGAATATGATGGCCAAAGGAAAAAAAAAAAGAAAGAAAGAAATCTGAGTAATTCTAAGATACTATGCACTTGTAATGTATTTTTTAAATGAATTTATCCTAGTTTCTCCTTACTAGACTGATTTCATGATTTCACAAACAGAAGAAAGATACCACAATGGGCCATTTAAGAGCCTGTATCTTATTTACAGACAGATCAGATTTACTTTTCCCCTTTTCCTCTCCCTAAAACCCACATTTATTTTCCTAACTAGAACTCAAGAAATAGTCTTCCATTGACCCAGCCCAGGAAAAGAGCAGAACTAGTTCCATTCCTATGTTCTGAACTCTCACTTTATTCAGTATCTCCATATTTCTTAAGAAGTGTGATACAGCTCTAAAGAGACATAAAGAAAAATAAAATTATTTTAAAAACTAGAGCAGAACTAGTTCCTATAAAGGTGTTTCATATGAGGTATCAGTGTGGTTTCAGAAGGTAAGTATTTAAAACAGCTCCAAACCATTTAGTTATTCTTATGTTGGTCCACTCTCTAACAAAAGAGCTTGACATTGCATTGTCAATATTAAATTGACAGTAATTAAATAGCAAATACATTAAAGTACAAGTGAGTGACAGAAAATTGATCTGATTTCAAAGTAACTGATCTATATTTAAACAGCTTCCTTCTGAAACATGGACAACAAACCCAAATGCATGATACTCCCCAAAGCAAAGTATCTTCAGAAGGAGAACACTGCCATACAAAAATTCCAACTCATTCTACTTTTGATAGGAGAGTAGAAAAGGAAAAAAGGTTTAGGAAAGCCAAAGGCAGAAAGGGGAGAACCCAAAAATTGGGTCAAACTAACCTACAGCAAGTTCAGCTGTTACTTTAGAACAAGATTTATTTATAGGTTGCTTGTTTGGTTGGTTTGGTTTTATTTCTTTTTATTTTAAGTAATTCAGTTTTAATCAGAAGCCCCTGTCAAAACTGGAGAAACCAGAAATAATGTTTCTATGAAGTTCTGTTAAGCTTCTTTTTTTCTTGGAAATAAGACTTTCTCATCCTCTACTTTTTTATTCTTTTATAACGTCTTATAATCTTCTCATTGCTTCACACCTAGGCAAACCCATCTTATGAACTTGTTTAGCTTTGGGAATATGCTGGTTAATTTTTTGTAGATTTCACATGAAGTGGCTACACACATTTGGGACTTAGAACTGATTCCTAAACCACACCTGCAGTTACTCCAGGTAACTAAGTCTGCCAGGAATACTCTAAGCTTTGAGAGGCAGTAGCGTGCAGCAGTCCACATCTGTGCTGGTATTGCTGGCAATGTTTAAGATCTTTTAGTTGCCTCCACTCCCAGCCACACTTTAACAATCAAAGATACTTTCTAGAGCCCAATGGACCTGTTTAAACTTTTTTTTTTCCCAAAAAACTGTATTAAAACATCCCAATTGCAAAGGTCAAAAACCCATATAATCACTGGATCTCAGCAACTGTAAAGTAAAACTTTTATGAAGTCATAACTTGAATCCCACAGCAACTGCCTTTGACTTGTGCATGTCCAGACACACAGATGCAGACCTGATAATCTGATGTGAGTTGTTTTCCATAGCCCAGTCCACCTATCACTTTGTCCAAGATAAATTTAAACATCCAAATGAGGGGAGTCTTTAACAAAACTAGTAGTTAAAATTAGCTGTTAGTACACAACGACTTTAGCAGCTACTCAGTTCTGCATTCCTAATCATGACCACTTGTTCTCCAGTTAACTCCACTCTGAGTTTTGCTCACAGCCTTATCATAGCTGCCTTCACCTCACCATCAAGCAATGAATATTTGATTATGTTTGTATTCTTCACAAGTAAGCTCATTAAATTATCTGAGAATATTTATTGGTGATTTAGCCTTAATTTGCTAATTGTTTTTGCAATCTGTTAACACAGTTTCATGGTAATATTCTATTCTGGTTACATGAATCAATTCTTGGAAGTTATGGATACAACTCCAATTAAAAGCTTATCACATAGCTATAGAGTACTTAATTTTCTCTTTAGTCACTTAAATTAGAACAGTGCAAATAAGCTATGAATGGAGAGTGCCAGCACTGAAGCACTCAAAAATTTCAACCACTAATAGTTAATCCAATAGCCACATTTTTTATACACTGCACAGTGCCTCAGTTAAGGGGGAAAAAAGTGTCTGACTAAAAAACTCCAGTCCTCTCCACCCGTGCCCTTTGATGTGAGGTGTTCCATACTAATGTTTACCACAAAATATGAATGTGTTTCAACACTTTCTTTTTCTGCAGCAAGCAGAGCTTACTGTAGAAAGCTGATTATGTCCTCATTGTTGAAAAGACAAAAATAATTTATGTATCAATTTGCATTTTATTACAAATTTTTAAAGTAGTATCTATGCATTTTAGTCATAAACTGAGATTTTACAGTCAGGACTTCATACTCATCCTTCAACTTGAGATGGACAAGCAAAATCCTACTTCGCTTCACTTGAGATGCCACCAACTATGTTACAATTTCCTCAGGCCAGAGAGATAAATTTAGGCTCAGATATTACAACACAGAGCAAGAGGCACCTTGGCTGCAACACCTGCTCTCTCAAAGGATCACTTGGAACTGCTTTGTTTCGTTCCATGGCCCTGGTTTCATCAACTTGAACAAGAAACTCATGGTCCAAAACGTGTGTAACAGGAAGGTCACAACTCTTTAAATTAGCACTTAAAAGAGTGCTAAAGAGAGTTCTAACATTGGATGATACCCAGTGATAGCAACCCCTTCCCATGGCAAGGACAAGCCCTGCAGCTGATGCAGTAATTTAGACCAGGAATGAATCTCAGTGTGTCTCAAGCATGTTTGTGCTTCTGAGACACATGGAAGCAACAGAAGACAGTCACAGACCAAGAAAAATTCCTAGAAGATAACTGAATTACAACCTGAACAAAGAATAGTGTCTTATCTTTTGAGTAGAGCAACTGAAAGAGTTACTAGTTCCTGTTCTGTCCATGTCTTTGTAAATGTTAAAATGTGATGGCAATGTCTGGCTGCCATTTACAAAGTATCTTACATACACCAACAATGCAGCCAAATTTCTGAAGGGACACAACCAGGCCACATACAGTGATGAGATTTTTAAAATAACCAATTTCCCAATAAAATAATTCCTGTGTCAAGTTGTAGATTGTCTCAGGGCAGCCTGCTATATGTTAGACTGTACTAAGAGAAGCCCACTGAAGCCTTCAAGGCATCACATTCACTATAGTGATGGACATAATATATAAAATTGGCACATAAAAAGTCCCTTGCTAAGCACCAGAGGACTCTCACCAGTCTGCCATGGCTACAAGGCAAGGGAGCACAGCCCTTGGGATGGACCAGGGGCACTGTGCAGCCACAGGGCTGAGCCCACTCAAGCAGCAACACTAACCCACAGGGGCTGAAACCACACTCACTGATAAAGACACGTCTTCTGGCATCCCTAAAGACACTCCCAACTTGCTGCCTTGTTTCTGTAAAGGTACAAAGAAAGGTGGATGACTGACAGAGAGGTTTCTATATTAACATCCACTCACACGTAGAGTTAGCTACAAAGCCATAAAATAAATGTTCAAAAGCTACTAAATATCACAGGAACATAGGAGGGACCTTTAAAGGTCATCTAGTCCAATCCCCCTGCAATGAGAAATCTGTCAAATGTGACTTTGGCTATTTCCAGGGATGGGGCATTTTGAAAGTACATGGGTTACAAAAGCTTTTCTGGAAGACAGAGTAGTCACAAAATCATGCCACAGAGAATCTCCTAGGCACTGCTAGGATTTTTTAAACATCAATTAAAGTCTAGAAAAAAATTATTTAAATTTTAATGGCCCATATCTTTGACTTTTCCTCTCATGCCTTTGAGCCATTCCCCAGTTACAACAACTGCTGTATTTCAATTTGCTAATTAAATTTTTCCGTTTATCAAGATAAACACAAAATACTTATTTTTGCTGGATTATTTACTACTATACAAACTTCTGAAGTAAAACATTTATGCAAGCTTAATGCTCAAAACCAACAGCAGATCCTCTGCCCCTAAAATGTAGGCAGAATTGCAGGTTAAGAACTATTTTAGCAATACTTCTAGAGGAAAGGGTGATGAAAAGAATACGTGTTCAAAGCAAAATTTTAAAAGGCAGAAAAAGAACCCAGAGGTATTTTTTCTATTGTTTAAAAGTCATTATTCTCAAACAGTGATTGTAAAATCCATAGGACAGCTGCATGCTGCAACCAATCGAATTTGTTTTTTTAATATGCAATCATTTTCTGTCCATAATTCTTTATATGTAATAATGGAGAATTCAGTTGTACAGAATTTACTTTGTCTGGAATTGAAGTATTACTTCCTTTGGTGAATGGGAAGCCAGAGTCACTGGTATTTACAACATGAATTTGTTAAGTAACAGAACACTGCAGAACTTACATAAATAAAAGTGACCTGAAGTCCATGTAGTTTTAAATTCAAAGGAAAGAACAAACAGATCCCAGACAGAGATTTCAGTCGTCAAAATGGCAGATAACAAAGAAGCAAACCCAAGCTCCTTTCTTTCACTATCTCAGACCTCCATTTATCAATGTACAGAATCTGCTGCAATCTGGAAAGCCTCTCAAAGTGGCTGAATTAGAAAAAGACACTCCTGTGTTCCCTCTACATCCTGTTTTTGCAGAATAAAGTTTTCTAACCATTTAACCTTGTCTCTTAAGTTACTTTTGAGATCTCATCATTTGCGTGCTTTCTCAGTTTAGTGCATTGTTTACAAATTCTAATTAAAAAATATATGAAACTTTCACCTCAAATCAAAGGCAGGGGCTTAGGTGAACCTTAAATTTTATCAATCTGGGCTTGTGTCACCAACTCATAAAACCCCATGACTGGACAAACAAACAAACAAACAGCTTTCTTAGAAACAGGGAGAAATGTGATAGGCAAGCACAAGCCTGCAAAAATTCAACAGATGTTTGGAAGGTGTTTTGAAAGAGATCATTGCAATCCATACACACGAATGCTAAAATAAAGCAGCCAAAGTTTAAAGGTGGACTCCTTTTGAAGAGAATCTTTAATAGATTTTTGTCTAGTATGGTTTATTTCAGATAAATGGATGGAGGATCACATACAATAAATAAATTCAAACCAAACATTCCTAATGCAGAGAAGGCAGGATTGGTGCAGAATAGGAGAACACTCCCTTTAGTGTCAGCAGCAGAAGTACCAATCCGTGGGAAGGCTGTATCTCCTATTGTATTGTATTATTAGCAGCAATTTTCTCTGTCACATTCATGATAACCCACGCATGACCCACGACAACTCATGCAGCAGGCCAGCACTCACAAATCCACCAACAGCTCAAAGTCTTCAAAGCATGAAAGATCAAGACTGGGACCAAAAGCTGACCAGGACCAATAACTCAGGTAAGGTAATATAATTAGCATTTGGAAAAAGCCACTGCATTCCCAGGTTCAGCAGAGAATGCTTCCAGGTAAAGAAAGACAAGTGGTTATGTCACTTCACAACACCTCAGCACAATTTAGAGAGAGAAAAGATGACAATGGCATAGGAAGTGAATAGCTCTTATCATTGAAGAACAAGTTCCAAGATGTCTGTGAATGTTAACAGGAAGGGATGATTGGCACTGCTGTGGGAAAGAAAAAGACAGCAGTGATTTGAAGGATTTTTAAGTGTGGGAGGGAATAAATGCAGAGCAAAGAAGGCGATAAATTTGAAAAGGAAATGTAAAACAGCAGCATGAATACGTAAGAGTGATCGTGTTGGAGAGGGGAAAAAAAGAATCCTAAGCACATTCCTATCTCACACCACTTCACATCTTCCAATACATCAGAATCACAGGCACAGTGATTCACAGGGAAGATGCTTAACAGCGATGCTGAATAATGAAATAGCCTGGGAGAAAGTGTGGGAGTTGTGATACCCAAGTGCGTGGTCAGCTCAGCTCAGAGGCTGCGCTGGTCAACACATTCCTGCAGCCACAGAAGCAGGGAAAGAACAGTTCTTGAAGTTTGCTGAGCACAGATAAATTTAGATTGATTGTCTGTGCCTGCCGCCTGGAACCAGGGCAGAGGTATTTGTGACACACTCAGCAACAAAGAACAAAAAAGGCATCAGAAAAGGAACAAGTGTTTGGTTGAAGTCATTCAAGTTTTTACATTGCCAGCAAAGCACACGTAAGTGAACATCAAACCAGGCCAACTGGATTTAAGCAGCCAGGTAAGAATTGGGAAGCTGAATCAACTCCAGCTTTTGTGCTGATGACTCAAGTCAGGAGAGGAAAAAAAGGAATAATCCAAGACAACTTAAAGAAGATTCCTGCCAAAAGAGCCAATGAAGCACAAACAGCAGTGGGTTATATCTATCAGTAAACTGGGAATGCAGTCTCAAATCTACATCTAGCATGAGCTTGTTGTAACCTAAACTAAGAACATACTAGAAGCTATTTTACTTCCACAGAATTTGATTTTAATTTGGGTAAAACCTTCAACAAGTGCCAGTCAAAAAAGGTGCCCAAATTTGTGTAATAAAGTCTGCAATAAAATGATTCTAAGGAGTACTAAGTCAGTATGAGCAATTGTTCATTTTAATTTAAATGGTCTCCAATGCGAGGGCAAACAGAAACCAGGAGTAGTCTGATAGCAGCACAACACTCCTGAATGTACCAAGAAAATTCTGCTTTACACAGAGCTTTTATAGGAACGTGTTGCATGAAGTTGTGACTATTTTATGAGGGAAGGAAGATAAATAAGAATCAGCTGCAGCTGAAGTGCAAGTCTGGAGATCATTTAGTCCAACTCCACCAGAGCTCAGGGTCATGCCCAGTCAGGATTCAAATATTTCCAAAGACTGAGTCCACAGTCTGTCTAGGCAACCTGTGCTAATACTTGACCATCTCACCATAAAAAGAAGGTTTTATTATAAAGCTTCTTTAATGTTTAAATTAATTTTTTTTCAGTTTGTGTCCAGTGTATTTCTTTTCACTGAATACCACTGAGAAGAGTCTGGATTCAGCTTTTTCACCTTCTACAGGAGATGCTTACACACAGCACTGGCCCTAGCAGCAACCCCAGGGGTGTACCACCAATGTCTGAACTCCAGCTGGACTTTGTGCTGTTGATCTCAACCCTTTTACCTCAGCAGCTGAGCCACTTTTCATTCCTCCTCACTGTCTACTCATCTAGTACCTACTTCAGTAGTTTGTGCATGCAGATGGTACAGGGGACAGTGCCAAGAGACCTAAAGTCAGGATAAAGATACCTACTGCTCTGCCCTCATCCATTGAGGTCATCACCACAGACCATCATCAGGTCCATCAGGCATGACTTTCCATATATTTAACATTTCACACTGTAATATAAGGAATGAACCAAACTCTACATTCAACATTTTTCCCCTCTCCAATTATTTGCCTTTCTGTTCTCTCTGCTCTTTATTCTCTCTCTCCACATCTGAAATTCAGCTAAGCACAACACATTTTCAGATGGCTGTTCAGTAGCTTCACAATACAGACATGTAAAGATCAGAATACAATCCACGGTAATGTGGTAGTCACTCGTTACCAAAAATGTGTTTTTCTTTTAAAATGATTGAGAGAGTTTATATGACTTAGGCTCATGCTACATATGGCCCCAGGAATAAGTTTTAAGTTTCCACAAGCAGGTAAGAACAATTTCAACTACCATACATTTCACATACACAACAGTATTTTAAAGGTGCAACTATATTTGCATTTAGTTCAGACCAGGATTGTGCTTTTGAAGCAAACCTCCTGACAACTCTCACCTATCACACTTTGTTTCACACCAGTGCTCAGGCTGAGTGTGCAAATTGTATTTCTTGGAACAAAATTGAAGTGGAAGAAGCATTTCAGGCATGCTCAGTCCAGACAACACAAACTAGGTTAAAAAGTAGTCTGAAACAGCACATCCACACACAAATACAACAGACCTACTCTGGCAAGATCTCAGTCCAGAGACAGCTTCCTTTAGCAGAGGTTATCAGAAAGTAAGAACTTCAACATAGGCCATTTGGCCACTATGTGGAAAAAAATAAATTTAATCAATGCAAAAAAGGTAAGGTTGGTGTCAGAATGCTGATCTAATTTCCACTTCTTCCCAGTTATGCAGGAAGGAACACTATGAAAACTTCTGATTTGTAGTAACAACAATGCACAGAAGGGCCAGGAATATGTCCAAATAAAAAGTAGGATTTTAAGAGGCCTGCAACCACCCACACTCCATCTATGGCAGGTTACACACAAGGAAATTCTACATTTGCTAATCAGACAAGAAAAAGGCTGACACCAGACTCGGTGAATCAGTTTTCTTCAGCAGATGTCAGTTTTCACATGGAAGGATTAAATGCTGTACAAAACCCTAAGAGAAACACAGCATAAAGAAATTACTGACTTTGCTGAATGACCTTCAAATGTCAAAGAACAAAAAACAGGTACCTAAACCCACATTACTTTCCAGGGTATTCCAATAAACTGCCATGTAAACATATGTCTCATAGGCCAGCAGAATAATCTACCTTGGAAGAGACCTCTGGAGGTCATCTGGTACAACCTCCTACTCAAGGCAGAGAGCTTCAAGGTCAAATCAGATTGATCAGGGTCCTGCTCAGTCAACTTCCAAGAAAATCTTCCAAGGATGGAGGTCCCTCAGCCTCCTTTAGCAGCTTGCTTCAGTGCTTATCCACTGTGAAAACTGTTTTTTCCTTGGAAGTTTTGAGGTGGGAAATTCTGACTGGGTTTGTTTGCTGCCTTCTCACACACGATGCACGTGCCAGAAAAGTCTGGCTGTCCATTCTCTACACTCACTCGGTGGCAGGGGACAATTAGGTCCCTCCAAAATCTTATTCTTCTCCTTTAGGCTGAAGAAACCCAGCCCCACATAAAGACCCTCCCCTGCTTGTCTACATCTTCTTTTTGTGTACAGAAGCCCAAAATAGGACGTGCTATCCCAGATGTTGTTTCACCAGTAAATAAAATAAATCCCTTCCTTCAGCTGCTGGCTCTGCTCCTGCTGTCGTAGCACACAATGCAGTTACCTGTGACTGAATCTGAACATATTAAAATACAGAAGCCTCATGGTGAGAAAATAGAAATGAAACACAGCTGGGAGCAGATTTACCCCTGTCTGCTGCATCCTCAGAGATAGAAGGGCTGCCCTGTGGGGAGCTTTCCATCCAGCAATAAAGTGGCTTCCTGCACTGCAGGAAACTCAACGTGTTGTCTGATTCCCTGGGAAGTCCCTTTCCAGTGTCTCTGCAGCTTGTGCTTCTGTCTTACCAAAACTCTGTTGCACTGCAGGTTTCTTCCTCTTCACCTTTCTCCTCCCCTGCTATTTCCTGCTCTGGAAGCCTGCTTCTCTCCCAGGGCTCAGCTGTTTCCAAGGAAAGAAACAATATCTCTTTGGCTGTTCAGCAGCAGTTTCAGGGTCCAGTAGCTCAGAGAAGGCAAACTGAGCTCTGTCAATCACTCTCAGACATTAAAAAAAGAACAAAACAACAAAACCCAAACCAAACCACAGACAAAAGAAATAACATACTAATACTAAGCATTCAAATATTATGCAAATATCACCTGTTTCTTAAGCACTTTAAAGAGCTTGGATTAAGATCGACTTACCTAAATTCTGACCCAACGATTTCATTTTTGAGTTGAGGAAGTATGGGCTGCATGATCAGACTGTTAAAAGGAGCTGAGAACTTGCTGAACTGACGGGCTGGAACACTAATTATCAAGTGTTCAACATCCATTTGACAAAAAATAACAGGTGAACATCACAAAGGTCAGTATCAGGGCACAGACTGCACAGTATCTCCCTAAGCACTCTGGGCAACAAGGCAAATTGCAAATGGGCTGAAAGTGCAAATGATAGTAAAATAGTAAAGAAGGGGAAAAGACTTCTGTGTAAAAAAAAAAAAAAAAAAATCACTTGAAGGGTAAAAGGGTAATACAGATGTCATCTGCCGAGAGAGGCTGTGGAGTAACATGGAGGTTTTCAAGAGCTGATGAAAAGGTCAGAGTTGATCTCAGCTACTGTGGGCAACAGTCCTAAACTTGGAGGCAGAGGCTGGACCAGATGGCCTCCAGAGATCCCTTCCAACCCATGTGTCTGTGATCCCATGAAGACACAATGCAGGAACTGAATTGCTCAGGACAGCAGTAGTAACTGAGGGAACAAACACTCCAGATGAGGACAAAGCATCCCTTAGCCTGACACGTGGATGCACCAAATAAAACACTTCCCATTCTACTCAGGCAAATGGGCACATGTTACCATTCTCAGACTCAAAAAGGAGTGTGTTGGCTTCAGACATCATTACAGGTTTTTAATTATAATGTGCATGAGGAAAAGCAGGGAGGTCTGCTTACTTGTAGATTCAAAAAACCTGAAGTAGAGAGAGAAGTTAAATTCAAAGTTAAATAATACAATACACTTTGCATTGCCAAGAGCTTAGAGAAGAGTCTCTCTTTTGTATGACAAATCTCTGTCGACTCGACTGCCACTTAAATATCACTATAAGCAATTTTAAATAACTCACTGCATTTACCCAAACTTTCAATTACAATATAACTCATCACAATGGCTTCTGAGCATACAAAGCCATTCTTTACCTAGTTGGCCTACAAGCTCTTCCACCATTGTTATACAGGGTTGAATTCCAGTTATAGAAAATTGTTTTGCAAATAAAACTGTTAGCTCTTGCTAACAGTAGCTCAATGATGAGTTGTCTCTCTATCTAAAAAATTTCTTGTGCCCAGTCTGAGTTGCCTAAACTGCTCCAGTAACTCGTTTGTTTGAAATCTAGCAAGTAGACTTCCTACTGCTGTTCTTAAAATTATTGGCTGTTCTACTAGTCCAAGAAAATCACAGTGAGCTTCCCTATCAGAATTATTTTCCTGAAGTTGCACCCACATTACATGCATCTGCAACACAGAAAAACAAACAGCAAAAAAAAAAATAATCAACTGGTAGGAAGGTTTATTATCTGCTCTTACTCAAAATACAGAAAAAAAGTAATCATCACACTCAGTTCACGCAAACATATTGTGCTAATTTTTTTCCTACACACAGCAGAAACATTTTGAGTTATTACCTTAGAGCAGGAAGTTAATAATTAAGTGTTCTGGCTTAGGATTCATTGAAAAGTCCAAGTCGCATAAATGACATGAGATTACTTAAGGTATTAGAGGGACATGAGTCATATCTACCTAAAAAAACCTGTTCCTGGCATCTCTAGTGTTACATTATTCATTTTGGTTGTCTTTATTCCTCTAGGGTCTAGGACACTGTATTATTAGGCACTGTACTAACAAGCATCACAGTCCTAACACTTAAGATAATCAATAACCACTAAGAGATCAGTCCTTCTATTCACAATGAAAATTATACTTTTTCTTTCCTTATGTTTTATGCATTTAAAACTACTGATGTATTCAAATATTTCAGGAAGCATTCTCTTCAGTTCATTCATTAACTACCTTTTCACATTAGACATTAGGCACCAATTAGCTCTGCTAAGTATTTCTGTGCATATCTGGAGGACATTCCACCTCCCCCATAAAGATAAGAATACCAAAGACTTCTCTCCACCCCTTAGCAGTCAAGTGGAGAAGGCACAAGTGATATATTCTTAAATTAGAAGATTCAAAGTTAAAAGTAGAGCTTTTTATCAAGTTATTTTTACCAAAAACAGTCTCCTTAGCAAGGCTGTGCTATGAAAAGCACAAGTACTCAATCTTCTCATTTTGCTAAAAAAAACCACTGTAAATGTATTTAAATAAGTTACTACTACATATTTTAGCTGATTCCATTCATCTAAACCAGGATGAAACTTTATCTACCTTATGCATCACCTTGCTTTCAAATAATCCTATATACTTCAGTAGGGCTTTGCCAAAAAAGACAATAAATATGCATAAACATGGATCAGATTTTAATCATCTTAATGCAACAGTACTACTCCTCCTTTACTTTGCCAAAAAGAAAAAAAAAAAAAAAAAAAAAAAAGACGAGGGGCTCCCTGTAAAAGCCAGGCTTAAGTGCCTTAGATCATTCCTGGGATACATTTGCTCTGTACAAGTGCCTGACAGAGGTGGTCTCTTCTCCTGGGTAAGAAGCAACAGGATGAGTGAAAATAGCTACAAGTTGCTCCAGAAAAGGTTTGGATTGGATATTAGGAAACATTTCTTCAGTGGAAGGGTTGCCAGGCACTGGAACAGACTGCCCAGGGAATTGGTGGAATCACCCTCCCTGGAAGTGCTCAAAAAGAGGGTGGATGTGGCATTTGGGGACGTGGATTAGTGGTGCCCATGGCAGTGCTGTGTTAATGGTTGGGCTCCATAATCACAGAGATCTTCCCCAACCTTAATTGCTCTGTGACTCCATTTATTCCCAACAACATCCAGCTACAGCAGGTGGAACTGGAATGGAGTCCTAGTCAGGAGAGAAAGATAAACCTGTACATAATTTGGGTCCCAAGTTCTAAACAGACCAACAATCATTTGGTTATGCTTCCTCTCCACAGCATGGAGAGCAAAGCTGCTCCATGACTGAGGATTAGCTGGAATCTCACATCATAGTGATGGAGCCCTTGCCAGAACAAGATTTGATTTACAGCAGCCCATGACGATGGCATTACACATGTCATATTTATTAGGATTGAATTCCTTCTCAGTAGATACCAACATTCACTTGAGTGACTCAAAGCAATAAATCTATTTTAGGTTTTAAAGAAAACTATGACTAAGAAAAAAGAGAAGCTTCCTTTAAAACCAATTTAATAAGTAGGCTCTTAACTACTCTAGGGTCCAGCTAAACTGTTCTCCTCCAGTTTGCCCCTTCTCCCAGCTTTGGTACTAAATCAGGTGTAATGTAAATAGGTGTATTTATACCACTTTACCTGGTAGTGCTGCTTGTATGGCCACAAAGGACAACAGAAGATTTTTTACCAGGTTTCCAAGCAAGCACAATATAGAAATTATTTCAGTCTGACTTCCTAGCTATATACAGGATACCATAGATGAAATAAACACATGGAATGAGGAAAGACTTCAAAAATGTTGAAGATAAAATGCTAGAAGCTGAGTTCAGGTGCTGAGCCACAATACACTGTGTAAATTAAGATCTAGGTCCACCATAAGCAAAGACACTGCAGAAAAAAATCTGATAGTAATAACAATTCCTCTGTGAAACTATTTTGCAGTGCTGAAATGAAACAAACACATTTAGGGTGAACACTTGTTCTAAATCCACAAATCTAGCAAGGATCAAAAAGTGCATTTTGTACTTAATATTCCAGTGGTGGTGTATTTAAAACTGCATTCCTTAACATGTCCTTTCCCTCTTCCAACAGCAAGTGCTGTGGGTGCAGGGAGGAGTCAGCAGATGGCACCCACGAACCAGAGCACACACACCCTGATGCCTTCAACTTACACACTGGCTGGGTTATTCACAAAAGCCTGGGATTTCTTTCTGTACCAGCCAGGATTTTCCCTTACACCGTGTAAGTGGTCTAAGAGTGTATAAATTAAGTTTACCTTCACTACCAAGGTGACCTGCTGCATGATCATCAGGGCAAGGAGACATCAGAAAGAAGTGGAACAGTGCTTTTCACTTTCACAATTTGAATCTCAAACTCCACAATATCAGTGTTTTTATCCCAGTTTTTACATCAGTTTCTGTGCAAGAATGCCAGTTGCAAATACTTTTCACCTTGCCGAACACACACCTAAGATACAACCTCAAAAAATAAAAAAGAAAAACAAAATCAACATACAGGTGACAACAGGTCAAAAACCAGAAGGCATTAGAAAGAACCTAAAATTCTCTTAAAAAATCAGTATCACAATACTGATACAACCCATGTTTTTTAGGTTTGAGGTTAACAGCAGTCATGCTACAACAATGTGGATAAAGGATAGCTCAAGGTCCCTCAATAACAACATAAGGCAGGGAGGGCATTAACTGCTAATGTAGAAGAAAAAGCAAGACATTTTTCAAGGAGATTGGACTATCCAAAAACTCTATACTGCATATTTTCATACATAAACCACCTAAAATTCTAAAAATGTCACTGTCTTCACAAGACTTTCATCTTATAAAGATTTTTCTGAAAATCAAGTGCCTGTTACTGTGCACATTCAAACTCCATCATTCCTTCTGCCCTTCAGTTATACCACTAGAAAGTAGCTGGTTTTTACACAAAAATAATTCTTATATCAAGTGAAGATCTGTGCAACACTTTTTTTTCTTCTTCCTCCTGTCAGTTAGAGAAAGAACAGCCTGGAAAAATACAAGGTTGTGCTGGGAATGGAAGACATGGAAAAATCTCATCTTCACTCAAGCTACTCATAAGGTGTACATCCATCTCCTCCTGTTTCAAGACTGACAAATATCAGATAAGGATTTTATTCTTAGACTTAAAGTAAAACACATGGAATATAGACACGTAGCTTGGACCAGCTATTTTAAGCAGTTGCTTTTGTTGTCACCACACAGCGTCAATCACATCATACATTTCAGATTAACAGAAAGACTCTGATGCAGCAGGGTTCTGAATAGATAATCAGAACTGTGCTTCAGGACGTGACAGTTCCACCAAAAAACTTCTCAAAATCTAAATACATGCACAGGACAAATTGCATGTGCTATATGTAGGTCACAAACCAACAGGGAGTCAGAAAACTTCCATTAAGAACTTTAAGAGTGATGGATTAAGACAATAAAACAATTTTTTGGGGGAAATACTTATTAAAAGGTATAAGCTTTTTTATTTAAATCATTTGAAACTGGAATATAAAACCAGGAAGACAGATTGTATTCCTAAGAAACACTTGTATACCATTTGTGCTGTGTGTTTCTCCCTCTTAACTGTGAGGCAAAGAGGAGCAATCACAAGAGGAGCTGCATCACAGAGCACACAGCAGGTGTGGAATAGACACCAGGTAAAGAAATACCTGAAAGGAAGATTTGTAGTTAAAGATGCAAAAGATAAAGGGATTTCCAGAAGGACACAGGAAGGAAGGACAACATATCAGCATTCTCTGATATATTTCCAAAGCTCCTGTTGACAGCAGAAGACTTTGAAGGAATTTGGAAATGTCTATGACCAAATCCCTCAAGTCAGACAGTTTGAAGCAGCCCTACACATTTATTCAGAGGAACAGGATCACCAGTATGTAAGAACTGAATGGGTCCAGAAGTTGCTCATTTAAGTATCTAATATTATATATCCCAAATTGGGTCTCTGCTTGTTAAGGAAACATTCCTGGGAGAATCCACACAGAAGCTTTGCAAAGACAAAAAAATGAAAGCAAGCAGGGCCAACTTGTTGATGTACATGAAAAGTGTTTGGTATCATGCAGGAGGCAGCCTCTGGGCTGTGAAGGGCTCTCAGTCTGTAAATGGCCCTGTTCCAGGAACTCAAAGAAAATCAAGTAAAAATAAGCCCAGTCCCCAAATTGGCAGAAGGCTGGTTCAGATGGCCCTGTGGTTCAATGCAACACAACCTCAGCCATGTGAAATACCCATTCCCTTCTCTTCAAGACTGCTGCTATTTCAGCCCGAGTGAACTGACTTTGCTTTCAGTCAGAGACACCACAATATCCAGCTGTTTACAAAGAAAAAATACCAAAAAACCCCACAAACAAAAGCTTTCAAGAAGAAATAGAAAAAAAAATCAGCATCCAAAAGAGTAATGAAGAATAAAAATGGAAGAGACATGTATTTGTTGACTTCATCATGTCTTTTATAAGTGAGGCCATGGTACACACCAGTCTGATATCGAGGCCTTAACACAAGGGACATCCCCCCTCCCCCCATTCAGGGCTGGAATTTCCTCAGCATCTTCTGAAGTTCCCAGCTTGTCCTTCCCTTGTAAGGCAGCCACATAGTGGAAACACAGGGATGAAACCATCAGACTTCTCCCCAATAGTGGTTCCAGTATATGAAATGGAAATTTTCTACATTCTGCATGCTACAGTCTTACAATGTCTTTCTGCTTTTTTAACTCACCACAAGGCCAGGTAAAGCCAACACACAGACTTGAGGCCACCCTGCTGCAGTGCAAGACCTGCTTTCATTACTCTCTTGCCAGAGGTACTGTATTTTTTTCCCCATTTTACTGTCAACTTCCAGCTCATTAGTCCCTGTCACATGGAAGGCTTCTCTTATCCCTCTGATACAAACACATTACATCTACCATATCTGCAATGCCTCTGCTTCTGGATTAAGTTTCAAAGCTCAGTACAAAAGTTAAATAACTTAAGTAGGGTAGAGTGTCCAGAAAATGCAATCGAATTAGGAGAAAATAACCTAAAAGTAATCACATTAAACCAAGACAATTTTTAAAAGTACATATACACACACTACACAGGAAACTGAGAATTCAAATAAAATCCTCACTGGTGGAATGGTATTAGCAGATCTTGTTGCACCAGGATAGGACCTGAGAACAAAACCATGGAGAAATCTTTGCACTTCTGCAGCAAATGCTAAAATTTGCATCAGCTGGAAAAGAATCAGGAATTCATCTGGCACAGAAGAAAACATCTTTTCAAATGCACAGAATTAATTGATAATTCATATCATCTTGATTCAATGATGGTATCTCACCTTCGTGCTCAAATCTGTTGCAGATTCTGTCTTAATTAATGTCAAAATCTTAAAGCTGCTATCTCTCCCTTCTCCACTGTATTCTCACACAACCTCCCCATATCCCGCATTTTCTAAGACAATATTCCTCTCCAAGTAGCATTTTTTACCCATCTCTATTAACCATTAGTCTACTAATTGCATTTAACTCTTGCACAGTGTTAACATACATTTTGTATGAAATATTTGAGAAATTCCCTTAAATAAAAACTTAAGGTTTTGAATGTGATTATAAGGTTGCTTCTGTAAATGTGGTGTCTTTATGCACTGCTAATGAAGGCTGACCTTCATTTAGCAGCCTTTTCCTTGGGCCAGAAAACTGATATCAGAACTTGTGGTTGGATTAGGACCTCTGATGCTATTAAAATAAAGAACAGCTGCTGCCCTAACCATATTAGAATGGCTTTACTGCACTTTTTGATTACTATCAGCTAGAAAAACAGGATTTTTGTTGACTTCAGAATGACAGTTTGCTGGAGGGAGAAGGGCAAAACTTTGTTTGATTATTAGCAGATATTTGCTGATAAGAACTACTTAGTGGAACAAACCAGAGACTTTTCTATAAATTACATAAAGGCAGCTTTTCCCTTTGGGAGCTGAAGCTCTTGCTTGTGTCAGCAGATACCAGAAGGGTTGACTTCTTCCTTTAATATGCAATGTGCCAGCATCAGTTTCAATGAGACCCAAGGAAGTTCCTGCACAGTTCATGATTGTGGCTTATTTCAAGTGTGACCTGCTATCTATCTTATCATCTTAGCTTTTATTGCTTTATAAAAAACATGCCATGCCTTAGATTTCCAGACAAGAAAAAAAAAGGGGAAAAAACCTAAACAGGAAAACACTGCTCAAGAATAGCAAGTATCACCAGTTGCAATAAATTTTATCATTCCAGAAAACAATATATTCTGCTATCATCCTGGAGAAGAAAGGCTCAATATTCTGTGTACATGCAGTCAAACTCCAGTATTTTCAAGAAGGATAATCAGAAGGAAAACTCTACCAACACCAGAACTGTCAGCAGAAGTCCCTGGCTGACCCCCTGTTCCAGCTAACCCTGGTGGAGCTCAGAGGAAAGTCACACCAGCCTCAGTGTTCCAGGCCACATCCAACTTCCTCAAAGATCAAAAGGCATTTGAGCCCGGGAATTTAGTTCAACTTATAACAGGAGACAGACAACTGCCAAGTGGAATCTTAACCTAAATTTGTACGGTGTTTAGGGATATCTAAATCAGACCTACCCACAGTTTATCCTACAGTGGCCACTGTGCTGGAGAAAGCAGTAATTAAGAGGATGATTTTTTACTGACTTACACACAAGACCTTGCAATTCCCTATGGCTCCCCGAGCCTTTATGTATGACAGAATGCCCTCATAAATCTTGGCATGGATTTCTAACACCTTTGTTAAAACATCTCATTATTCAAAAGTCTGTATTTTAGTAGAACTAGTAAGAAAATTATATTCCTGTTTAAAAAAAAAAAAAAAAAAAAAACAAATGGAAATACCCTGAATGGTCCTTTCCCAGGAAAGATTTCCCACCCACCCTGGTTTGAGATAACACGTTCCCTCTAGACTGCAGAGCAGAACAGAGCCACGGAAAGCCAACACTAGAAGAATTTTTCCATAGTTGCTCTTAAGGAAAAAAGTATGTTTCCAAATTTAAAAAGCAGACAAGTAACTGCTGTCTTGTGTGTTCTGGAAAGAACATTAATCAGGTTATTTTTGTAATTTACAAACAACTAGTATAGTTAAATGCTTTGAAGCACTACTTCAGATTTCAGCTGCAAGGAATACAAGCCTACCTTTAACCCAGTTGGTCTTTTGCCAGGCACGTTCTCCCATTGAAACAGGGGCATTTGTGCTACCAAGAACACTGTGCATGGATGGGAAAATAACCTCAAGTACTGTAACAATTATTAGACTGCATCCACATGACAGACAGTGGCCTTTCAGGCCCAAAAATACTTGCTACTAACTTTTTGGTTGGTTGAAGGGTTTTTTTGTTTAAAAGGCAAAAAACACCAGCACCACTACAAAAACAAAACCACATTTTCAGAGCAGGACTGAACATTGATGCAATTGAGGAATATTCAGAGCTGGGTAATTCCTGCATGCCAACAGCATAATCTCCAGAACAACCCAAGAGAAGATGGAAGGAATGCCTAAACTAGACTGACAACTCCTTACAGCTCCTTTGGAAATTCTGCAGATCACCTCAGAGGAAATTAACATCAAACCCTATATACATACATAAATGCAAGTTGTCTTGTTAAGAGCTACAAGAGCAGCCTTAAATCATCTCCTTATAAATATGCATTGACATTCTGAATATGCAAAACACACCAATCAAAATTAACTCATCTTCTGCCTCTGAACCAGAATGAATACTCAACAGAACTCAAAATGTCAATGAAGGTGAACTTCCCTGCTGCCTCTTCTCCAGTAAAACCTCAGTTCCTTATGGTTGCTGTGTCTTGAGACCTAGGGAGTTCCAGACACTGAGATACTTTGTGAATCTTACTGCCAGTCATGTTTAGAGAGTTCACATGCTACAGTACTTCCAACTTCATGAAGTTACTGCTTTTTTTATGAGAGCTCCTCAACAGAACTCATACCTGACCTGTGAGCAAAGCACAGGAACAACAGCTACAGGGAGGAGCTGTGACACCACATCCCATTCCATGTGCCAACACAGGGTTCAGCAGCTACACCATGGGGTACAAGAGAGGTTTATGAATGAGTATTATTTATTATAGAATCACAGAATAGTTTGGGTTGGAAGGGATCTAAAAAGATCATCTAGTTCCATTCCTGCCATGGCCAGGGATACCTTCCCCTAGACCAGATTGCTCCAAGCTCCAGGCAAGCTGGCCTTGAACACTTCCAGGCATGGGGCATTCACAGCTTCTCTGCAGATCCTGTGCCAGGGCCTCACCACCCTCACAGTAAAGAATTTCTTCTTAATAAAAAATGTCAACCTACCCTCCCTTTGGTTTAACACCATTTTAAGGCCAAATAGCAACAGCTTTTTCCAGTTGTAGAGAGAACTTGTACAATGAGGCTGAAAAAATCAGGCTTACCACTCCAGCAGTCAGATGGAATATCAGATGCAGAGCATGGAAGATCACAGGTGTTTTCAGACAAAACACTGTCTGCTCAGAGATGGTTCATAGGAAAAGTATTTGAAGTTAGTTACAGAAAAAAAATGCAATGGAAAAAGAACTTTAGATTGCATATTTCTTAAAGCAAGAACAGCCTCCTAAAGCTTTATTTTAGTGCTTCCATGATTATACAAAAAAAGCAGTGCTTGGCTGTCTGTAAACCAGCACCCAAGGGAAAAGTGCAAAATAGGATTCCCAGGGGGCAGCTGTGATTCATGAAGGACACTGCTCCTCCAGCCTCTCTTTGCAAGCTCTCTGTATTTTTATTAGATGCACAGAGTAAAGAAACACTTCCATTTCCACAGAATGCAGGGAGTAACATTGATCCCATTTATAAAGCAGAAAAAAGAAAAGTAGGTAGATTCCACAGCATGAGGCACAGTCTGCTTCAAGTGGCAGCTTCTGATAATGTTATCATATCAACCACCACCAACCTTAAAAGGTAGAAAAACTGAAAGTAAAACAAAGCAACACCAAGTGTACCAGGAAAGCAGAGTGAAGCCTGCATTCCTTTCCAGCCTTGGAGCCTGACTTCATCTTTGCTAGGGTGACCTTCCACTGGGTCCAGGCTTAAATACTAACATTAGACTAAAAAGAAGTGTGCCACCCTCTAAATATAATGATGACTCAACACCTAGAGGCTTTGGTGATGTCATATGAACAAAGAGATTCTGACTTCACAATCTAGATGCTTAAAACTCAAGTCAAAAGGAATGTATCTTTCTTCCCCTGCAGACACAAAGCCTGCCTAGAGACTCCCAGAGCATCATCTTGAATTAGCCTGTAGGAAAAGGGAACCGAAGAAACATTTCACACATGGCAGCAGACACACTGGCTCCTCTTTGTTTAAAAGGAACACTGAACAGACACATTTCAATTATCTGCTTCAGTCAAAGCATCAGCAGAAAGCTTCAGTTCCAGAATTAACATATAAAAATTAAAGACAACACAGCAGACCAGTGAGCAGTCCGGTGTCTTTCACTGAACCTTAAAAATAAAAACAGCAGCATGAAAATGGGCTTTGTTGAGAAATCTGAAGGCAAGTACAAAGGAAAAAAAGCCTTTACAAGTAAGGTTACAAAGAGCTCTTAGAGCATCACCCTTGGACAAATATTTCAGCAACCACCTGAGGGAGCCTTGTACTTTTCAGGATCCAAGTTCAATATACATCTTAAAAAAAAAAAAGTCAGAGGAAGTCTAACAGAGGCTTCTGCAGTAAGAGCAAGCAATCATTCAATATATGTAAATAAAGTTGTAATGTGAAAGAATCCCTCATGAAAATAGTAATTGTTTTCATAGTAAAGTCCTTCTATTAAAATAGGATTATCTTTTCCATTGGGTTGTTAGTTTGACTTTTCTCCTTCCTGCCCCACCCCACCTCCATTAAGCTCACAGTTCAGAAACTGCATTTTTAATCACCTTCATTCCCCAATCCTGCATTCCCACACTGCATCAGAAGCATTAGTATACACTTCAATAGACGTTCACAGAATCACGGATTGGAGGAGGTTGGATAGAACCTCTGGAGGTCATCTTTTCCAAGCCAGCCCTGGCTCAAGCAGGGCCAGCTCCACCCAGGACCATGTCCATGCAGCTTTTAGTATCTCCAAGGAAAGAGAGAGACTGCACTATCTCCCTAGGCACCCTGTGGTATCACTGCCACAGTAAAAAAGCATTTCCTGATGTTCAGAGGAAACCTCCTGTGTTTCAGTTGATGCCTGTGGCCTCTGCTCCTGGTACTTGGCATCACTGCAAAGAGCCTGGATCAGCCCTGTTTGCATCCTGTCCTCAGGGGTTCACACACACTGCTCAGATCCACCTGAGCCTTCTCCAGCTCAAGAGGCACGGCTCCCTTGGCCTTCCTTCAGAGCAGACAGGCTCCCATACCTTCATCTCTGTAACATCCATCCAGTATGTCTACATCTTCCTCATGCTGGAAATTCCACAACTGGAAACATTTGATCAGTATTTTTTCACACAGAAATAATAATAATAGTATCTCCTATTGGTTTAGACTACATTGCCAAGAAAAAGCACTTGGTGGACTTTGGCTATCACTGCCTAGGCAGCTCCACCATAACTGAAATTCTCAGAAACTGATGAATCATTCTTTATCTGAAATAAAACCGTCAAGTTTAATCGGTGCTCCTTCCAATTTAAACCACAAGAATGGTAAAAAAAGGAGCATGCAGCTTCTAAAACGCTTGAGGAAACACATCCTTCCCTCATGAAAACATCTTCTAATAATGACAGCTTTGTGTAAGCATCTCCTAAGGCACTACAGCATCTGAAGAAACCATCCTAAGAGACAAAGATGCTTCACTTTGACAGTGTGTTTACCAGTCCCAGCCTGAAGGAAGTTCGAGTCACAGAACAGAAAGGCTGGTTTTACAAAACAGTGATATGTGCTTAACAAAAGCACAACAAAAGAGTTACAAGCCAGACTTTAAGGGCCATGGGTAGCAATTAACTGCTGAAACACTCGAATACCCACCCTCAGGAGTTATCAGAGTCATGGCCTTTGGCTCACCAACACAATTGCTTTATCAAGAAAGCTAAAAGGACCAGCACCTCCCATTCAGTCACACTACCAGCCAAAAATAAATCTCAGTTTTGCCATATCTTGCTCACACATAAATAGTCCCATCAATGCAACAAAACCTGGGGTTAAGGTGTAATTTTATTTTTAGCTTCTTTACAGTAAGACTTCCACGACCCAACCAAGTCAGCACTTGAACTCCAAAACACCAAATTAATTTGCCCCTACTGTTAACAGCTTTATGGCAAAACAAATGATGAGAACACAGGACAGTGATGGGGGCACAACCGAATGTGATCCTAGCTTTGCAATAGATTATCCTGTTGGATAATCTTCTCCTCACCTTTGCTGGATTTTAGGAACTAAGAAGCTCTGTATTTCGAGAACACTGTAAAGAAGGTACAATTTCATTTTCCATAGGAAGGTGCAGGCTGTCCATGATGGGAGTGGAGACAAGCAAAGCCACCTCCCCTCAGCTGTAGCAAGCTCTATCCTTCTGAAGCTGCTAAAACATCCTGCACAAATCCTTAAATGCCCATATTATCGACTCAGTTATCTGGGGCATTCTCCTGACCCAACACACATTTCTTTCCAAGAACACAGCCTGGAAGGTAGGGAAAATATTTTTGGACCATATCCTCTGTTGCTGAAGCAAGATCAGCTGTAGGTTGCATTAATCAATATTCCCCTTTTCTTCAGTGTTTCAGGGCAGTCAGTTCCAAGCAGCTTCCTTGAAGCCTGATGGCAAACTAATCTTCAGATCCCAGAGTGCACAACTCTTCAGGCTCAGGACTGTGAGACCTCAGGGTGCCAGCCAGGAGAAAACCCAGGCCTGTGTCTTTCCCTGCAAAGGACACAGCCTTCAGGTGCCAGAATTTCTCACCTTCAGAAAATGAACACCTGAACTCAGGCTCCCTGCAGGTGCAATCATTGCTTTCGACAGGAGACAGAATCCCTTCTAAGAGGGATTGCAGACAAACAGCTCTGGTGAAAGGGTATTTCTGACATAGGACTCAGAACAAACCAAATCAGCTTATCCCCAGCCCAGGTGTATGTGCTGCCAGCAGCTGCTGCAAGTCCACATTCCAGCACAATCTGGAATTTACCGTGTATCTGATACAATGGAGTTAAATGCCTTCAAATTAAAAGCTGTCTTTAGTGAGTGCATTGCTTAGATATTAGTCTGTTTGAAGTCTGAATTTGACTTTCAGCCCCTTAGACACTTCAGATAATGTAACTTCAGAACTGACAGGGTAACTTCTTTACTTTAATGCTGTTCCATGCTAAGGCCACTCAGAACTTTCCACACCAAATCAAACCAGCCATTTACAATGAGGGGGTTCTCTGGCTTCCTTTAATAGTTAACTTGTAACTTCCAATCATACCTTCACTTTCCTCCTAAAAGTGCAGGACAAAAGTAAAAAATGCATTGCAAAAAGCTTTACTTTCTGTAGATTGAACACCTCAATTAAACAATTTTAGATATAATCATTACTGTAGTACATACTTTTTAGAAGTTTAATGTACCATTACATATACTTTGGATTAATATATAATTGAAGATATGACTGTTAGCACCATTTATGAATAGTGATCACGTGAGATTTTAAAATTTAGCTTAGAAACTTAACAATATTTTATTTTGAATTCATGTGTTCTGCATGTTGTTCCAACAACAGTTATTAATAGAAAGGATTGTGAGTATTAATCAACTGGGAACACAAGTACATGTTCTACAGGAATAATAAAAACCACAATCAACTCCCCAGGTTCTTGGATTTAATGAGAAATCTGAAGGTAATCCCATCTCGTTAAATAGAGACTTACAGGAGTAAGCACCTACCTGCAAACAGAGCTGTTCAACCCACAGCATGGACAGGGCATTTACAGACCTGCACGTGGCCCAACATCCACCTCCACAACCCAGCTGCTATTCTTAAGACACATCCTTAAGTCCTGCAAGTCTTTGGGGATTGCTATCCCACATACTTACATAATCACCCATTCCATTTTCTAACTAAGCCATCAGCTAAATACCAGAACACAGCTCTCAAAAGGGAAAGCTCAGGAGCAAGTGGGGATAGAATCTCTGCAGGGTGAGGAGAGAGATTCTCTACTTCCAGGTAGGCTTCTCTTTTCTTCCTTTAAAACTGGACTTTCAGACCCCTTCAACTTTAGTCAAGTTCACTACCAGATGGTGAGAAAATTCTGGAAAATGGCAGAATGTAAATGCAAGATACTTATTAGCAAAAGGTCTATTCAATAAAATAGGGTACTGTTTTTCAAAATTGCAATTTAGAGTGTAGAATTTGTAATATATAAATGCCCTTTTTAATGCTTATATCACAGCAGTAATCTGTATTACTCAAACATACACAAGACATTATTACAGAAGACAAAAACGCCTAAAAAACTAAACCCAAATAATTTCACTTGTGCAGTCTCACCAGACATCACTTTCAGGACCTTTAACAGGAAGCCTGTATCCTTAGAAGTCTTATTTTATTCCTCTTTTATCTGCTAATCCCCCTGCTAAAAAGTCTTTGTCCATTCTAGCCAGCTCTGGTCCTAGTGATTTTCTAGTTTTATCTGGATACCTCAGACAGTTTCAGGCAGAACCCACTGTACCACTGCCAGCTCGTTTCTGAATTGAAAATTCTGAACAAGACACTCAAGTAGCTTCAGATGTGCCTGTAACAATTAGCTCAGACTCATTTCATCAGACAATAAAGCCCCAAGCTATCAGTTTTATATTCCTGAAGTCTCAGTCAGAAAGAATACTAGACTAAGAAACAGGAATTGAATGCTTCCTGCTAGAGTCGATTTTTTGTTATTATCTCAAGACCATGTTGTTCTCAACATTGTTTTAGATTAATTGCAGAGTTCAAAATATTTTCATGAAGTTTCTCACGTCTTTTTATCTAGAAAATCTGAAGTGAATGACAGTGAGAACACAGTATTACAGATAACTTAAAGCACGCCAGACCTTATCTCTCTTCTTTACAAGTAGATGAAAGGAGGTTGGAGACAGGCAGGTGGTGGTCCCTTATCCAAATTAGCAATCAGTAGGACATAAGGAAAAGGTCTCAAGGCATGCCAGGGGAGGTTTAGCTTGGATATTAGGAAAAAATTATTCACCAAAAGGGTTGTCAAGCATTGGAACAGGCTTGAGGCTGCCCAGAGAAGGGGTTGAGTCACTAGCCCTGGAGGGGTTTAAAAGATGTGTGCATGGGGCACTTGAGGACACAGTTTAGCGGTGGGCTTGGCAGTGCTGGGCTAATGGTTGGACTCAGTCTAAGGATCTGCCAGTTTAAGGATTCTCTAATTGTGTGAGAAAATACAGAAAGGCAGCCTCCCATCTCAGTGATCTGTGATCAGCAAGCAGGAGCAGCCATCACATGTTTGACTTTGCCATTCCCACCGTCCCTGCACCCAAGGTTGCCATGAAGAAACAAACCTCCTTTTCAGTATTCTGCAAATCTCAACAAAATAAAAACATTTTTTGTTGACCTCAGCTGACAAAAAGGCTTTTAAGCTCTTGAAATAAGCGTCAAAGCAGAATGTTGTTGTCACCTTGGAAAGAAGTCATATTTGTGATCAAGTTTCTTTGCACGGGACAGATTAAACTGTTTCACTGACTGCAACAAACAGATATAAAGCACAGGTTTCTCTTACAGGGAAAACTTGGAAACAGACACTGTACCTTACTGTCCTCATCCTCAAACACAGACTGGTGAACATTACAGGCGAAGAGAGAATTTGGAAGATCGTTGAAATCAATTATTTCATTAAAATCTTCCTCTGCAAAACACCTCTTTAGGCCGTTGTCTCCGCTGATAGAGTAGAGCAGGAACTGTCCTCCATCCTCTGGGATGCAGCCATAGTGGCCAAGGCCCCGCATTCCAAAGAAGTAAGAATCTCCCCTCATCCCTGGCAGCATAGAGAAGATAACATCACACAGTTACACTACACATTAAAACATTCTACATCCACAACATAACCCAGAGATTCTTAAGTCTGGGGGCTCTGTTTGTAGAAAATAAGTTTCACGCTGTTTCAAGGCAACAGCTGGCCTCTAACACAGAGCACTAAGACCAGTCTCACCAAGGTTCAAACAGAGACTTGGCTTTAACTTCATTTATTAGCACAGAAAAGGCCTAAACATACCAGTACAAATTTTTGAACACAAGCAGAAGAGACATTCCTAAAGAGCCCCTTGCCCTATGAGAAAACACTGTCCTGTATTTAAGGGAATCATGCTTGTTACTGGGAAGGCTGCTGGTGCTTCCGAGTCTGCAGCCAGCTCAGGAAGCATAATGCCCAGGGTAATAAGAACTTTGAAAATAAATCTGAAATTTAAACCAGGCATCCAGGTAAAAAAAAAAAAAAAAAAGACCCTTATGGAAAGGAGGATGAATATGCCATCATCAAAAACCAGTACAACCAAGACACATTTCTGCTACAAAGAAAACAGCCAATTTTTCCTACAGTTTAAGTACAGAACTTATGCTGGTTTTCAAAGCCCATTAGCAATTCCTTTGCACCTTAATCACACTAGGAAATAAGTAAATTTAAGGGAAGAGTGGACTCAGGATGATTTTCAGCACTTTTAGGAAAGTCATGCTGATTTTGGAGCCTTTTTCCCAAATGCATCAGTATAAGAAGGTAATTTTAAGGCACACAAAATGATGGGCACATATAATGAGCCCACACACTAAATGGTATCACTACTGTTGGTATGAGAGAAAGCTTCATGCCAGCCAAGGGGAGTAAGTCAAGGTCCAATTAATGATCAGTGTGTTAATTAGTACAAAATCAGGTATTTAGCAGTCCTTAGTAGACATCAACCTATCACATCTACAGAGCCCCAGTAAGTTAACTAGAAGTTTACTAGATAATAATCTATTCCCTTTTATTTGTTTCTTTCAATAACAATATCAATCATTAGTTGCTTTTCCTCCTAACACAAGCATTTAGAGTTACATAAACTCAGTGTGCTCATCTGTTCTGCTCTGCCCTTGCTCTCTTGCATACTTGCTATTCTCTATAAATAGCTGTAAATATTAGCTCAAACACACTATATAGGACTGCTGTCCAAAATTAAACCATATGGGTTTATTACACTTAATCTCAGTAAAGCTAAATTATGGAGCTAATTTGCCATGGCTATGCCTTTCACATAACCTCTGCTCTGAAATGAGATTTGGCTGATGACAGAACACATCATTCCATAACATAAGGTTATGGAAATAGCAGTAATTGTTATTGCTGGAGTCTCAGGGCTAATGACAGAAGTTCTCAAGTACACAAGCTGAAGCCATGCTCAAAAGTATTGTGTTAACCTGAGGATGGGTTTTCAGGCTATCAAATACACACTTTCCTTTCAGCAGCTCAGCCCAATATCTCCAGCTAATTTCAGTTTAGAAATTAAATTCTAATTGGAAAGAAGAAGCCTGAACAAATGGCAGAAGAGATGGCTACAAGTTCAGCAGTACACATTAGTGTAGGAGAGCTCACAATCACAGCAACATTGCCTCTGGTATTTGAATCAACTCACTTAAGCTTTGTATTACTGTACATTTCATGGTACACACATCCAGGGAAATAATGTAAAGAAATCCTCACAGCAGCCAGAAACTTCCCATCAGAATGCAGTATTTTCTCAAGAAAAAAGCTTTAAAAATCATCTCCTCCAAGAACAATCATCTCTAAGCATGTTTGTCATCGTGTCATTAGGTTTATGGAAATGAACTTCAAGCCCAGTATGTTACAAAACACAATTTACATGGTGGGGCAGGTTTGTGCCAGGCTGTGGGAAGAATTTCATTCGTAACAGGCAAACAATTTGCAGCGAGGGAAGACATTGACCATCTGAGAATCACACTGGACACACTAAAGTTGTAGGAATTTGGATTATGAATGTTAAAACTAACACATTTCATACCTCCTTTCCCAAGGTATAACAAAGCTAATTGTGCAGAGAAGCAAAGAATCTCAATCTATTGACAGAACTCAGAAAAGTCTACAGGATTCCTCACTAAACAGTTGTTTATTCTTCTCTCCTGGGAGAGCCATATTATAATAAAGTACTACATAGGAAAGCTTTTAAATTAGGAATTCAGCAAAACCACTATGACAAACAACAGAACAGGGATTTTAAGTTAAAACCCCAAAGCTCAGGTTTTTAACCAATAACAAAATGAACATACCCTGCAGCAGCCAGGATGAGAAATTAATAAATATTCACATCATGTGGTAGCAGTCTTGCTCTGCTAGAGATCTTGGACAGGAAAAGCTTGATTCTTTTTTTTCCAGCCAATTATTGAGACATTTTTGCCCAGCATGACTTGGGTATTGGCCAAGTCTTTTGAAGAAAGTCACTGTCTCACAGGCCTTTTGAGCAGCTCTTTTCCCAGACTTACAGGTAGGTGTCTGTGCCTGCACAGGCATCTTCTACTCTTAAGATACACCCAGAGCTCTGATTTGTGCTCCCTCCACTAGCAAGTCAACTTATACCTGATTCTTAAATCCTCTGCCCAATTTAAGATGCAATAGTTAAAAACACCTGTAGGGAGTAACTGTTGTTTCAGATTTTCCTTTGCCATAGAAAGCACAGCATCACAGTTAAAACAGGAGCCTCACTAATAAAATACATACATGTTTCCCAGGAGAAATGAACTGCCTGTGAGCCTGGGCTCAACAGTAATCAGAGGGGACAAACATACTTGAATCAACATCATTTGTTAGCAGACTTCAATCAGAAGTTATCCTCAGGCACAAAATCAAAATCTTACATTTTTCCATATTATGAATAATGTTACACATACAAAAATTTATGTACATATATATATCTAAAATTCATAACTACATATCCTTTATTATGTCTGTCAAACCTTAAGGCTCAGGTATCTTCTTGTTCGCAGTGTTTTGTGGCTTCTTTGAAATTATTTAGCCACTTCAGGCAGTCCTCTTTCCAATTATTCAACTAATTTAGAACAAAAGAATTTATATTTCAAATCCCTTAAAACAATTAACACTAAGTCATGTATCATCCATGAACTGGATTTCCATATAAAATAAGCCAAATTACAAATAATCTCTCATGTTACAATAATACAATCACTGGATCACATTCCCATTTTTGTTAAACCTCCTTTCTAGAGCTTCTGACAAAGTAAGTCAACTTCATCCTCTTAGGATCCTTTTTATATCAAAAGAAAAAAAGAACAAAAAACCAAAACAATGACAACCAAAAAACTCCCACATAGAAGTAAACTGTACTTATCTTCCTTTTAAAATGCAGTGAGTTCAAATTGATATGCATTTACTTCTCCCCTCCCAAATCAGATTTTACAAATACTTGAGGTATCAGAATCTGCCATACAGAATTTCAAAAGAAGTAGCAATGTCATTAAAAAAAAAAAAATACACTAATATAGGCACTATCCATACCTACTGATGCTAAATTATCTTTAATCTTAACTGGGATCATGGCAGCAAACTCTGTCAGGATTGTTCCCTTGAAAAGTCTGAGACACTGAGGCAGATTTAAACCTGAGCCAAACAACTTCATGTAACCCCCAGCTAAAGCTGAGCACTTGCCACATCCATTTATTCCCTTTAATTAAAGCACATCCCAGTGTTATCTGTGTTATTTCTGAATTTGGTGTAAGGTTTGGACCCTCAACTTCCATACATCCCACAGAATGAGAACCTCAAGAGTGCTGCAATTTTAACCCTTGGAGAACCAGAGCAGCCACTTCCCCTCCCAGACCCTACACATCACTTCACTCTTTAAATTTCTCCTCCCGTGGTCCAGGTGTGCAAAGGTTTCTCATTTGGGATAGCTCTGAACATAAGGCAAACACCCTTCCCACTGGCACAGATCAGGTCATGCCAGGGTTCAGCACTGGAGATGCTGTGACCAAAATCTCTGTAGTGATTCCAAGTGGGAGCTCTGTGTTCATTCTGTTACCTCGCTATTTTTAGACACAGTACACCTCTAATTAAAATTAACAGAGGCCAGCAGAAAATCATATTCACTGGAAAACAGCAGTAGCTCACTGAAGTTTCTCTTTGAAAAATTACACTTATTTAGTGCAAAACTGAAAGGGCAAAGATGTACATCTTCTCATGAAGTCAGATCCCTGCAGAGCCAAAACCTTCAGCAGAAATTGAATTGAATGAAGACAATTTGAGTATATGAAGTGTCTGAATGGACCAATGCCTTCTATATCACTGAGCGTTTATAGATTTATCCACTGTTTTTATGAACACTAAAAAGGCATTTCCTTGGTGAACATTTCCCTGTCTTTAGAGTTTTTAAAAAGAATCCCTGAGGGACATCAAGAAACAGGCACATATCTCTTGCATTCACTAGGAAACTTTACTTTTTTTTTATTAAACACTGCTTGCCATGACAAACAACATGACTAAAAATAGAATAAAGCAAACAAAATGTTACAAATAGAAGCTTTAAATATAATCACTATAAACTAGAAGTATTATTGAGTCCTGAGTGCAAACCTGGAAACCATAACCTGCAGGAATTAAGAAAATTTGGAGAAAAAAACAAAGCAAGAAAAATTCCAGTTGCTTTTCTAGAAGGGTCCAGGAGAAGTGTAGGGATTCCATCTTGGCTCCTGCTGAATAAAAAACAACCCCAAAAAAGCAATTTTTACCATAAGTCAAAGGCAGGAGAGAGGCAGGAGGAGGGAACTCAAACCCAATGAATAAGATTTTACTGAAAGAGTAATTTTTTACTTAAAATATTCACTGACTTAACAGTAGCAGAGCCCTCAATTTCAGTGGTGTCAGCCTAGGGCTGCATTTCCTGCTGAAGCCAACTGGCTCCACACTGAAGGCTCTGTCAGAAAGAGTAACAGGGAAGGTCACAGAGTAACTTACTGGAATTTCATTCCACTCGGCACAATGAACACTGGAGATGAGCATTATTTTTAATGGTGCTAATTCTTCACTGTGGAAAGCTCCTATGGACTTAAATAGAGGCTTTTTACTTAATTAGAAAGAGCAGAACTGAACCTCACATAACAGGATTAATGAACCTTTGCAGCCTCAAAAGCAACAAGGACTACAGTGACCCCCTCTCACAGCCTTCACCCCAATCTCCCACGTGGGCAAATTCCCTTACAGGAATCAAAATTACCAGTATATGGAAGTCCACTCACATTTGAGCTCCAGTCTGGTTAGCACCACACAAAAATAGTGCCAATCTCCACTTTTCCTCCTACAAAAGTGGCAGATATGAGGAAGAGGATTTTAATTTTTTTTTTCTCTAAATGCTAACTGGTGCAAA
Organism: Sturnus vulgaris; assembly: GCF_052056855.1. Taxonomy (NCBI): domain Eukaryota; kingdom Metazoa; phylum Chordata; class Aves; order Passeriformes; family Sturnidae; genus Sturnus; species Sturnus vulgaris. The sequence goes on along the minus strand of NC_142245.1, from coordinate 109,438,147 downwards.
TCCCAAATGTTCTAATCCTTTCCATTGACATTCTAGCCGCATTAAATTTAGCTGAGACTTTGGAACTATTTTTGGAAGCTTTTAACATCCAAAGGGACTATTCAGTTTTATTCCTCTAAAGCAGTACTGGTCAGCTCAAGCAGTCCAAGACATGCACATCACACTGAAGGTTCAGCTGTGCCTCCCACACACCAGGGATGTATCCTGAGACCACAGAGGGACTCATCTGATGTCGCCTTGCTGAGCATCTGCATCACTGGAGAAAACAATCCAGGAAGCACTGGTGAACCCAACCAAGCCAAAATTCCAGTCCCACTGTAGAACAGGAAGGTGATACTTGAAGCAGCCAGTGCCAGGTGTGAAGATTCCCTCTACTCTTCTTAAAGACAAGAAGCTCAGCTTTGATCAATTGGGCACTACAGTAACTATGGCAACATTAAGGTATTCAAAGAACAAAAAAAAAAACCCCTCCCCAAACACAAAGAAACCAGAATAAGCCTCCTGATCACCTTCACTTGGCCTCTATGCTAATCTATTTAAAGCAAGCCAGTTTTATAAGGGGCACACAGCATTAGAGCGTCACTGGCCTTCAGCCAGAGCTGTCACCTCACACAGGGGTCAGTGGAACACTCATTCAGCAGCCCTCCAGCTTCTAACCTGAAATTCAGAACTGTTCCCCAAATCTTACCCAGAACTACCTGGAACAGGAGCCATTCACAGGGCTTAATTCCTAGAAGACACTCAGGACACAATGATGACTTGGAATAAAATTTCAGTTTCCTCCTCTAAAAGAATTTCCTGCTAGCACAATCAAGTAATTTATAAATAAATCAAAAAAATAAGGACATCAATGCAATGACAAACGTTTTCAACACAAACAATGACAAACCAAGCTACTGAATCTGAACACAAACTACAATACTTGGAAGGGGACAGACAAACTATATCACACAGCTGATAATTTCTCTGAAGTTTAAGGAGGATAGGACAGATCTTGCTGTTAAAGGTATAAATGACTAGTTAACAGAGATGAACATCTACAGAAAATCTTCCGTCCTTGTTTACTGAGATGTGCTAGCAGTTTTCTGTAATGTTTTATATTCTCACAGTATTCAGACTTTCAGACTTCCATCTGTTCAAGGATGATGGGTAACTATATCATTTAGTTTCACTGCAAGAATAATGGCAGCAGTTGCTTTACATTAATCATGTATTTTTATAAAATAGGAGTTTTCCTGTTCATCAAGGCAGCCACTCTAACTAAAAGACTAAACCATTTCCAAGGGCAAAACTTGAAAGCTGAAGACAGAAGCTGGTGTAAAGTACAACCCCTGATTAAACTACAATTCTCATTTATATTCTTTATTTCAGCTGTATAGACTTTTCATATATTTGTTTTTAGGAACTTTCCTTAAACTCCAAACTCAAGAAATAAAGGAAAACAATATTTTAAAGAGGTACAAAACAATCTAGGAGAGGTGAGAAAAAAAACAAACAAACCCAAACCAGCAAGTTTAGAGAGCTACGTATTACATAAGCATCAAATGATAAGTGGCTTGGGATCACTGAATCACAGAATGGTTTGGGTTGGAAGGGATATTAAAATCCATCTCGTTCCAACCCCCTGCCATGGGCAGGAGCACGTTCCACTATCCCAGGCTGGTCCAAGCCCCATGCAAACACTTCCCGGGATGGGGCATTCGTATCTGCTCCGGGTAACCTATGCCAGTGCCTCACCAGCCCCACAGCAAAGAACTTACTCCTAATATCCAATCTAAACCAACCCTCCTTCACTTCAAAGCCATTCCCCCTCGGCTACGGCAGCCAAGTTTAAAGCAGTCCGAGGAAAGCCTTTCTCTCAGGGCTCCCGGCGCAGCCCAGCCCGGAGCTGCCCGAGCGCCCGGTTCGGGTCCGCATCGCTGCGACCCCGACCTGCTCCCAGCGCGGCCGCAAAGCCCCTTCCCACGCCGCCATCCCTCCTCAGAGCTCCTCCGCATCCCACCGGGGCAGACACAGACCCCGACCCCAACCCCGACCCCTCCCGAGGGGCGGCCGCGGGCTCGCCGCGCATCCCCCGCGCCCCGAGAGCCGCGGGTGGAGGGAGCCCCGAGGGCAGCGCGGCGCCGGGGCAGGACCACGGGCGGTTGCATAACCCAGGTCTGCAGGACAGCGCTGCGGCCCCGGCGGGGAAGGAGCCCCTGAGGAGGCGGCGTGCCCTTACCTGCGGCTCGCTCGCCCTTCCCTGCCCGCCCGGAGTCTGCCGCGCTCCTCGCCCAACACTCCCTCAGAGCGCCCCGCACCGCGCCCGCCAAGGTGGTGGAGCGGGCGGCCCAATCAGCAACGTCTCAGCCTAAACAGACAGGAGAATCCACCAATGAAAGCGCGAAGAGTGCGTTGGTCCCGCCTCCACACCACTGGCCACGCCCCCAGCTCCCACGGCGACGCGCGGGGAAGCGGTGACCGGCCGGGGCCGTGAGGGGACGGGGGAGAGGGATTGGGCATGTACGGGGACGGGGGCCAGCGAGCCGGGCAGGGGATGTGTGGGGACAAGTGACAGGTGAGAGGCACAGGGCAGTGAGGGGACACAGGAGAACCAGGGCAGGAGCTCCCAGTACACAGGGAGCGGTAGGAAGTGTTTTGTGTTCTCGTGGCAAAGCTGCTCTCCCTCAAGGTGTCGGTGCCCCCACCCTGAGGGTGGGATGGGATGGGGTAGCTTCGGGTAGGGAAGAGGTGGGGAAAGATGGGATGGAGTAGGGACAGACAGGATGGGTTGGAATGGGAGTGAAGAGGGGTTGGATGGATGGAGTACGGTAAGGTAGGGGAGAGGAGGTGTGGGATGGAATGGGAAGGAGTGGAAAGGAATGAAATGGAATGGAAATGAGGAGAGATAGGGTAGGAGAGAGGCGGGATGGGATAGAATAGGAGTGAGAAGGGGTGATGGTTTAAGGTAAGGCAGAGGTGGAGTGGGATGCAGACAGAAGTAGAATGGAAATCCTCACAGTGCCAGGGCACCTCACCATGGTTTTAGTAACAACCCCTCAGGCCCTGCTGTGGTGATGTTGCAGGGGTCCTAATTATGCTGGAGGACGGAGCTCCCAAGACCATTTTCCCCTCTGACCACCACCACCCAAACTGTCCTTTGGAGTGAGCTCCATCTGGGACTGAGCCAGTTCTTCAGGCTAACAGGTGAATCAGGGCTGTCTCCCCACTACAGACAATGCCAGAAAAAGCCTTTGTAGGGCTCTAAAGGAACATCACGTTTACAATGGAAAAAGGCTGATGCTGGTCATGATTTTAAAAAGAAGAGAAAGCCCTCAGATGCCCCAAGGCATGTTTTATTAAAGGAAGGGCTATTTTCTCTCTTTCAGCTGCACATCCGAGGCTGCTAAACGTCAGAGGCTAACACTGATTTTCTGTGGTCTCTTCGCTTTGGAATGTAATACAAAGGGATTTAATCAATAGGGTGATACAGAGACATAAATAGGCTTTTGTAAAGATGGCTTTGAAAATCTATAGAATGTAATGAAGAACTAGAAGACTACCATGTAATTATTAAATACCCTATAAAAATCTATGTAAGGAATAATTCTCCATTAGTTAAAAATATATAAAAATATGTGTGCCATTTATAGCAGCACTTTCCAATAATAGAAGAAAATAAATGGTGTGAAGAATGAAATCAATAGTGTGTCCCACCTAATCTCTGCAGACAGCAAAGAGCAAGGCACTGGAGATTCCTGTACTTGCAACAGAAGAGTTTCTTCCTGGCCCCTTAACTAAGGACTGACTTATGCCTTGATGCATATCTGGTTTAGACCCCTTTCTGCTTCAGGGTTTGTGCTTCAGTTCTACTTTTATTTTTAAATGTATCATAGATAACTTATAATAGTAATTATTATTTTCATTGGTTTGTCCTTGTGCCTAAAATATCGATCTCTGACTATGATCTTACTGCTCTAGGCATTATGCACAAGAGTAAGTGAGCTATGGAACCAAAGATGTCACTATATAAACTAATCAGGTTTTAAATCAAATTATCTGCTTGTTGTTTTTTGTTTTGGGAATTAAAACTGGTAGGATATTTTCCTTTGTCTCCATTTATATATGTTCCCTTTGCATGATGTGTTATTTTAATATTCTGAGTAGGAAGAGCATCCACTGGGCTTTTTCTGTCCTGCGTTTTATGTTATACAATTTCCTTGTGTCTTCTTATCTCAATCCTCTTAACTGTATCTCGTGTCTCAATTTTTATTAATTTTCATATTGAGAAGAATGTTTTCATTGTGATGAAACTGCCCTAGCATATGCTTTCCTTTTGGTAAAATAGGAATCTCTGCAGTTTTGAAAGCAAGCTAACCCGTGCTCAGGAAAAATCAGGAAAGCCAAGGTCAGCACTTTGAGTTTATATGCATCCAGACACTATTGCTAAGATTAAGGGGAAAACACCCTAAAATTCCACTGATTGCAGTGAAATGCCCTTCAGAGTAGATAATTTTAAGAATGGCAGCAATTTCAGGATTTTATTATAACCTGTTACAAACATTAAAGATTTCTATTAGGAAAGGGCACAAAATAATGTATTACTTAGACATAGAAAAATGGTGTTGCCAAAATAATAGGATAAGAGCAAGTGAGAGAAGGTCCTTTGTGGAGTCCCACCCTTCACCCCAGAGCTGTTCAGGCCATGCACCCTGTGCCTCTTAAAGCTTGTGGCCATCCTCCCACAACCCAAGCAGTCGTAGAGTGCCAAAACCTGGAGGAAGCTGTAATTCTGGAAAGGATACCAAAGGAGTGATAAAACAGCTGCTACTTGCAGGATCCACAAGCAGTGCTGTGAGCTCATCCCACAGAACTGAGTGGGAGTTTGTTACTGATATCCCAGAGCACAGGCTTAGTCCGTCTCCTCCAAATCCTGAGCTGCTCATTATCTTCAGTCTGCACCTGCTTCCCATCTGCAGATTTAATCTGTAAGCAAAAGTGGCCTGTCAAGTGTGCTGAAGCACCCACAGAAAATTTCAAGACAACTGAAGCACTATAACCGAAAGATTTTGCCCTCTGACAATGTTACCTTGATTTCTCATCATCAAAATACAAACCCTGGCTAAGTCCTGCAGCTTTTGCAGACGTTTTGGTGACAAATTATCATTTTTTCGGCAGAAACAAGTAAGTAATGCCTGAAAATCTGTAGATGCTGAAGAAGTCAGTGCTTCATCTTTTACATTTCTGCTCACTGGGATAATCCCAGATTCTTTGGCCAGATATGGGTTATGATTTCTTTCAAATGGCTGAGTCTGGAGATTAGAATGGATAAAGCAAGTAAAATTAATGTTGACTCTTCAGCATTATCAGCTCGATTGTTTGTGTTACTTTTTTAGAACATAAAAACCACAGTTAGATCCATCTAGCTTTGTCTTTTGTCTCCAGCAGCCGAGGCTGGATGCTTAGTAAATCACTGTACAAATAGGCTCTATGTTCTCCTATTTTCCTAATAATTTTCCAGCAACTAGGGACATAGGGATTTCTGGATCTCATGGTTGAATCCAAGTTACTCTACTTAGAGGCTGCCAGTGGTCCTTCTCTCTAGGAGGTTTTAACTCTTTTTGAACCCATTTGTGGTTTTGCTTTCCACAATGGGCTATGACAGGATTGTTCTTCACTGTGTAAAAACAATTTCAAGTCTTATCCCTGTTCAAGTGTTCCTTTGTTATAGAGGCAGTAAATGTAGTATATTATGTTTAAACCTTCTCACCATCATTATAGGACAAGCTACATTGACTTAAGATGAAGAAAGGTGGCAGGTTTAGATTAGATATTAGGAAAAAATTCTTCCATGTGAAGCTGTAGAAACCTTGGCACAGGTTGCCCAGAGAGCCTGTGGATTCTCTATCCCTGGAAGTGTTCAAGGCCAGACTGGAGCAACCTAGTCTAGTGGAAGGTGTCCCTGCCCACGACAGGGGTTGGAGGCAAGATGATCTTTTAGGTTCCTTCCAACCCAAACTATTCTGTGATCACTTTCTAGCCTTTAATTGGATTTCCCTCCTGGTATCCCTTTTTTAATTCTATGTGGTTTTCTCTCTTTTCACAGGGAGACTTTATTACCATCCTCTCTAGCCTATGTAATTTTACAAGAAAACACTACTTTGAAACTTTGATTCTGCTAAAATGACTGTTGAATTTTGCTGGGTCTGGAATAGACAAGAGCTGTCTGGCCAAGGGACTTTGAAAAATGGTGAGCATCTGGGCTAAAGAGTCTTTTGACTCTGGAGGTCCCCTCATCATCTGTGGGGGAAGCTACTGATTCTTAAAATTCAGTTTCCCTTTTTGACCACTTCCTGGCCCCACACTTTTATTTCCAGAGGGCTTTCCTCTTCAGTCTCCAGGTCTCCTGCAGTGCTGGAACCAGTGTCTGTGTGTGTATGGTTGGGGTTATATTTTCCCCTGTGCACTGCTTTGCACTTATCACTGCTGAACTTCATCTGCCAGTTTATCACCCAGTCACTCAGGGCAGTGAGACAACATTGCCTCGACACCTCTCCAGTGTTTGTGTGTGCTCAGCAGCTGCAGAGCAGCTTAGTTGCAACATATTACACAGAAAAAAAATATGCAAAGTAAACGCTATCTCTTTTTGCTTTTTATCTACAGGGCATTTTACGTTGTTCTAGGTACAGGAATAATAATTGCACAAAGGAAAAATTCCTGCAGGAAAGGAGACTATCCTCCACCTGCTGTAAAATTTCAGTGTCTGTAGTGCCCTTGTGCTTACTCCACGGGCAGGTTAATCATGGAGAGGAGCTGTTTTCTTTGGGGGCTTGGATATGCAGGGAAGCACATGCTCCAGCTAGGATGTCTGCTCTCTCCAAATCTGGTATGTGGGAGTCAGGCAAGTGTGGAGAAGAATCTAGAGAGGGCTTCCAGCAGCTAAAGGGCTACAAGAGAGCTGGAGAGGGACTTTTATTAGGGGCATGGAGTGGTAGAAGAAGGAAAAAGACCTTAAGCTGAAGGAAGGCAGGGTTAAATTAAGTATTGGGAAGAAATTCTTCCCTGTGAGGGTGGTGAGACCCTGGGATGGGTGCCCAGAGAATCTGTAGGTGCCCCATCCCTGGACGTGCTCAAGTTTGGGTTGGATGGGACTTGGAGCAATGTTGTCTAGTGGAAGGTGTCCCTGCCCATGGGAGGGGATGGAATGGGGTGATCCTTAAGGTTCCTTCCAACCCAAACCAGTCTGTGATTCCATAAGAACCTGTGGCACTGCTCTGGAACCCCTGAGCTCCCACCTTTGCAGTGAGGCACCCCCTGAATTTGGCTCTGTTGCTTCCTAAATCCCCTCTCTGGTATATCCCTGTTGTTTCTGAGCCTCTTCAGGAGAAGACAGAGGTCAGACAAGGAGCTCGTGTCTTTTAAGGCAATGAGAACAGGAACAAAGACTCTTTCCATTTTACATCTACTTCAGAGACTGAGAGCGGTCTGAAAAAAATAAAGGGCTTTCTGATTTCACATTGCAAAAATTCCCTATCTAACATAAAGTCCCCCAAAACAGAACTTTACTATCTTACAGCTAACCCTCAGCTTTAAAGACGAAAAGAAGGCACGTCCCCATTTCTGTTGAAGGAATATTTTTAAACAAGAGATGTTTTTTCAGCCTAGATGCATGATAGATCAAGGGGGAAAACAGCTTACATTGACTTTTAAAACAACCTCCATTTCAAGAAAGAAAAACACAAACTTTTTGTTCTGTAACAAACAACATCCTTACAGTACAAGTGCAACTCTCAGATCTGAAATATTATGGCCAGATGCAAATTGTCACATTTGAATGAGGATGCTGAAATATAAGGTTTTCATTTTGTTCCTCATTGCTTTAAAATTTTGTGGTTTACTCTCTATGTCCTTTTCCAAGTGATCTCTCAGCAGAGTCCTGGACTGTTTATTTCATAATTGGTTAATTAAGGTCAAGGCCTGTACAAGCTACTGTGCAAATTCAAAAGCAATCTTGGAGGTGTAGCCACAATTCAAGAGCATGACTGATGATACCAGGCCAAATTCCTCAAGAATAAACTGTGGTTTGCTGCCATGTGTTAACAAGTAGAAGCATTTGGTTTCTGGGATTTACCCAGTCAAACTACAGGAAGCTGAAAAATCTGGCTTGTCAAAATGGTCACAAAGTTATAGAGGTGATGACAAAGATGTCAGAAAATTCAATCCAGGAAATGAGCACAGTGTAACCACAACATAAGTTCAGTCTCTAAACACGCTGTCTTACCTTTCTGATGCAATGATTTCTATCTTTTTTTAGATTTTAATTCTCCATGAATGAAATTCCATGTATTTTGAGGAAGTGCTAAACATCATGATGGTTTTTAGTAAGTAATTCTTACTACCTCTCCTGCTATTTCTTATATTTGTGATGAGAATTATTAGAAGTGACTTGCCCATTGTGACCCAAATGGAAATAAAAAAATGCAATGAGCCATAGCTATGTGACCTCAAGCCAAACGCTTCAAACTCATGTACCTAAATATAGACACCTAAATAAATGTCCTGGTTTTCAGGAGCACTGTGTGCCTCTCAGAGTTGTAGGTGCTCTGAAAAATCAAGATGCTTATTTAGGTATCTAAATACAGACTGAGCTTATGAATATATTCTTTAATTTGCTTCCAAATGTAAACAGCTAAGAAAACAAAGCTACCAGAAATCCTATTTTTATATGTGCTAATTAGAAGGCCACAGATTGTAATTCACTGCAAGACACAATTTACCCCTCTAAAGCAAATATTGTGGTAATTAATGTTTATTAATTGTTGAGAAGTAGAATTTAGAAGCCCTAGTTCTGAAGCAGTGCTAGACAGGTTTGGTGGAGAAGTCCACTGTATGAGATTTCTTTGCCTTTTATTAATCTCTATCCTTAACTATGGAGATTGACACAGGAAGGCTTTGCAAAATGTCATTTTAAGGAGCTTTGTTTATAGTGAGAGATCATTAAAAAAAAATTTAATGTTTCAGTCTCCTTAAGTGTGATCCATAATCTTCAGGCTCCTTGTGTTTTTCTTTCTTCTCTGAAATTTTCATTCATTATTCTGACAATTTTAAGTGACTACTGAAGGCATAATTGGAGTATCACGGGAAGCAGAAGGGTGTGTTTCTAGTCAGCAATCACACATACACATCCAGTTAATAGAAAATAAGCAGCTCAAGCAGGTAAGTAACAATTGAGAATCTATTTTTAAGTTTGAATTGTGCCTAGAAGTGAAAACTTAATTTTTCAACACTTCTACTAAGACATAGTTTGCTTACACACTTTATGCATGCTTCTATTTATATCATTACTTTTATGTATTTTAGCACTGATTTTCTGGAGATCTCATCAGTGACTGACAGTGGATGATGCCAGTGCCCCTGTCCTGCCAGCCCTTGTGCAAGGGGAACACTGGGGATGGCAAAATGGAAACAGTCTTGGCGACACAGATATTTTGGGCAGTCACAGCTTCCACAGCACTGAGTCACTGCAGCAGAGCAACCTCTAAGGAGTGTCCTCCTTCCACATCAGCCAGAGGGAAGGCTCTCCCCTTCCTCCTGCTCTCCCAGCAGCGTGACACAGCTCTGGAAAGGATAGCCAATCCATTCAGGAGTTATCTCCTACAGAGGCACTGATCTGCCAGGCTTACCCTTGCGGTGTTGCACTCCAAATTTAAGCTTTTCAGGTATTTGGCAGCCTGGATGTCTTAAAAACCTGAAGGAAAATGTAAGCTTGAGTTTACAGCTGAGCTGGGAAGGGGGAAAAAGAGCACTATGGAAGTTCCTAGGGAAGATGGAAACAGCAAATGGAAGATAAAAAGGAAAGGTGAAGCAGGGCCTGTAGTCTGATTGTGCCCTTTGCTCCAGGGCCACCTTGGGGAGCAGCCTGCTGTGCCATGAATGTCCTGTTCAGCCAGCCCACCAAGACATCCAGTGGTATGGCACCTTCCCAGGCTGTGACATCCAGTGGCATGGCACACTTACAGGCTGTGACATGCAGTGGTATGGCACCTTCCCAGGCTGTGAGAGCTCAGAACCCAGCAGGCAGGACAGCCCCAGCTTCCAGCTCCTTTGCCCAGCTTCCACTTTTGACCCCTGTACAAAGATGCCAATGCTGAACAACATTTATCCCTCTGGAGGGATAAATGTTCCTTCCCCGTTGCAGGTGTGGCAGCTCAGGGCAGATGTGATTGCAACAAATCACCTGGATTTGTCCTGGCTTGTGGATATGTAGAGAACTCATTTCCTACAGACCCACACGCCTGAAAGTACAAACTGTGCATGTGCACAAAACCTCTGAACCAGGCTGCAAGGCCAGAGTCTGCTGGAAAAATATAACTGGATATATTGATTAATACCCAAAGGACAGAATAAACCCATCTCCTGCTGATTCAGGCCTCTTTATTATTTGAAAGAACAATTTGATCATTGTGATGAAACTGGCTTTTAACAAAGTGGTGCTTGATTTCACTTCATGGTAAGCAAAGACCCATTGCCAAGTTTTCACATAGTAAAACATTCCTTGGTTTATTTTCTCAGAAAAAGGAACTTCAAACCTCAGCTTTAATGCCTGAAAACGCCCTAGTAATTATCGGTTTTTATCTGCGTATTATTCCAGTTCCATAAACAAGCTTAAAATAGTAAATTATAATATTAAGATTTGGGCAGAAGAGCATCAAAGGCAGTATCTTCAGCTCTAGTGAATTACTTAAACAGCAGAACTCTTTGAGTGTCTTGTACTGCTTATCCATTTTAACCTGTGAATCACATTCAAGGGCCATGTCATGATACTGGAAATAATTTGATTTTCTTCTGGTGTCAAGCAAACAAGGGCACACTTAATGGTTTTCTGAGCATTGATGGTCTTCAGAATAAAGGTCAGATAAAAGTGCAGCTAGAAATGTTAGAGTACAGCTGTAGTTCCTACTCACAGGCAGCTGCTACTCAGCCTTCTAGATAATGCTCCTCCATACAGGTTGGTTTTATGAAAGGAAGTTGTCTTTTCACTCAACAAGAAATTTGTCCATAGTCTTTAAATGCCAAGCTTTGCATTAAAAACAAAGTATTTCTGAAGACTGTGGGGTACAGCTGTTTCATCATCCTCTTTAAAACTGTGAATTAAGAGATTTAAAATATTTCTCCTGAGTGTTTTGACTGTAACTCTACAAGTAGTGTACTTTACCAGTAGCACACATCAGGAAAACATGTAGCTCATCCAAAGCCTTCCAGACAGCCATTGCTATCAATAACCAGGCAGGAGTGCTCTGATGAGTGGGAGCAACACTTGCACCTTTTAAGCCATACAGACTTTGCAGCAGTGGGTAATTGTCATTATTACCCCAGTGTGAGGAAACAGGGATGAAGTGATTCACCCAAAGAGCACAGTGAGTCAATAGGAGAGCTGGGAATAGAGTGCAGAATTCCCTGCATTATCCATTGGAGACCTCAGATAATATAATTTTATAAATGCTCTATCTTTGTAAAGACTTCAGTGCTATAATTATCCTCCCAGGACTCTCATGGAAACAAGATATTTATAACTCCATTAAGCCTTTCCTGGTAATTTTATGATCAAAGTGAAAAACCCAAATAATGCTGTGCCAATCAGTCGCATGTCCATTGTCATCCAGAATGGCCACATGATGAAAGCCTCTCCTTGGCTGTTGCAATTAAGTGCTTGCTATCTTTTGAATGCCTTTCCTGTGTCCAATTCCCCTTCTACCACATGGTGGACAGGGAGTATTTTTTGCAGTGTGATGAGCCACACAATTAGAATGTACCAAATAACTGGGAAAGATGCTTGTTGCCAACAAAGCCTACTGGTTTGGGCTATAAATGCTTCCTAAAATCCTTTCATGTGTGCCAGGTTCACCTAAAATGAGCAAAGCCACCTCAGTATTTCCACTAACCTTTGTATGTCCTTTAAATTGTAATGCAGATGCCAAGACTAACTGTAAACAACAGGTTAGGGGCTGAGGCTTTTGGACCCTGGTTCAGCAAAGCACTTTAGCCTGTGCTTAAATCAAAATCCATTCTTATTCCCCAGATCCATTTTAAGAGTTTGTTTAAGGCAAAACACATGCTTAAGTCGAGTTTTGCTTGGCACAGTGCTTAAGCCCAGAACAGAGCAAGGGCCTTAAAATTAATTTCTTTTTGAGGGGAAGTCATTATTTTTAGCCCACCTCTCAATGGCCACAGCACTATCTTTTAGTCCCCAGACAGCTATTTTGAGGAGGTGTATATGCTAAGCCTAAACTTCTGGGTTCTGTGACAATCACTGGCACAGAAAAGACAAAGACCACTTGAAATACTTGACTTGAGAGGGGCCTTTGGGGAGGCTCATTAGAGGGAAGACATGAAAGAAGTCGTGATGATTCTGGGAGGTGGCTGCTGATACTGTGGGTGATCTTTTCACTGTGCTGACTGGAGAGATTCACGTACAGGAGGTCAACAATTTTAATTCAAAATGTTTTCAAAAGTTTTATATTTCCACAGGAAATTCATTATTTCAGGGAAAATGTTTATACTTTCTTCTAAAGTATAAAAAAAATATTTGGCTGGAATGTGTTAGTTTCCTTTTTTTTCCCCTGAAACACTTCTTTGATATATAATTATTAAAGGAAAATTAATGTAACAGAGTTTGATTTCTCATTCCTTGTAACACCAGATTTCCTGTCTCATTAAGACAACTCTTACTATTGTTTCACTGATTTCAATACTGGAATTTATCAGGTAGATCTGGTCTTTGCCACATCTGGTGAAGGAACAATTACATTTTATAAAATGTTTTTTGAGGGATGCTCCACTACTTTCCCTTTAACATCCAGACTTCATACAGAAGGTAGAAATAAAAAAGGCTACTTGAAATACATTTTATTTCTCTCTGGGCTTAAAAATCTTCGGCTTCTTACAGTCTTGTGGTAATGGCATGGATAAAACCTTACTCTGACTCCTGCTACTGATATGTAGGACAGCTTTCTAACAGCAGGGAGAGTCAGGTAAGAGGACAGATCCCCCATGGAAATTTGGCACTGCTGTATTTAAAAGCAGATTGGACAAGCACTTGAAGAGGAATAATTTAGATACTCTTAATCCACTCCTGCCTAGGGTATCGTGATGACCTTTTAATGCCCGTTTAACCCTGTCTCATGGGACAGATTTCCCTCCCCCGGAAGATTCTGGATTATTTCCAGGCAGAAGACCCCTTTTAGCTCTATCACTTGACCACCACATTGCTTTACTAATCCACCTCCCTTTTTTTTTTCCACCTTGGAAAGTACAGCGAGTGCCTGGAGCTCTCATCCACAACAGGGCAGTGATGGGACCCCAGAATCAGCTTCTTCAAACAACTTTTACTAGCTATTCTTTACAGGATTAAATACTCTTATATTTGTGCAATTTGTTCTATAACTCATGTAGTAGGGAAAGCAAAAGTGTTCTAGATATTAGACAACCAGTCTTAGGAGCAGGAACAGCTTTCCTTGCAGTCACTATTTATTGGAAGCCAAACATCATGGTCAAACTTCTATTGCAAATTCATGCAAGGACCAATTCTGAATCCTGTGAAGCAAAATAAAGCTCAGTAGAAATTTTAGGTGCTCCAGTGGAACAAGATCCCAAACACTTGCAATTTTTCCATTACAAAGTCATTTTATTTGCAAGAAGTTGGCACTGGTTGTAGGCAGAGCAGGCCAGACTTTCACTTGCCCACACAGGCAGTGACACACAAGTCACCACGGTTTATCAGGATGTAGAGCTGATCCAGAGGTCTCTGCTCAGACTGTCCTGGATTTTGTGCACACCAGCATCAGGGAGCTGTTTGTTGTTACCAATGTGATTTCTTAGCATAAGGCACCATTTTGGCCTTGGTTTAAAGCACCCTGCAGGAAGCAGTGACTTGGCCCAAGGGACCTGCTTCTCCACTGGTTCTGGCACAGCTTCCACACAGGATTTCCAGACACTGCAGCTTTTTGTCCTGAATGTTTGGTTGGCGAGTTTAGTATATCAGATTTGCAAAGTCTGTGAATAACTGACCCACAAATTATGAATGCAAGAGGGGAGCTTGGATTGAAGCACTGGGAGGTGGGCAGCCAGGGGGGAGCACAGGTACAACTGCACTGGCTTGGCACAGCACAGTGTACAGCATTGAAAGCTGAAATCAAGAACTCTGCAGGCAGAGAACCTGTCTGAAGATGTGGGCTTGGGAAGCAGCTCAGTGGTTCATCCATCCAGCGTGGGCTGGCAAAGAAAGGTCAGTGCTGCACAACTTTCATTCCCGGCATTTGTACCGCACACGTAATGGTGCCATGGGTTGCTGCGTCCCCACCAAATGTAAAGGGCTCTGAAGAAAAAAGAAAATCAGAAAAAAACACTTCAATTACCATTGTACATTAACATTAAGATATAAACATTCTTGCATCTTCAGTCTTATAGAGAAGCAAGACCAAATACCAAAGTCATTGAGTAGTGCCATGGTTAATAATTATTCCAGTCACTCTGTCAGGGTGACACATAAGCTCTTAAGAAAATCTCGCAGTTTTGAATCATTTCAAAATACTGAAATAATGAAGTAGAGACTGTGCCATTCTCCCTTAAGTGTAAAACCTTCCTGTGTCACAGCTGCTCATTCAGTCTTACCCTAATCATTTACCTTCCACCCCTGAATATGTAGTGGAAGAGCACTACGGGTGTCACATGGGATTCCATATCTTGAAAGTATTAATGATCCTGTTCCATATTTGCTGTTTTTGTGAGCAACAAGTATCAAATCTCTAGTAATGTTTAGGCAATGATGAGACAAAACATTCTTGTAAGCACTTTGTTGTATGGGCAGTGCAGCCCCCACTAACTGGAATTGCTGAAATTACTCTGAATTTTCTGAATTAAAACAAAGATTAAGTTGTTACATGTTTTATAATACTCCTCTCAAACTTTATGTAGCCACAGTTGAGCATGGTTGTTCAGCTGAGCCTGATGAATGAATGGTATATGGAGAATGCTACACAAATGCATGGATCTCTTACCTCCTTTGGCACTGCATCCAACAGCACAAATTCATACTTGTGCAGGAACAGCACAACGAACAGCTGGATCTCCATGATTGCAAACCACCTGAAGAAAAAGGAGGAAAACACTGGCCCTCCAGACTGACCATCATGTCTGTGTGTTAGCATCAGGTAAGAAACAGGGTATCTTTGACACATTTTTGCACTCTGTGCTTTAGTTGTGCCTGAAAGTTTATCTTCCATAGGAAAACTGCTGTAGTTTGTTCAGGTTTGTTACTCGACAAAGAATATGAATGTGGCAGCTGCCCCTTCGTTCTAGTGAACCACTGGACTGACAGTATCCCTCTGACACCTATTTTAAACCAGCTCCTTATCATTATGGATTTTTCCACTGTATAAACATTTATGTTCTCCTAACACTTGCTGACTTGAAATAACTTCCTAGGAGTGAGAAGGCAGTCAAACACAGAAAAGGCCATATGACTAATCGTGCTATATAAAGTTATATAATGCAGCTGGGAGCCTGGTGACATCAGAGAGCAGTGACAGTGGGAGTTATTATTTAATGCGTCAGCATTAGGATGCAGTAAGAGACCCAAGGGCATGATTTCTTTTTTCTGTAATGCTCTCCCAAAGGTGTTTCTTAGGCTGGAGAAGATTTTGGATAACTGCAGGTGAAATCCTCCAGGCTATTGGTTTTTAATGCTGATGTGCACAAGAGCTTTCTGCATTCACCAGTGTGCACCTATGCAAGGTCATGGGATTACTCACTTGCAGAGTTTAGACACAGGTCTTAAACACCCAGTTAAAATAATAATACCACCTTGCTCTTCTATAGAGAAATGCTGGGAAACCTGGATAAAACAGCTATGGGGGAATTTACAAGGGAAGAGGCTGCATGACTGCACACGGAGTTGGCCTTGCAGGTGTGAAGGGAAGCTAAAAAGCCTCACAGACCCCAGGTAACTCCTGCAGAGCTACCAGGCTCTGCACATGGAGCTGCCACAGGCTCTGGAACGGGAAGATCCTTGTTTGTTTGAGCACAAAGAAGATCCTTGTTGTTCAGCTTCAGACCCAAATTATCCCTGTGATTTCACAACGGAATTGCCTGGAGCTTGTGGAGGCCTTGGCTCAGGGGAATGCAGTGCAGAGATATTTTGATAACTATTAGCCCAGCTCAGGTGGGATGTAGCCCAAGCTCCAAGCCTGCAGCACCATGCAAGGGTGGGTCCTTCCAGTCCCAGCTCTGTTTGCACAGCAGGGCCCTGGACCCCAATGCTTGAGGGAACAACACACCCATGCAAGACAAGCACAGTCACACAGGCAATAACCACCTGCTTCAACCAAAGTAGTCAAACTGACATCGAATTTTTCTTTTAGGTGAAAAATATGGCACAGAAATGGCTTTTTGGGAGCTCTTCCCACATCCGTTTATTAGAATATTGAACAGGTAAGTTATTTACTTAGCTTTCAGTTTGATTAAATTAGGTTTTAATTTTATGCTGAACTTTTGCAATGTAGAAATTAAAGGTTTCGTATATTTAATTTATAAACCTCAGTGCTGAAATAAATAAAAATGCATCTTAAACTTGAAATATTGTTTCATTCAGTCATATGAAGGAAATCTGCAACCTGCAATCCTTGATACAACCCTTGATTTAATTTTCTTTTTTTTCAAGACCTTCACATTACTCTTTTACAATTATTGCTGAAAAATCTGAAGGTGTGTGTTACCATGTGGACTGCCAAGGGGTCTGAAAGGGCTTTTATGTTTCTCAGCAAGAAAAAGATTCTCCATCTGTTGTCTGTGTAGAAATGTTATACTTTTCTTTCTAAACAAAAACTTATTTGAAAGATGTTATCAGAGTCCAGAGAACAGCCTGAACAAAGATACAGGTCAGGATATATAAACAACCAGCTTTCAGAAACATTGTTTTGTAGTTTTCCCTGTACCTGCAGATGCCTCTTGTGAATTTTTCTGTGGCCCTTGCTAGGAATGAGGCTGTGCTCAGATTTAGCTCAGGAATGTGGTACAAGCCACCAAGGTACAGCAGTGAATGAGCACTTCCCTCTGGCAAGCCTAAACAGTGAAAGCAGTTTTATTCATTTTGCTCATGTCTTTAATGCCTTCACAAAGTTAATCTGGCACTCATGTCTAGCCTGCCATAGGGTGCAGGTTCTAGAATGCAGATCCTCTGCAACACCCTCCAGATTCCTTGCTGCACATGGAACTCAAGGGAAAATGAGTTAAGGACTTGGTCTTAAGGATTCTAGGGTGACTTTTGTCTCAGAGAAGCCCAGGTTTTGAAGGCAGAGGGTTGAGCAGAGAGATGTTTGAACACAGGAACAAGGAGCAGCTGGCTCCTGGGATTTGTTCCAGGAAGAGGGACAGCAGAGAAAACAGCAGAAGGAATGCAGGAAGTACCAAGGCTGGCATTGCTGGAGGAGTGAAGTGAGACAGGATCTGCAATTTAAGCCATTATACACTGTGTGCCCTAATGCAAAGACCAGATTCAAACAGAGAGGAACCAGTTAAGATACCCGAAAATCAGCAGAGATGTCAGTGGCATCACAGACGATGGAAATAGAGTCTCAAACCTGAGAAATGTTCTGTAGGTTTGTTTAGAACTGGTTTAAGGCAACCTAAATAACTGTGTCTGTAAAATGGTGTGTTTGGAAGTGGAGCAACTCTCCCTTGATGAAAAGAAACTTCAGCAGGGGCAGAGCCAGGCTGAACGTCCTCCTCCCTGCGTGGGGGGCAATATCCCTTGATATCCTCGTCTCAGATTCTGCCTGTTCAATGTAAATTCACCTGTCATTTCCAGGAATGAAACCACTTTCAGATGAGTTTAAACAAGGTGCAGATGATGCTAAACATTAGGAGACTGACAAAGAGTGAAGCAAACACTTTATCTCCAAGAGTAAGAGAAGCTCAGTTCAAGAGAGTTGTTCTCTGCAGGGTTTGGGAAAAAATAAACCCCAGCTGTTTCACTGACCTTCCTGGACACTGATGCTTCCCTCCTCCGAATGCCACAAAGCTGTCCAAGAAAGCATTCTTCTCTAAATTTGCCTCTTTCCAACGATCCTGTGGGAAGAAACTTTTTTTTTTCCAAATCAGCCTTATATAAATAAAGCTTAACTTTATTTCTCCAAGCTAAAAATGACCTTGGACAGCTAATCCTCAATACAAAGTCACACTAATACCATTTTTTTGCATTCAACCTGTTAGTATTAGAGTCTCGATCCAAAAGTCTACACTGAATCAGGGAAAGAAATGAGGGTCCGATTTGAAACACATTTAAGTGCCTAAAAATTCTGGAGTTTTCAAAATTACCCCTAAAGCAGTTTTCATATACCTCCTTACTTCCTAAATCCTGCATCTTGAGCTATTAAAATGCAACTTTCTCTTTTTAAATCTATCTATAAATGCAAATATTCAACCAGTACTGAGGGAAGCGTCAGCCACAAAATTGTGTTATTACACACAAGTAACTCACACGCATCTTGCACAAAAGAAACATTTCTAAGACACTCTGCACAGACAAATGCAAGGTCTATGAGCTTTAAGTGGTGTAAGCCAGTGTGTGTGAATGATTCTCCACAAAAAACAGCTTGTCTGTACCCAAA
This sequence comes from Sturnus vulgaris, assembly GCF_052056855.1. Classification (NCBI taxonomy): domain Eukaryota; kingdom Metazoa; phylum Chordata; class Aves; order Passeriformes; family Sturnidae; genus Sturnus; species Sturnus vulgaris. Next base: position 109,419,503 of record NC_142245.1, on the reverse strand, counting down.
GGGATTCCTGCTCCATCCTAAATTGCTTTCAGAGGAAAGGGACAACACAAGGAACAAGGCAATATGGGCTGAGGTTTTGATGGGTGACACAGAAGCAAATCTCATGATTGCTGGGTGACAAACTGTACCAGCCTCCACAAACTCAGTGCTACTCTGCCAAGTAACACCCTGTCAAGCTTCTGGTGGTGAAGTCTGAAGAAGCTGTCCTAGAGAAGACATAATCTTGCATTTATCTATCCTAAGGTTTTTTTTCAGCTAGGGTTGTTTCGAGCTTTCTGAGGAAGAAACCTGTCAGCATCAAAATCCAATAAAGAAAGAAAAAAAAGTCTCAGTGGTGATGAAGCAAGGTCATACATTTGGAATGACAATGTCCAAGGGGTACTCATCTATTTCCCTTGAAAAAAGGGAGAGTTTCTAAAAAACAGCTAACTTGCTCTTTAGAAATAAAGTTACTAAAAAAATAAGCTGCTGCATCAGAGTTTCGGCTTCAGATTTCAAAGAAGCAGGAATTGTTAAAAGGGATTTCAAATCGGGAAGAGTTTGCTAGAAGGGAAGTTTTGTTTAAATTACTCCTTGATGTATTTCTATAAAAAAGACAAACTGTTCTATATTGGATGGTGCTAAAAAGAGCAGTTACAAGCCTGCCCACACAGCCACCTGCAGTGGAATAATAATCAAGAAACTAGATTAACTACTGAATTAGCAGAGATAATACCTACGAGAAATCATCCAACAGGGAAAGAAGAATACTTGGAATCACAGAATTGGTTAGGTTGGAAAAGATGTTTAAGATCATCAAGTCCAACATTAACCCAGCACAGCCAATCCACCACTAAGCCACGCCCCCAGGTGCCACACCTACACATCTAAATTCCTCCAGGGATGGTGACCCCACCGTTTTCCTGGGCAGCCTCTTCCAGTGCCTGACTTTGGTCAGAAGCTCCTTCAGTGAAGAAATTTTCCCTAATATCCAATCTAAACCTCCCCTGGCACAATTTGAGGCTGGTTCCTCTCATCCTATCAGTTGTTACTTGAGAGAAAAGACTGACTCCCACCTGGCTGCAATCTCCTTTCAGGGAATTGCAGAGAGTGATAAGGTCAGGATCAAAGTGATATTAAATAGTACCATATTACCTGGAACATGTCACTGAATTTAAAAGTATTTTGTATTCCTACAGGCTCCTCCTTTATGTGCACATCTCTGTATTCAAGGCCATTCTCCAGCCAGATTTAAGCACGTTTGTCCATCTGCTTTTATTGTAAAATAAGTGAAGGGGAGAAAAGACAGCAAAATATCCACACTAAGAGTGACAACTTACAGGTTTGAACATTTCTGGGTCAGGAAAATATTTTGGATTCCGGTGCAACCAATATGGTGACAACATCAGCATGTCACCTGTAGGGATGATGAAATTCTGAAAAGGAGAAAAATCTCTAAGAAAAGAGCTAAAAATCTCACAAAATAGTCCCTCCTCGGTACTTCTCTTCCATCAGCAGAAGATGGTAAGAAAAGACAAGTGAAGATGATAAAGTCATGGTGGCTATATTACATGTTTGAAGTTTCTTCTTGCTGTTGCTATTTTTTCCATAAAACCTAAACAGTGGGGAAGGTGGAAAAATATTTGTATTCTAGTTTGGGGTTTTTTAGGTATCAAAAGATCAGAAGCATTATTTGTCTTTCTTGCTTCTTGATTTACCCAGTGAGCTGTTTTCTTTTTTCTAAATATTTCATTAAACACTTCCTTCAGTGCAAAGAAATTCAAATAAAGCCTTCTGTGAAAGTAGGTATTAGTCATTTGATCAGTGATCTTAAACAGTCATGAGCACTGATTCCTTAAGAGTGTGGGTTTTTTCCCAAACATTTCTTTGCCAGATTCCTGAATGCTGACACCTCCCTTCTGAATGGTAGTGATGAGGACAAAAAGGAGTGTTATCAGTTACTAAAATGTGGTTCCTTCTACTATACTTGTTGTGTCTGGTTCCTCTTTTATATGCCATCAGTATCTATTCAATTCAATTAAATTTTAAATCAATTCAAAATTGAAGGCAAGACTGTGACCTGGAGAATCCAAACCACTCGTAAATTACTGGTGATGAATAAATCTATTAAAAAGAATATCTATGTGAGGCTGGGGAATATCTCTACCACTGTAATTTTACCCAGATCTATCAAGAGGACCCTTTCCAGATAAATCACACAGCATCCTTTGGGGGAAAAAATCCCCACATCAAACCTCACCTTAATTCTAATTGGGTTTATGACTTTCTTGGTGATTGCACCTGGAGACCTCAACCGTATGGCTTCCAAAGTGCACCATTTAATGAAAGGGATCTTCTTCAGATCCTCCTCAGAGACTTCCAGTTTATCTTTACCTATTATGGCATGAGAAAGAAGATTCCACGTAAAAATTACATTTCATACTTGTTTTGATATAGGCTGGCATATCTTGCTTTAGGACTGTGGGCGAAATACTTCAAGACTTCACAGCATTGTTTACACACAAAAATTGTCTTTATATTTCAAAGTAAATAAGTGGGCCATAAATCAGTAAAATTTAAGAAAAGCCACAGAACATAATTCAATAACTCTAAGGTAGGTGTATATATAGCGTTAGATAGAAGGGGCCAAACAAAGCCATGTTGGGAGTTAAGTCTTCAGAGCTTTTCTGTGCTTTCAAAGGACACTGCATGGAAATCTGAGGGACTGTAGGCACCAAGACAAGAAGCCATGGCTGAGCTCTTTGGCTCTGTTAACATTAGCAAATGAAACAAGGGCAAGAAAAAGGCTTCATGGATTTTCTTTATTGGTTAATTACTGACATGTTTCTTGATACAGTTTTGACCCATGTCAGCAAACAGCCTTCTGTGAAAGTTTAACTCAGATCCAAGGGACTGCATATGGGAACGACTGCTCCCAATAGGTGACTGCTTTTTGAGGGAGAGAGGTTACTCATGGGAGGTGAACCATGCTGGAAAAATTTGCCTCTGATGACAGAGAAGAGAACAGTTCCTGGCCTGTTTTTCCCATGAATAGCTGTAACTCTGGTGAACAGCACACCATGAAAAGCACCTGAACTGAATGATCTCATCTGACCCTATCGTAGGTGCCTGGAAAAAACACAAGACTGGGAAATACAATGCTAAGTTTAAATGATAGGAATGAAGAAACAAACACATACTGTTCTTTTCCTAGCTTCTTTCTGCTAACATCAGAGGTGTTTTTGCTTAAAAATACGTCTTGAGCATATACTAGGTAAAGACCTGAGAGCTGGACTCTATGCTATCAGCAGCACCCTTAGCAGGAATACTCACTGCTCCAGCTACTGACCAAGTGGCTGCTGGGCCAACAGGATAAATCACTTCCAGCTTCCAGAAGGACAAAATCAGATTTATTACCTGCTTTGCCAAAAACAGAAGCCAGGTCTTCTATTACTTTCTTGTAAATGGCAGGATTAGAGAGTATAAAAGCAAGGGTCCAAAATGCAACCTAAACAGAGACAGAAATCCTTGAATTAGGGACATGGAACAGAATGACAGTATCTTTTCAGCAAATCACAGGGGCAGGTGAAAACATTTGCACTTTTTTGTATGTGCCTGTTGTAGTTCAGATGCATGGGGAGCTTCACTTCCCGGGTAAATCCGTATCTAAAAGCTGAGCTCCTGGGAGATTATGTCTAGTCATCTGCTGTGTACTTATCTTTAGTGAACGTTATATAGCTTTGGCCTTGAGCTTTGAAACACAGAATCCTTTATTTTCAAATAACTAGGTGTTAAATGAACTACTAAATCATCATGCATGATTAGTTTTAGCTGCAGGAAGGAAAAAAAGAAATAAATTCATACTACCATTTGCAGAAATGAGGTTAAGTAATTTACAGGGCATTGTCATAGTGAGTCACACTGAAATGGGCAGGAAAAGTTTTAATTAACAGCAAAACAAGGAGCAGTATATCCCCTTTAGAAATAATTTGCTAACTGATTATGCAATGAAGTTGAAAATCAAGAAATTTAGAAAAGGAGAAAATCCTCTTAAGCAGGATGAAACCAGGACTGGCAGCACTGCCAGGAGTCTCTCTCCTCTTGCTGAGCTAGCAGGAGGTGCAGCCTGCACACAGATCTGGTCGTGGGCCATCTGTGCTGGTGAGGGATGAAATTCTGACTGTTATTTCCCAAACAGACTGACATGGATGCAGCCCTCCTTCTGCAAAGCAAATCTTGTAGTTTAGCTTTCCTGTACAGCACTTGGACACTGTGGCTTCACTCCATGGGCTAAGAAGGGATAACTGAATTGTTTCAGATAAAAGGGTTTAAAGTGCTTGTAAAAAATGCCCTTGGAAGGTGAAAGGCCTTTTCTTTCGTCATTCCACTCCCCAGAACAGTGGTTGTGACTATTCTGAGAAACAGAAAAATATCTGTATGTCTATTTACAGCTGAATATTACAGAAGTAAGTGTTGTGGAAGGAATGTCAGTTATCCTGATAACAGACAGCAGGCTATGCCTCCCACTTATGCCAACACGTGAATCCACAGAAACCTCACTGAAATGGATGAATTTCCCTTAGGCTAAACTGCAGTAATATCCAATCTCCGAAAAACAGATATATCCGTTAGGGGAACATATAAAAATAACTCACTATCATGTTTTTCAAAATCACATCTGTAGTGGACATAACTGTGCTGGAAAGAGCTTAGTAGTCATGGTAAATAAAGGATGTTTTTGCTGCTATGGATTTTTCATCTGAGAAATTCCTATAAAAGTCTTTGGTCAGCCTAAGCCGTGTTAGATATATTTGGCTTGTTAGCATACTTATATCAGTATCATTAATCCAGCAAATCTTTTTCTAACACAGACAAAAATTAACAGCTCTAGGATCAAATTATTGATTTTCTTCCACTGGCATTTTTACAGCAGATCCCCCAAAAATGAGACAAAATCACTCGAGAGTTTACACACAAATGAAGTTACTCTATATTATGCTTTTGATATTCTTTACAATTGGTAACACCAGGGTATCTGAAATAGTCTTTTCTATAATATAGCCACAGTTCTTCAAAACAGAGTTAAATGCTCTTCACAGCTTAAGACTGTGATCTTAATAGCTGTGAGGCTTATGTTGCTGAAATGTTATGACAGGGGACAACATAATTTAGGAAAAATACAAGAAGAGCTTTTCTTGTCATTGCTTCTGTGACACTGCAGCCTGGGTATATTTGTAGTGATGCATGTGGGCGTGATAATCCCTTCTTTGGAATCCATGGAGTGTGTGTGACCTCTGCTTCAAAGCCTTTCCTTCCCAAATCCAGGCTTTGGGACGGGATAGAGAGAAGGTGTTTCTGTAGCTGATGTACTTACGGGCACAGCATTTGCTTGGGCAGCCCAGAGCATCAGGAGACCATAATTGGGAGCGAGATGTTTTCCCTGCAAGTTATCCAGGAGATGGTGTAGAAGTGTCTGTTAAAAATAAAAGAAAATAATCTCTATTTCCAAGAATATATTAAAATGTAGTTTGGGGCAGGGCTCACTAGAACCCAAGGACTAGTTTTTCAAAGAGAAGTAATGTTAGTCATGGCTTTTTTGGAAGGCACAATGTAAAAATGACAGCTGTTAAGAGAAAGTGAGACACATAGGCAGAGGGCCAGGAGAACTCAGTGCACCACATGAATCTCTCCTGAATACCTTCACTGCTCTCCATTCCCTTAAAGTTTTAGACGATTGGGTTCCCTCACTTCCCATTGTTCCTTTTATGTGGAAGAAAGGAAAAAAAACAGGTCTATTCTAATCCCTGCTCTACACCTCTGCTTTAAAGAACCTGAAAATGGGAATGAGCCAGTTGAATGAATGGAAATAAAGAAAATGTTCTCACTGCTCATGCCAAAAAAGTGCTTGTTATAAAGAGATGGTCTGATACATCAGCAAACTCCCTAATTTCAGGCACTTTGTTGGTGACCTAAGCAGTGACTTCAGTGGGTTGATATTATTTGAAACAATAGCAACTGTGTAACATTCTAGGATCAGCTTTTGCTTATAGTATTTCCATAAATGCAAGGCAACCACGCACTTCAGGCAAAGCTTCCTGCCTCCTTTTCAGAAGTGCAAAGGCCGACGTTGAATAAAAATGGCTGATTTTTTTCCAAATTCCCAATCTAAGACACCAAGTTTGTGCTTCCTACTTCCTGCACCTTCTTACCTCCCACCAGCTCCACTCCAGCCTTCTCTTTCTTTCTGCTAATCTGGTTTGTTTTATTAAAGAAATTGCGGTATGTAAAGCTTTTGAAGTCTAAATAAAACCTGTTTTGTTTAAATGATCAGTTCTACAACCATTGGTAGATCAAAATTCCCAGGCCAGTCTGCCGTCACGTTTGGCAGCCCTATCAGCAGAATTCCTGCCAGAGCTAAGGAGAATAACCAGGGGAACAACTTATCTCAGCTTTGACACAATGAATATTTAGGGTACTTGGCTCCCAATCCAGTAATCTGCTATTTTCTACCAGTCTAGTTGTTGAAGGATCTGCTCACTCTACACCAGGGTTTATAAATAGCACATGTAAGATTTTGAAGTTTCACAGCACAGTGCCCTCAATGAAACAACTGAAGGGTCTTTCTCTCACCTCCTTCAACTGCTCACTGCAGTGTGGTACTGCAGGCTGGGGATGGGTCATAGCTCTGAACCCCTGCCTTAAAATTCCCCAGGGGAAGATGTTAATTGTCAGAATTGCTTGAAATAAACTAAAAGGAGGAACAGGAGTCAAAGTTATGGGTCTGCCCTACTGCAGGTGACAGAAATACTGGAACATTTGGGTATAGCTATAAAAGCTGACATATTTGATTTATTTCTTCCAGTGCTGAAGTAATTCCTGCCCTCCATTGCTTCGGTCATATATACAACAAAGCCATCTTATTTCCTAGCCTCGGATGTTTACCTTGGATGCAGTCTCTGAAGGGTTGGTCCTTTCAGCATCCAACACTACTTTCTCAAATAATTTTAGAAGCCATTTTTTGGATTTAGACCAGTTCCTGTAAAGAAAAGCAACAAACAAGAAGCACTTAACTGAGGCAGCAACATTTCCTTTTCCATGAGAAGCACTCCTTGGGTTGTTTTCCAAAAGTCCCTGGGCAGCAGTCAGCTGGTGAAGAGACGAGTGTCAGTCTGACTGACAGAAATGATGACTGGCATGAGGAACAGTATGTCCAAGGCCTTCACCTTGACCAGACCTCCTCTTGCAGCCAGGACCTGGGACTGAAACACTCCTACATTTTTTTTGTTTCATTGTTGATTTGGACAGACCGCTTAGGCCGATCTTTTCAAGAATTATCCTCTTGAAGAAAACCAAGGCCATTTTTATAGAGCATCCTCAATTCTTTCTGAAGGTATTTTGAGGTGCTAAAGGTGCAGTGATGGCCCTGAGAGTACTGACAGTGTCTGGAATCACCTCCTCAGGGTTTAGGCGTCTCTACCCAAGGTCAACTCTGTGACAGTGTAGCCCTGTAACCTGGGATCGGTATTGGGAAAACAGCTGAGATGTGGAAAAGAGCAGAGACACACACCTCATTGGAGGCTCCCTGAGCTTGGGACTCACACTTAGGCTCAGGCCTTTGCCCTTTACCCCATTCTGCTGCTCCCTGACAGGTCCAAGCTGGGCTCTGCTCACCTAAGCCAGGTTGTTTCTGCTTTATACCAGGAAAATGCAAAAGACGAGGTCAGAACTTTTTTGAAGCATTTAGCTAAAAGCCTGCTTCACCTGAGGGCACACCATCAATAAAAATTGAGCATCATCCTCCAGGGGAAATGTCTCTTATGGTTGATAAATGTCTGTAGTGGGCACACCACAATCATCATCTCTGCCCCTTTACCTCAGGAAGCACTCAGGCATCTGAGAAGCATATTCAAAGTCCTCATCATACTTCTGAAAATGCTCTTCAAACTCCTTGATTTCACTCGGACTGGTTGGGCAGATGCCCCTCCCAAACAGGGTGTTCACCACCGCTGGATACATGACTTGCCTGCAAGGACAAGATGCCCAAGACTTAGGGGCCACAGGGAAGCTGTTGCAGCAGTTTTAGACAAGGATGCAGCATGCTGGATTGCCAGCCCTGGAAGCTGTGGGACTCAAAGGTCACACCAGTATGGAAGGGGTGGCACAAGGCTCACACCTCACCCACACACTTATTTCAGATTTTAAACATAGGCAGGAGATACACAGACCTCAGGATGGTCTTCTACACATGGCTGAACTTCACCAGTTAGGGTTTGTGTTGGGGAAGATGAAAATGGAAAACCTTATAAATATGATTGCCTGGCAAAAGATTTTGAGAAAATGGAAACTACAAGTGAGATTGAAATAAAAGCCATCTTTGAGATACAAAACCTTAATTACTGAACAACTAAAAAACAATAGTATGGCCAGCTGAAAATAATCCCCTCTTGATTGAAAAATCCCCTTTGCTTGCAGACAGGTCCAAGGGTCAGAGAAGACTCTACTAGCATGGCAGAGGGGGTCCAAAGAGTAGTTTTTAGGGTTTAAAGTGTAACACAGTATGGTAATGGAATGATTCTTATAGGATGTATGTAAATGCTATAGGATTTGTATCTTGTATTAGATTGGTTAGTGAAAATTAGAATATTCAACACAGAAGAAGATTTATTGTATTGTAACGGGAACCTCACTCTCTTACTTCTCTTACCTCTTACCTCCTATCTCTTATGCTCTTACACCTCGCTCTCTTACCCCTGTCTTTACTCTTGCCCTCCTGCTCTCACAGGCCTGCTCTGAGCTGTGACTGGCAGCTCCAAGCAGGGCCTTCTACCCACGCCCTTTACAATAAACCACAAGTTCCAGCACCTGGTTTTAGAAATCTCTCTGTCAGTCCCGACTGTCCAGACCACCGCCACTCCTACAGGTTTGGTCACTTCAATAGGAGCAGAAAGGCTCTGGCCACCAAGGTGCCTTACTCCCCTCTTATTTCAGGCTGACCCACATGAACCTTCTGGGCATTGCACAAACACCTCTGGACCAAACATTCTGAAACATCCTTCCTCTGGCTGCAGGTTTCCTGGGGAGATGATGCTTTTTTGGTTTCTTCTCATCTCACGTTTTTGTTCCTCTGTTATCCTGCAAACTCTGAGCTCCCTCCTCAGACCCTTTTCCTGTACTCCAAGAAACTCTTGTGCAGCCTTTGTTGTGTCCCAGATGCTGCTAAATGAGTATTTCAGGGAATAGTGCTCATTTTTCTGATTTTCTGATAATTAGGAAGAGGGGGCCATCTGGTGGCTCTATGGATTTCATTCTGAGGCAGCTAAATAACAAGTACTCAGAATGATGCATTCCAATACTTTCACTTTGCCTTGTGTAGCAAAGCAGAAGCGATCACCCCCTACCAGATTTCAAAGCCCCTGTACCCCACATTTTCCTCCAGTTAATCCAAATTGCAGAAACTGCAGTGAGAGGTGCCAAGTGATTTAACTGCAGTAACAGCTGTATCTTACTGTATTATGCAGAAAAAGGCAGCAAAAGACAATCTGAATGTGAGGTGTTAGAAACAGGTCCAAACCAAAGGCAGCATCTGTCCCCATCCCTGGGAGTCTGCAAGGCCAGGCTGGATGGGGCTCTGAGTAACCTGCTCTAGTGGAAGGTGTCCCTGCCCATGGCAAGGGATGGAATGAGTGGATCTTTAAGGTTCCTTCCAACCCAAACCATTCTGTGATTCCATGAATATTTAATTTGTAGTACAGATGGGTAGACAAGATATATGTGTTGTCCCGATAATCAGGAAAAAGAAAGAGTTAAAAGCTTTGTTGCTATCACATGAAGCAAATTCTTTATGTGAAGCTCTGGAAGCCAAGTCATTTGCAGAGGGTCTTAGTTAAGCTTCAAGTTAAGCTTGGTTCAAACACGAAAAGTTCTCAAGGTACAGAAGATTAAGCATTTTGTCTGTTCTTAAGTTCTTTATAAATATGTGAAGCTTTTATCCCATCTTTTAGGTAACAGGGTTAGTTGGAACATGCTGTGTTTTCATTTTTCTTCCAAATAGGCAATTCAGATGCTTCTCCTAACTGAGAGAAACACCTTTACATGAAACTCTGTCCACTCTCTGAGCCACCTGAAACCATGAAGCTGTGATGAGCATCCTGACAAAACTTTTGTAAGGTTGAGCTCCAGCTGCTTTCAGAAACATTTCTCTCCCACGTAGGACACCCCGGAGTTAAGAGATGTGCTGCAAAACTCCCTTACCTTACCAGGTCATTGAGGTCGCCTGTGCCCTCCATGCCCAAGTGAGCCATGTGCTCATGGAGCTCCTTACACAAAGTGCCCGAGAACATGTGCAGATTGGAGGGACTCATTTTCCCCTTCATCATGCTGTAGAGATTACCATGGTTCTGATAAAATGCTTCTGCAGGAACAGAGACTAAATACAAAATGAAACAGAAACGTTTTGCAAAGTAGATTTTTCACTGAAAGATAGAGTGAACATTTTTACACATAACTTTTGACTCTAATTTAAATGCCTTAACTCTCATTTTCCTAAAGTAAAATTCCCTGGAAGCTTTCTTGTAACCATGGGTAATGACTCTGCTTCTCCTAGTCTGTGTAACATCTTCCTGCCTCATGAAGCTTCAGTGCCAGAACCAACAATCCAGAGATTTTCCCCCCGTGAGATGTGCAGGTGCACCACAAAACTGAATGAAGTTAAAAGACCCAAGAAAAAACCAGTTTATGTCTCCATGCTGTAGTAGTACATCCTTATAAATGCCTCATCCTTTTCTAATCACTGTTGTACTACTGTGCAGCAAATAATTGTTGCTGCAAGCTGATTTTTCCAGTGAAGTGATAGGATTACCTACAATTGCACTTAACAAGCTACATGCAGGTGGGGTGTCCAGCCACAGCAAAGGACCTGATCTCAAACTTGCGTTGCTGGATGGTAAAAGTAATTATAGCCCCTGGATCAGAAACTTCTGATTCCTTGAGACTGAATCCAAATCCCTCGGCTGGTTAACAGTACTGGATCATCATGGAGAAATTTAATTTCACCATTTCATAGTATGGTCATGGATTAAAATAAGCATTTAAAGCATGATCAAAAAGCCAACAGGCTTTTAGTTGGGATTTAATGTTCCTGGGTAACTAGATTTGGTTCCATTTAAAAAAGAGACAGGTCTCAGTTACCTGCATTCTTGACAGCTTGTTGTACTGCCTGTTCAAAATTTAAGTCTTCCGATTTAAAAAATGCTTCAGTTCCTTCTTCCTCAGTCACAAAAGTGAACCGTTTTCCCAGGGCAAATATTGTGAACACAGGTCCATGCTGGAACAAACAAAGATTTCCTGTCAGTACACTGTTAACACATTTTGCAGGAGCCTCAGCATGATTTCAGTGCTGCTGAAAGGTCAGGAGGGAGGACCTGGTCATTCCTGCTCTCTGCACACCTTGGCTCAGAACTGCACAAAGATGAACATTAATTAGACCAAAATTCGCAGACTTATGACCAGGAGGGAATGTGGTATGTGCCTGCCTGACCTCTTGCAGAGTAGAAAAGATTCCTTCTCTTAAATTAACACTATATTTGAATTAGATTGCAGTTCAAATAATACAATTTACATGGATTTAGAGAATGCAAGGGATGGATTATCTACTGCATCCCTTGGCTGCCACAGCAAAGTACCAATACTGCAAAAATCCATAATCCTACTATTTCAGTCTACACTCTTTTAGCAAAAACTCCACCCTCCTATATATTTTTAATATTTCAGGTTCCCTTTCCTTTCCTTTCCTTTCCTTTCCTTTCCTTTCCTTTCCTTTCCTTTCCTTTCCTTTCCTTTCCTTTCCTTTCCTTTCCTTTCCTTTCCTTTCCTTTCCTTTCCCTTCCTTTCCTTTTCTCTTCTCTTTCCTCTTTCCTTTCTCCTAATCCCAATGATTTCTTACCTGTAGAGATTAAAATAGCTAACAAGCTTTGAGCAGAACAGATTGACTGACATTCAGGAAATGTTTTTGATGCCATAAATAATTCTTTCATCTTCCCTTAATCTAATATCCTAGAGCCCTCTTGAAACTTTCAGCAATAGGCATTCAATTCTGAGTTCTTACATTGTTAAAATGATCCCTGATATTTGTAAATAGTTTAAACTAGAAAACAAATGCGCAACATCTATTGTCTGTCATATGTAGGCATAAAAAGATCATTCTACCTTGCTCACATTGTTTATGCCATTGATTTTAACCATTTATTTTGCTGTCAATGTCTGTAGTGTAAATCCTCTTTCATCAAAAGCTCTTTAAAGCCAAGGAAAATATTCCTCCTGGCATCAGTTGAATTTTGATTGTGTCCTTCAACTGCAAATTATTAAAGAAAGACTGACAGTTCAAACTCCCTGGGTGATAATAAATTAAATATTGTTTTAATAACAAGTGTTCAAGGCCAGGTTGAACAAGGCTTTGAGCACCTGTCCACTACAATTTGTCCCTGCCCATGGCAGGAGGTGGGACGAGTTTTAAGGTCCCTTCCAACAGAAACCAATCTGTGATGCTATGACTCTATAATAGCTAAATTTCTACAACTGCTTTTTGATGTCCATGTGCTCATCATCATTCTGGATAAAAATCAGTGAATTTGTACCATGCTTAAAAATTAGATTTTTAAAATTTAAATTAACATTAAAAGGTACTTAAAATAATTTTAAAATAAAATAAAATTTTAACTAATATAAATAGTTAATTAATTTTAACTAACCTGCAATAACACTTAATTATTCAATTAAGGTCACACTCAATTAAAGATTGAACACTTTATTTTAGGTGATTATATGTGAGCAAGATGTCTGAGCTCCCATAATAGACAACAGAAATCAAGTCTGGGCAGTAAGGGGATCCTAAAAACCAATTCACCAGACCATCTCCTGCACACCTGTTTTTGGAAGGAGCTGAACTGCCCTTGGACTCCACTGACATCACTGACTACATGTCCAGTGACCATCTTGGTAACTTGTAAACACCCAACAAACAATCTGGGTTTGAATCTCATCCAACTTCCTGCTATCTATTTAGAATCATTAAAATTAGACCAATATTTAACAAAACTGAAATAAGAAAGCTTCTTCTCCAGAATAAGTCAGCCTCACAGAGCAACACTGTGATATTTAAACACAAATCTTTCAGAAAGCAGAACTTTGTGTCCAAATAAATATGACATTTGATAAATGCAATGCAAAATTAAATTACTAAAAAAGGTTTGAGAATCAAACCAATTAAGTCAATCTGCCTCCCTAACAATAAAGACTTTTCCAAGCATGCCAGATGCAGGAAGTCTCCCAGTGTGCTGCTGAGCCTGATAAATACTCAGGGTGAAAGGAAACCAACTGAGGAAGGAATCTGAGCTAGGGATTGTATCAGTGTAAGACAAGTCCCACCCTGGAGCCTTTCACTGAAAAGGATGGACTGAGATCTTGTTCTGAAGGAATTATTGAGCAGAATGGACTTAAACAAGTTCTAGGTAAAACAGTGATAAATATTTCAATTCAGAACTCTTGAGGAATTAAAATAAGAAGTTGCAGAACTCCCTACTGTGATCTGTTACCTCAGCAACAGGAGGATGGACAGGCAAACATGGTGCCAGAAGGACTTGGGAAGCCTCAAAGAGTCATTTTAGTACTCAAAAAATTACAGTAAGCATTATTAAAGATTGGGATTAGTAGTGGATAAATAGGACGTACTGAAGAAGAGGCCTGTACAGCTTTTAGGGAGACATAAGGTTGTGTGGGTTTAGAAGATTTTAATTCATTCTTTGGAAGAAGAACTAAGAGTTTATTCATGATCTGGAGTCATTTGAGAGTCTAAACAATAAGAAGACCTAGAAATGTCACATAGGAAGGCTTAGAATAATGACACTCTGAAATGACTCCAAAATCTATTATGCAAGTGCTAATAAATGGCTTTAAACTGAAAACAAGTAGGTTTGCATTAGATATTAGGGAGAAATTCTCTACTGTGAGGATGGTGAGGCCCTGGCACAGCTTGCCCACAGAAGGTATGGATGCCCCATCCCTGGAATTGATTAACAGCAGTTGGATGGGGCTCTGAGCAGCCTGGGATAGTGGAAGATGTCCCTGTCATGGCAGATGGGTTGGAATTAGATGATCTTTAAGGTTCCTTCCAACCTAAATAATTCTATAATTAATCTGGAACTCTTACCTTGCCAGAAAAGGAGAGGGAAAAGGACAACAAACATCTAAACCCATCCTGTGCCTGCATCTTCAATTTAATTTGTGTTTCTGCCCATTCCATCTTAGCAGGATATTCTGAGCTAGTCAAAGCCAAAGGGATGCACAACATGCATGAATATTTCAATAAAAGGAGATTAAGTAGACTTAGATCCCAGGAAAAGAGGAAAAGATAATAATTATTCTCAGTTTCTCATAATGTAAAAGCTAATGGGCTTGAGATTAGGAGTTAGATGGTTTAAAACCAGACAGAATACTTTATTCATATGGATCATGATTAAATTATGGATTCACAGCTGTGCATTGCTGGGAGCCAAAATTATACACAGAGCAACAAAAGAGATTAGGTCAAATCATCTGGATGTAAATTCCAGCCTAGCAAATCCCTAAACCAGTAGCTGAGAAGAAAAAGCAGGAGGCTGCATACTCTGACCTGGGTGTGCTCCTTACACACTGTTACTGAGCATCTCTTAATGGCTGCTGTCCCAGACAGACACCTGAATAACCAGACTGTTCATCTGTCAAAATGTGTAATTACATTCATGTTACACTGCAATAAAATCAGCTCCTGGAATGAGCTGTGGGGCAGTTCTGCACTTGTGTTATGGAAAGGTACCAACGGAGTGCAGACTCTGCTGCCAGCACTGCACTCAGGTTACTGCTCTGGAACAGCTTTTAAGGAAACCTCACAACATAGAGAGATATAGAAAGCAAAATAAAAATCCTCTTAGGATTTACTGCTTTCACTCATTAAAGCTAATATTTTTCCAAAGATTGGGAAACACTTCAGTGAGAGACAGATTCAAGCCTATGGAAAGTAACACTCCAGAGAAATAAAAACTTCAGAAGGATGTTCTCCAAAACCCCAAAGGAAATCAGGGAAATAGTCACATTCCCCAGGGGCACTGACAGGGAGCAACCACTCTCAGCTGAGGCAGCTGCATTGCACCACAAGCCCTGCTGGGAGCTGGGAGCTGGGAGTACTCTGTGGGTTTCCTCTCCCTTGGGTGTCCACACACAAAGGGTTAATGCCATGTCCCCTCCCTAGCTCAGGGACTGCAGCATTTTGGTCTTCTACATCTGAGACCAGTCACAGACCTTCAGTGACTTAGCTGTGGACACTGCCTATGGAAACGCTCCACCAGAAGCCTTCTCCAGCCTGCTCCCCTCCACATGTCCCTTGCAGTGTAACCCAGTGAGCCATCCCTCCCCACACACAGAAAGGCTGAGAGTCCTGCAACACGGCAACTTGTCCCAAATCAACACTCTCTCTGAGAGGGAGGTATGGATCCCACAGGTCCCTATAACAGTGCAGAACAATCTCCCGAGTTTCACTGAATTTTTCCTGTTTGTCTAATTAGCAAACTAGTGAGAAGAATTTAAAATTCCTTACTAACTCTTACCATGTTTGCAAGGCAAAGTGGCGAGCCACGTCCTTTGAACCACTCATTAAGCAGCTCACCCTGTATTTTATGTTGCATGGTAGTTCTGGTTATTCCCCCTGCCCATTCCAGACTGCTGCAAAACTCTCACCAGGCAGCTTTAGGAGGAAGAGGTGGTATCTTTTATTAGACAAGAAATTAAATATTTTATTAGAGCAGGGGAACTTTCTTTTCTTAGTCCCAGTGACGACACAAGGGGAAAAGGAGACAATTCTTCCAGCCCACGTGTTCTTCTGTGGGAGGAAAATAGAAGCAGCAAACTCCAAGCAAAGGGCAGGCTGGAAGCAGTGGAACTTTACTGTGTTACCCAGGACTTGAGAGAAAAAACAGTGAATGATACACACAAAAGGAATTAAGGAAGAAAGGAATTAAGAAAGACATGAGTGTCACTTTTGTCAGTCAGAAGGATTAATAGAGGGGAGGAACTTTCTCATTACATGAGTCTTCCCCTGAAGATAATGACCTTCCAGAGATGAAGAGGTTTCACACTGTCTAATGCCTATTTCTGCAACACCTTTTACGAGGGCAGCTTGCTCATACTAAGGACACTTAACCCTGTTCTGGCAGTATCCGGGAGCCTGGAATTATTGCAGATGTATTTTGCAAGCCCTGTAGTGCCTGTTAATGACCCCTTTGGCAGCAGCATGTGTTTTGTTTGGCTGTACTCTGCAACAGTGCCTACTCTTTTAAAAGGGAGTAGGCAAGAAAAGACTTATTTTTCCTGGCCTCAGCATAGCATACCAGTGTGGGAGGTGGGAAGGGAGGGAGCTTTCAATGCCTGAGGAGGGTTTAAGGAGAGGAAGGAGACAACAAACAAGTGGCCTTCCTCAGAGTCAGGGAGACTGTCAGGTGATGGTGCTGCGGGCAGATGGCCAACCTGGCAGGGATGGATGGAGACATCTCCCTTGGCCCAGGGGGACCACGGAGAGAGGTCACAAGGAGCTGCTGGACTAAACGTCAAAGAAAAGGTCCTTCCAGCAAACACAGTAAAGGAAGAGATGCAAGAAAGCCTTCTCTTCCTTCTTTGCTTTGAGTTTTCACCCATTGAAAATGTTTCTTGTTCTAGTTTTGGTCCCAGCAAAACCAGAGGTTTATAAAGTCCTTCATGTGTTTCTGGTGTGTGCAGATGTGTCAGCAGCTGCCACAGCATCAACCTGGAGCCTAGAGGACCTCCAGGCAAATGAGCACCATAATTAATTAACCCAGAGCCAATGAGTGTGCATTTGCACAGATGAAAGCTACAGTAATATAAAATAAAAACTGTAATATAAAATAATATAATAATGTAATATAAAATTAAAACTGGCCTGTCAAGCACAGAGAAGCCAAGAAATTCCAGATCATACCTCTGAGCTTACCCCATGATGCACCCAATGTGCTTTAATACAAGACTGACCGCTCTTGTTCTCAAAGATCAGATTCAATCCTCTGCTTTAACACCATGAGTTTATAACAATACAAAAAGAAATACAAATATGAAATCTAGCAGTTCAAAATGAGAAAGCAAATTTTAAACATCCAGTATTTATTGATGTGGGATTTCTTTTCAAATTTCAGGATGTTACAGTGGTTTCATTTTTAGCTAGTTTTTGCAAGTAGTGGGCTGTGTGATCCTTCAGCATGGAACGCTCAAGGCTGATGACATTGTAGTAGCAGGTGATACAATCCCTGAGTGAAAGTGGGAAACTGGGGTTTATGTCAATTATTATTAAATATTTAGAAATTAAGAATTTGATCTCTTTCTATCCAACAGACACAGAAAAAGAAATTCAAGTCCGGGGGTAAATCCTGACCCCTCTGTTTAGTTAAGATTTTTTAGGACAGAAAACTTTGCCTGCCAAGCACATTTCTGTGTTGCTTGAATGTTGAGGGACACCAGCTGGTGCTCAAAAATCTCACTTAAATTTAGGCATGCAAATAAGTAGTTTCCTGGTCCCAGCACTTGGCACAGGGTTTTCCACATTATCTGAAACCAAGATTAACACACAGCCAGGCTGCAAAAACGAAACGGCAGAAGTCCAATCAGTATGGTCACAGCACCAGAGATCGTGCCTGGATCAGATGCACAACTTACCAGCGCTGGTAGTATTAAGTCGATTCTTCAGCATTTAAATGTTATAGAAGGTGACAGGAAACGGCAAAACTGAACGCAGAAGTTTCTATTTGCCTTTCCCGTTGTAGGCAGGTACCCTGAGCACGCACCCACGAGTAGGCACGCCAGCAAACGCATTACCTTCTTTCTGGCTTGCTCTATGTACTCCAGAGGAGCTTTCCCGAACTGAAACGCAGCTCCAAACCAAGGGATCCAGCTCCTGATGCAAGGAGGGGAGCTCGGGTTTCTCCGCTGAAACAAAAGAGCCTTGACAATGAGGAGTCCCAGGAGCGCTGCCAAGAGCACAGCCAGCTCCATTTCGCCTCCTCGCCGCCGGTCCCAGCCCCGGCAGCTGCTCCGCCTGTCCCAGCCTCGGCATGGCCGCGCTGGCCGCGCTCCGAGTTACCAACAGAGACCTCTCTGACCGGCCCTGCCAGCCGGGCACCGGGCGGCACAGGGCACAAACCCTTGTTCTGGAAAAGGCAGACACAGTTCTGCTCTGTTCTGGGATGACGACCAACTCTGCTGCTTGCAAAACGTAGATGCTGCTGTGGCAAATCCTTGGACTTTGCACCGGTTGCTGGAAGGCCATCCGGGCAGCCAGGGACGCAGCCAGGGACACTGGCAAAGCAGTGCACAGCCTTCTTCAATTAAAAAAAAAAAAAAAAAAAAAAAAAAAAAAAAAAAAAAAAAAAAAAAAAAGGGTTGTTTGCAGTATTGAGATTACAAAGCAGGGAGCCTGTGATGTGCAAACATTTAGCTTTCAGCAAGTCAGAGATGGCAAGAAACTTCTGCAGGCATGACCTGAAGCAAAAACCTTTAGAAGGGTATCTCTCACCTGTCTGAGATATCTCGTTAACGGTTAGATGTGTGTCCAGTGTGTGAGGAGCAGAGAAATGCCTCTGAGCTTGAACTGACAACTCAAAACCTGCTGGTCACCTCTATTATATCAGTGCCATGTCAGAAGACAAGGTTTCAGAGAGGTCAGATTAGTTTCTTTGCATGTGTGAAAGTGGCACATCAAAATTACTTACAGAGTACATGAAGTATAAAAAAACCCTAGGAAGTACTGTCAGAATCTACCCCCGCACACCCACAGCAGGTTTGAAGAGAACACAAAGCCAGGAGGAGTGGCTGACAGACCAGATGAGTGTGCTGCCACTCAGGGGGACGTCAGCAGGCGGGAAAACAAGGAGATAGGGTCTTACCTCAAAATCAGAGAATAACAGCTTGGAAGGGACCTCAAGGATCTCCGGTCCTGCTTTTACTGATAAAAAACAAACAAAAAAACCAACAAAAAAAAACCAACTTCATGAAGTTCAGCAAAGGGGCAAAGGGAAATGCCAAGTTGTGCTCCTAAGCAGGAACAACACCATGCATCCATGCACCAGTACATGCTGAGGGGGCACCTGGGTGGATGGGAATTTGGGAATTTTGCAGGTTTGGGGCCCTGGTGGACACCAAGTTGAACATGAGTCTCAGATGGACTTTCACACTCAAGAGCACCCTGGGCTGCATCAGGGAAAGTGCTGCCAGCAGATTGAGGGAGGTGATCCTCTGCCAAGAGTGAGGTGCCAAAAAAGGGCAGGAGCATCTGTCATTTGAGGAGAGGCTGAGGCAGCTGGGACAGCTCAACTGCGAGAAGAGAAGGGTCAGGGGGAACTTCTCAGTATGTATGAACACCTGAAGGGAGGGTGCAAAGAGGATGGAGCCAGGCTCTTTTTGGGGTGCTCAGTGAAAGGGCAAGAGGCAGTGGGCATAAACAAATTCAGATACAGAGTTTAACTCCCTTCCTATACAGGAATAGGTGCACAAACGGGAACCTTTGTACCTGTGCAGACAGGCAGTACAGTAAAAGTAGCACAGCAGAAATACATCTGATAGTAGGAGGTTAAGAGCTGTGAAAATCCGGTGCATGTTCTTCATTAAGCAGTCATTCTGAAATACCTTATGTTACGTGTTGGTTGCTGGTACAGAAGAACAAGCTCACATATGTCAACTGTGATAAATAGGGTCCTGATCTCCATTTTGAAAACTGTATGGAACAAACAGATAAATCACTGTTAACTGTGATATTTCTACACTTCTGTGTTTAGTTATCACAGTTTTTTATATGTTTATTTCCTGGCTTTATTTTATCCATTAAATTATTTCTTTTCCTATAAAGGGATAAAGTGGTAAGAGAGCTAAAGGCCTTGTAATACCAGAGAAAATGCATATTTTCATTATATGCAGGATATATTTTCATTAACTGACTGAGTAGTGAGTTTAAAGTGATCTATGCATACAGGTAAGACAAGCCCTCAAGCCTCTGTGAAAACATTAATTAAAGGCTTTTGTGTTTATTTTGGCCTTATTTGTTTGTTTGTTTTGTCCAGGTTGGACTTTTAGGGCATGATTTAGTGAAGGACATGAGATGCAAGGCACTGTTATGAGGAGAACCCAACCAGTATGATGGTGCAACAGTCACTGCCAAGTTTTCCTCAGGCAGTGGTTAATGCTTAATGGTTTTTCCAAGTGAACTAACACAGAAGCACAGGTGAGGGCACTGGGCAGTCTGGCAGCCTTTCTCCAGCAGCACACAGCTGTCCCAGAGCCTGCTGCTGTGCTTCCACCCCATCTGAAGTCCACACTCCCTGCATATGCAGTCTTTGGTCAAACAGGCTTGGGACAGAAACCAAAAAACTCCATCTCACTGAGAACTGAAATAAATGAATAGGAAGAATCCTCTCTGCTGGTCCTGTCTGTCTCAGGATTCAGAGATATAGAAACACCAGGTGTTTGATGGATCTCCATGAGTACTGGCCCTTCTCCACACGTCACAGAGCTGTCCATGCAAGCATCCACCTCTAATCAGGCTCATTTCAAAGGTCCTGTGAGAAGAGAATATTCCTCTTCACAGCCATCCCCCAATAGTTTGGTTTTAAAAAGAACCTATTTCTTCAGACTAAAAATGGCCATGGAGAGCTGCTCCTTCCATAGGATGCTGCAATGCTATGAGATTTACTTTAAGGAGGGATCTAGTTGTTATTTTCCACTCCTTAAAGCATGATCATAGAGAAAACAGAATGAGACTGTACCAAGAAGTGTAGAGCTAAAGGATGTTTGTGAAACCCTCATCCTGGGAGGTTTTCAGGGGATCAAACAAACCTGATGTAACTTGGAAGCTCTCCCTGCTGTGACAGAGGACTGTAGGATATCTGCAGGTGAACTCTGGAGGTCCTCTCTACCCCACATTACAATCCATCAGTCGATACACAGTGTGGCTGACCCAAGCCCACAGAACAGCTGTGGAGGGAGGCACAAAGTGCCACAGCAGATTGCATGAACTGTCCAGAAACAGGCTCTGAACCACTTACACCTTCCGTGCAGCCAGGCACATTTGCATTAAATTGTAATATGCCCTCTCCCCATTTTTAACCATGGCTTTGTCAGGAGTTTGTTTTATCCCTGCATGAATTCTAATGAATTTTAACCCCAAGAAGGATCCAATTTAATACCAGTTACTGGTGACCAATGAAACAGATTCATCCAACTTCAACTGAATATTTCACCTGCAATGCTCTATTAATGTGTTTGAATTATTTTGACAGGGACCACACACCAAAGCTTTAGGCAGTCAGAGATGTGGGGAGGTGTTTGGGGATAAGCTTCTGTGACCAAAAAAATCCTCAAATCAGCACGAGGATTACTGACTAATGGCTAATGATTAACTTAGGGATTCAGTTGAGCCTTAATGATAAATGAAAAGCTTCTCTTGAACAGTCCATACCTTACTTTTTTTTTTTTTAAATGATGAGAACCTAAATAGATCTACAATACTTTAAAAGAAATTAGGACCGGCACACGACAGTCAGCATTCAACCAGGAAGAGCTTTAAACTTTTTTAGCCCTTTTTTAAGGGCTCTGAGAAGCGATCAGTTTCTGCCAAGCCAGGCTTGCCGAGATCCGTGTTCAAACTGCAGTGCTGCATGCCTAATCCGCAGCCCCAGCTCGGCACGTAGCTGTTGCTAATGCAGCTCTTACTAAACCAGATCTGGATCAATTCATCCCTCCTGGACGCAACTGCTTGACACGGGAACAGAGTTTGGGGCTCCCCAGGCGGTGCTGCCAATGACAGAACCCCGCAAAGCAAAGAGACCCCACGCGTAATCTCGAGCTCTCATTAATGATTACTCATTTAATAAAGATAATGGACAAGCCCGTGCGTGTGTCCGTACCTGCAGTGCCGGTGTCCGGGCACAGAGCAGCCTCGGTGACAGACTACATTTCCCAGGAGCCTGTTGCGCCGGAGTCTCTGGTGTCACTGCAGAAGGACCTGCCAGCTCTCGAACTGCTGCAGTTCCCGGTGCTGGCGCTGGAGGAACATGACCTTCAGCAGCTTGTCTCTTAAACCACCTCGGGCTGATCTGAGCTAGGGCCCGTTCTTGCTGCGGACACAGCCGGGCAGGGTGGCTGGTTAGCCTCGGTTCATGAGAGATGCTAGATGTCACCTGCAGAAGACGAGAGGAGCTTACCTCTTCCAGAGAGATGGCCCCGAGCCAGCAAATTCGCTCTGTCAGCCTGTGCAGCGGCTGTGGCAGAACTAGGTACTCACCGTGGCTTTCCGAGAGGGAAGGGGGTCAAATTTACTTACAGGGGGCAGGGGGAATATCAGTCCCCGGATGCCTCATTCCTCAGTGTTCCGCTCCAGCAAATCTGCATTTCACTGTGCTAGTCGTGGCTTTTCCATAATCTAAACCTTGTAAGTGTTTTATGCCACCTGTCAATGGCTGGAGGGAGGGATTTTCAGGACGAAATCTTTGCCTCCGGGACCGAAGGGCTGCAGTCATTAACTCAGTGCAGTTGTGACTAATTTAAGCTTTGTACTGGCTGGGTTTCCAGAAAAAGACTAAAGAGGCAGGCAAATCGGTTGCCTAAGTTACTAGCAAGGCCTTATTCCTTCATGAATTTCCTTTTCATAGTTAATGAAGGTTAATCAAATAAAAATCGATTTAAGTTTTGGTGACAGCGGAGATACCTATAAAAATGGAGCTGGAAAACTGCTTGCTGAAACATGGAATAGAAGCACACTAGCATCTATGTAGCACTGCTTTGTGCCCAAATAACTTACTTTGAATACTTTTCAGCATGTTCTTTATAATTTCTACAGGCTCTTACAGGCAAGTCAGTTACATTGCTCTAAGGATTTGTAACTTCTTAATCTTTGCTAATCTTTAAACATGAATACCAAACTTAATGCACAAATGGACTATAAACCTGCTGAGGCTTTGGGCAGTGACTGCCTTCCCCTGGCACCTGAGTCCTGCTTTGGAAGGACCCTGGTGTGTCACAGAGGTATTGAAACAAAGACAAGCCCTGCTCCTTGTATAAAGAAAGCAAGCATGCTTTAGGATGGTTTGTAGGACAGATATGTAGGTAAGTTTGCAGGTGAGCCAGAATGTGTGTCTGTACTATGATGGCCTCTGTGGGGTTGTTCCTTACCATAACTTGTACTGCCACTGTGCTGGACAGAATTGGAGACACTACATGATCGATTGAGATTTGTGACTGGTCTGTATTCAGGGGGAGTAACTGGAACAGGATTTTTAATCCCGAGTCCCTCAGAAGGTACTCATATTGCATAAGAAATTTGCATAACTAAATATGGGTGAAAGACTGGGTGTTCAACAGGAATGTCATTTAGTTACTTGTGCCTAGAGCCATTTTTAACAGACCTGGACGAGAATTCTTCTTTTCTCCAGGGATCTCCTGGACCCTGTTAGGCAGAGCTTTTGCTCCCTGCCGGTGCCTTCCCAGCCCCTTGGGCGCTGGCAGGGCGTTGTGGTGCCCCGCAGCCGCACTGGTATTCACGTGTGTTCCCGGCCCTTTGCCCTCAGTGACGTTTCCCCTGGATCTGACGAAAACCCGGCTGCAGATCCAAGGTGAAGCTGCGGTGCGGCGCGATGGAGCAGCGGCCGGGCAGGCGGTGCCGTACCGCGGGATGCTGCGCACGGCGGTGGGAATCGCGCAGGAGGAAGGGGTGCGGAAGCTCTGGCAAGGAGCCACGCCGGCCGTCTACCGCCACATAGGTGAATATCTGTTCGTGATGGGACACGATGAGCCCTGCCTTCCGTGGCCAAGCCTTTTGGAGCGAACTTGCCATAATTTCTTGTACTTTAAACATATTTGTGAGGATTTTTCAGTCTAGCCTGTAATCCCACTTTGAATATACGAGATTCCATATCAATAGCGTCTCTTTCTTCCTTTTCCCAGTCCTTCATGGCCTTATTCTGGCTTCTGGAAAAACACAATATAAGTTCTCGGTCATCTTTGCAGGAAGATCTTGTTCAGGAAGTCCAGACACTCAGAGTTCTCAGAACAACAAATGTCTCATATGTGAAGGAAGTGGCGACAGATTAAGAAAAAAATGATAGGAAAAAAGATGAGGTTGCAAGCACAAGGGAAAAATACAAGTGTTTAAAAGAAACACATTAGAGGTTTGACCACAAATAACAGCTTTCTGTGCTTTACTTGGAAATAGGGTGACAGCAACAAACCTCAAAAGTACTTGTGGGGGTTTTGTGCTTGGCATCAGCCCAGAAGGAGGCGATGCAATCCCATCCCCTTAGGGTGCAGGCAAAGCTGTGCTGCCTCCTGGCAGACCTGTAGCTCAGTCAGAGAGATTTCTAAATCTCCCTTTCTAGATGCTAAAACGCCCTGGCTCTCCCAGTGACACCAGGCAAACCCCTCACTTTCCCCATTCTGATCACAAACATGAGAACAATGACCAGCTGAGCCAGGCTAGCTCTGGAGTGTCATAAACCAAGGTCTTGATCTCTCTCTCAGTGTGAGCTCCAGAAAGGGCAGACCCAAGAAGTGTCTCCTGCTTTTGTTTCCCACAGTATACACTGGTGTTCGGATGGTTACTTATGAACATCTCCGTGACTCTGTGCTTGGCAGGGCGGAGGGTGAAAGCTTTCCTCTCTGGTAATGTTGCATATTCATGCATATTTATTGCTTGCTTGGGGATTGTCCTTACTGTAGGAGTCCTACAGACATATTTTAGGTCCAAAATGTATCTGGTTTTAGAATGGGATTGATAAAATCTACTACAAAGTACTTGTCATGCCCAATGCTACAGGAAGGGGGACCTATGAGTAATACCGAAATTTCTGATTTTACTAAAATAAATAGACCCATAAAATTTACACAACTCATCTAGTAGCAGTGGGAGAGAAAGAAAAGTTTTATATATCAGCAAACAGTTTGGAATTTCAGGTGGGCATTCATTTATAATACATGGAGCATCATCCTTTACTTGTGTACTTTGCCATCCGGTTTTAAACCTTAAGCAAAGAGCATAATGTAACCTTGTTGGTTTTTTCCCAAGGTAAGTTTTAACCCTTTTTGAAAATTTACAGAAATATTACTGGCTACTTTAATAACCTGTAGCCACCACATTATTAGCTTCACTTTGTTAATATATGGAATAACCATTGACATTTGTTCACCTGGATTGTGCTGCTGAACTGTTCAGCTCGAGCACTGTGACTTGTGAAGATTTTCAGAGTATTCTGGAGCACAATTTTTCTCCATTTGACAGGAAAGCTGTGGTTGGAGGCATGACTGCAGGTGCCATCGGACAGTTTTTTGCCAGTCCAACTGATCTGGTGAAGGTGCAGATGCAGATGGAGGGGAAAAGGAAGTTGGAAGGAAAACCGTTACGGTTGGTCCCTCTCAGAGCTGGTGGCTTTTTCCCTGTTACTGATCCCTCTTTGGCCCAGTGTGTGGTTCTCTGTTTCCTGTCACCCCTTCTCCCCAGCTGCTCTGTGCCCTTTTATAGGGAGAGCACCCAATGTTTCTGTGCAGTGAAGGGGAGGGGATTCAAGACCTCCTCATTCCATTTATAGTCATATTCTTTATTGTGATTTGTTGGTCCCAGGGACCACAAATCCGTCCTCTGTGCTGCAGCACATCCGTGCCACCACTGTACCATGGGGAGGGAAGGATGCTTTCTGAAGATGGAAGAAAGCACGATGGAAATGGCTCATGCAGGATGCGCAGGCACAGGGAAGGCTGGCACACAGCAGGGCTTGAGACTCTCCTGCAAATACCAGGATATGCTGCTCTTTGCATCCCAAACTGCTGCCATTATTTGGTGTCATGTGCATTTAGAATTGCAACCCTGTGTGAGATCTAAGGCTTGTCTGCTCTTAGGCACCAGATCACTGCTTTGCAAGGCAACCGGTATCTCTGGTAAAATATTGTGGCATGAAAGTCAGAGACAGATCCAAAAATGCATCTGGAGGGCCTGATCCTTGCAGGTATAAATTCCTAATCTTACATGAGGATCCGATGCAGCAAAGTACTGAAACAAGCAAAGATTTCATTAGGCTGTCTACCCACAAGTTGCATCTTGATTTCAGGTTTCGGGGCGTGCATCATGCATTTCTGAAGATCCTGGCTGAAGGAGGAGTAAGGGGACTTTGGGCTGGATGGGTACCAAATGTCCAGAGAGCTGCTCTGGTGAATATGGGAGGTAAATGGAATAACTTGGCCTGCAGCACTTGAGGCCTCACCAAAGCTTTAAGAAAGAGGAGTTCAGCTGCTCCTTTGTCTTAAGCGTTGTGATTGCATACACTGGAGCACTGTTTGGAGCACCCTGCAGGTGACCTCTGCCTTGTGCACCTGTGTTTTGGTCCTGTGGAAATCAAATGGCTTAAAAGTAACAGTTTTTACCTGAGTTTAAGGAAAAGTAAGCCAGGAGCTGAAGGGTCCCACAGCCAGCAAAGCAAGGACCTCACCAGCCACAACCCAATGCCCAAGTGAGGTGAGCAGGGCAGAGCCAGCAAAGGCAGCCAGGCTTCACCAAGACCCAGATCCATAGGGAAGTGTGTGGTGATGAGGCAGGAGGTCTAAGGCCAAGTCAGGAAGCTGAGCCAGAACAGGGCTGGTGAGGGTCACCCAGATACAGCTCAGCATCATCTGTCAGGTAAATCAGAGCAGATGGGAGCAGAAAGGAGAATGTACTCACATGTCTATAGGCAGGACTCATGTATCACAGCCCTCATTAGAAACTGGGGGCAGAGTGCCAAAGGCAGGAGCTGCAATGGAAATGAACATCCTGTGCTGTGAACAGCACAGACTCCATTCACTCCTGACAGTGCTGTTTTTTCTCATTATCCTCTTTACAGATCTGACCACTTATGACTCAGTGAAACACTTTTTGCTTCTGAACACGACACTTGTGGACAATAGTGTGACTCACAGTGTTAGCAGGTGCCGTATTCTCCAATTACCCCTTTTCCACTTTGGAGCCTTTCCAGCCTTGCTGTCTTCATCTGCCTCTCTGTGCTAGCAGAAGACCCCATTCTTTGATTTTGATATTGCTGATGAAATGCAACTTTAGAATTATCTTTTTCCTGAGAGAACATCACTTTATGCAAGACACAAGAGAAAGGAGGCAACCATTGCTACAAAATTACCCTCACTAGAAGTACCTAGTCAGCGCATTTAAATACATTTGCTCTAATCTGTGGGAGCGCAGTGATACAACTTCTGCAGAACATCCTCTTTTACTCTCTTAAGTGATGAAAAGATCTACTTTATGTAAACAATATTATGAATTGCCTGCTGTGGGTCCTTCATCCCTGACTCAGAACTGCACACAGAGGTGAGGGCAGCTGGCACTGGGAGGGCATATGAGCAAGAGCAGTACTAGCAAGCCTCCTAAACCAAGTTTATGTTATGAATTATTACTCATGATTTGATGATAATGGCTTTAATATATCCTGATTATAAGAACTGGAATCACGATGCTGAAATTTTTATGATACGGCTTGGTTTCTTCCTTAAGTATCTGTTGCTGTTGGCAGTGTCTGCTCTGGGCTGGTAGCAGCTGTTCTGGGAACTCCAGCTGATGTGGTCAAAACCCGGATAATGAACCAGCCAAGAGATAAGCAGGGAAGGTATGGACACTTCAGAGACCAACTTTTCAGCAGCACATTGAAACCATGGGTGTCACTGATTTCACTGGGAGTGAAGTGCTAAGTTGATAATTTGCTCTTCATCTTTCTAGTGATGATTTTACTGATTTAGTAAATGTCTGGGGGGTGTTGTGGTGGCCACCTAAGCATAACCAGTGGACTTCAGTTCTGGATTAGACTCCAAGGAGCTTACAAAAGTGCTTTGGCTTACAGAAAAATATCAGCTACAAATTATTTTTATGAGGGGGATAGGTTTTTTTAATTGTATATTTGTAATCCTAACACTGTTTGTTCTCCTTGCACATTGCTAGAGGTCTGCTCTATAAATCTTCTATGGACTGCTTGATTCAAACTGTCCAGGGTGAAGGGTTTATGTCTCTGTACAAAGGCTTTATACCAACCTGGATGCGAATGGTACGTGCTTTTTAGCTCTTGTTACAAGAACAATTAGCATTAAAATGTGAGGAGTGTGGATGCAGCACTAACCCTATGTAATATTACAACTTTTGTATTAAATACATCATCATAGGACTATAGAATGCTAGGGACTTTAAAGATCAGCTCGTTCCAAACCTTCTGCCGTGGGCAGGGACACCTTCCAGTTGCTCAGAGCCCTGTCCAACCTGGCCTTGAACACTTGCAGGGATGGGGAGTTCACAGCCTCTCTGAGCAGACAGAGGCTTGGGAACCTCTCTGGGAACCACAGCAATATAAGACTGAACTTAAGAGTGTGATTTTAAGAAGAGACAGTTTAAACTAATGGGCTTATTTATTGGGTTAATTTTGTTTTAAGCCTCTAACTTCCATGTTTGCTTTCACAGGCACCTTGGTCACTGGTATTCTGGCTGACATATGAACAAATCAGAAAGATGTGTGGAGTTACTTCTTTTTAAAACCTTCGATATTCACATAAGAGAGAAGAGTCAAAAAGCAAAATTCTCATTCCACAAGGTAGTAGGATCATATATATAGCTTGTTGCTCCAAGTCCAGTCCTTACTGGTTGGTAAAAGCCATGACTTAAGGATACTGTGTGATTGTCAGACTACTACGTGAAATTTATATTATCCACAGGATAAAATTGTCACAATAATACTTCAGCTAGCAGCCAGCATCAGCTTTATGAACCAGCAAACAGGAATTAAAAAAAATTCTACCAAGCAAATAGAACATAATACTGTCCATTTGTTTGATAATGGAGATGGTTTCTGTCCTTAAAGACAAGAGCAGGTTGATCAATGCACTGAACAAGTTCTGTGGCTAAGCATCTGTAAGGGTCGGTCTGAAGTTTCCCTTGTTTTTTGCCTCTCGACCATCACAAGGAGACCTCGAGGACCCCCACCCAGGCTGACTCCAAACAATGGTTTCCTGGCCTGGCCAAGATGGATGCTTGTCAAGTGACTGTGTGCTGGTGTATTGTGTTCACTGGACTGTGCTGTTGTGGCACCAACCAGAGATCGTGTTGTATCAACTGGAGACTGCATGTACTGCACGACCGCACCTGTCTCCTGCAGCACCACACAATGGTCCATAAATCTTCCCACTTTTTGGCCAGAGGCCCCTTGCTTTGGAGAAGAACTATAAAAGAGCGACCCTCTGGAGAAGACCCTTGAGATCTCCCCACGGATGAAGACTTGTCTATTGGCTGGCCCATGAGGACATCTGTCTCATCTCGTTGGTAGCTATTTTCCCATTCCCCTCTTTTTCTCTCTATACTTTGCTTCCTATATCTCTCCCCTCTATCACAACTGAGTTGTTGGCATTTGATAAAAATGCATTGCTGTTGTTGAATAAACTGATTTTGTCCCCTGCTATTTGCCTGTTCGCACCTCTGAGATCAAACGAACCATCACAACCCCCGCTCTGTATTAATAGCGGATCGTGACAGCATCTATAAAATTATTTGGGAATTTTTGTTGTTAATTGCATTTGCACACAGATAAAGAACTACCTCTTGTTAGTTTGATGTGTCAGTAAACCAAACCTGTAGTGCTAGGTATTGAAAAAAATAAAAGCAGTTTACCTGATTCCAAATCGGCTTTGCACAAGAAGTGGAAGGGTTTGTGTTCCTCTTCCTTCCCAGAGACTGCCTGACCTCTCCACTCAACTATTTGAGTAAGATCATTATTGAAATGCAGTCCTGTTCCCAGAAAATCAAAAGCCTAGTTTGCTCTGCAATGCTTGAAGGACTGATGATACTCCATAGGACCAAGCTGAACTACTTGTCCCGTGACAATCCTGGTGCTGATGTGGGTCATTTTCCATGGAAATGTGCACTCTACCCATTTTAAATCTCGATGGAAATACAATGTTATCTTCAATAATGCAAAATGTTTGAACAGGAGTGATTTATTTATTTTTAAACCTAAACCCTTCCAGATTTCATACAGACTGAGACTGGTGCTGTTTGTCAGTAGATTCACCTTTGGCAATCAAGAGTTAAAAATGCAGTATTAAAAGCAGCCATGAGTAGATAAAACAAAGCTGGCTTTGATTTAATAATATCTAGTAATTGAATTAATGTAGAAAATTTGGCTCTTTGAATAAATTTCTTATTCCAGGATTTCTTCTAGTCTTTGCAACCAATGTCTCCAATGTGCTGTTTTCTCATTGAACACAGTCTGGGTGTCTTCTTGGCTTGCATTTGTACTTTCTGATTGTATTGTAGTTCAGTTGTGGCTGTATGCATTTGGGGGCGTGCTTCCAGCTTGGAAAAAATTCATCTCACCATTATTAAGGAGTCACAGAATCACAGAATGGATTGGAAGGTTGGAAGGGACCATCAGTGGCTCATCTGGTCCCACCTCCCTGCTCAAGCAGGGTCAATCCAGAGCACAGGGCACAGGATTTCACAGATAGTTCTGGAATATCTCCAGGGAGGGAGACTCCACAGCCTCTCTGGACAATCCATTCCAGGCCTCGGTCACTGCACAGTAAAGTTTTTCCTCACATGCAAGTAGAAACTCCTGTGCATCAGTCCAAAGATTTTGTTCAGAAATCCTGGTATATTTCTAGCTGTCATCCTGAGAAACTAATCCCAAGTTCTTTCCATCTTGTACTCCAGCACCAGCAAAGCTGCTGCTTCAGTTACATCCCAAGCACTCCTGCCTGCCATCCCATTATCCCAATAACCTGGTGATGGATACACAGCTTAACCTTTCTCGTGAGACAGAATAAGAACTTTTATCATACAATCATAGAAGGGTTTGGGTTGAAAGGAACCTCAAAGATCATTTCCAACCCCCTGCCACGGGCAGGGACACCTTCCACTATCCCAGGTTGCTCCAAGCTCCATCCAGCCTGGCCTTGGACACTGCCAGGGATTGGGAATCCACAGCTTCTCGTGGCAGCCTGTTCCTATGTCTCACCACCCTCACAGTAAAGAATTTCTTCCCAATATCCAATCTAAACCTGCTCTCTTTCAGTTTGAAGCCATTCTCCCTTATCCTGTCAGTCAAGGCTCCTGTAAAAAGTCCCTCTCCATCTTTCTTGTCAGCTCTCTTCAGGTACTATAAGGCCACAATTAGGTCACCCTGAAGCTTCTCTTCTCCAGGCTGAACAATCCCAACTCTCTAAGCCTTATCCACGAAGGACAATTGCTCAACCTCTCTGATCATCATAACCAGTGTATTAATTATAAGCAGTGTTTTAGCCTGTATTTATCAAAGCTGTCATAAGCTAGTTTTATGGGCACACAGCTCGGGAAAATCACTGAAATTTTAACCTTGATACACTTCAATTAACAAAGCCTGAAAGAAGAGAGCTCTATTGTTGAAACTGGATACAAGGAGTATACAATTTATGGACCACAAGGTCATTTTGCAGAAAACAGCAGACAAAAGAGACTAACAAAGACTCAGAATGTGTGCTGGAAAGTCCCTACCTGGGAAAAAGATCATAAAAGGACTGAAAAATACAAACTAATTTGCATGAGAAGTGAGAAGTCAATATCCAATAGAAGACAGAATACTAATTAATGAAAGAGGGCTGTAATTTAGAATCAGCGAATATTAATTTGTTTGTTAAAAATACATCTGTAAATAAATGTTAAAGTTCGGTATCTGCATCTGTGTAGGGGCCAGGATTTTGTCACCCACAAAACCCCCTCCTGGCCAAGAGTAAAGTAATGCCTGACTCGCTAACACTAAAAAGACAGCGTTAGAGGGTCTTATTTATCCTAATGATTTCAGAGGATAACAACAGCATCACTGAGCTTGGTGTCACTTGCAACTTGCCGAGGGTGCACTCCAACCCTTCACCTATGCAATTAATGAAGATAGTAAAAAACACTGGCCCCAATACGACCCTTGAGGCACAGCTCAAAATAAAGATAATAAAAAAAAAAAACCTTGTAAAAATCTTGTATTGAAAACTTTAAGTCTTATCTCCCTCTTTGGGTGTGAATGTTTAGCGATTCCTGAGTGGTGTCTAGTGCGAGGCCGCCGCCCTCACGCCGCGGCCGCCGCCCTCACGCCGCGGCCGCCGCCCTCACGCCGCGGCCGCCGCCCTCACGCCGCGGCCGCCGCCCTCACGCCGCGGCCGCCGCCCTCACGCCGCGGCCGCCGCCCTCACGCCGCGGCCGCCGCCCTCACGCCGCGGCCGCCGCCCTCACGCCGCGGCCGCCGCCCTCACGCCGCGGCCGCCGCCCTCACGCCGCGGCCGCCGCCCTCACGCCGCGGCCGCCCAATAGTCGCCAAGCTCCGCATGCATGTCCCGCCCCCGGCGCTGCTCTGACCAATGGGAGCTAAGCGGGCTCGGCGCTCTCTTCCCCTCACTCCGCCGTCCCGCCGGGACCCATCCTGTGTGGAGCCCTCCACCGTGGGCGAGGGTAGCTCTGCCGGGCTCTGTCCTGAGCCCCGCGGGGCCCGGCCATAATTCCATGATTCTCTTCTTCGTGGCGCCTCCACCCAGTGTTAGCGTAGCAGGAGCGGCCCCATGTATCAGCTCGCTTCACCTCTCCTTTTTCCCCTTTCCTTTCGTGTCGCTCTCCACCCCACCGAGAGGATCGTAATGGATTCGGCCACTGGGGCAGCCGCTAACGGCTCCCCGTGGGTCACGTGGCAGCGCGTGCTCTATATGAGGCCGAGGAGCGGAGGGTGGGGCGTTCATTCGCCTCGTGCAGGGAGCGGGGTGGGAGGTGTCAGGTGGCTTCACGATGAGCTCCGGGTCGGGGTCCCTCGGCCGCGGCGATACCGTCACTCTGCGGGTCCGCGGCGTGGGGCTGTACCCCGAGGTGCCCATCCTGCGGCTGTGGGGACTGCTAGGTGAACGTAAGGCTGACTATGCCGTCCTCTACCGCGAGATCCAGGCGGCGGCGGGGCCGCGCCTGGCGGCCCGCCCAGACCCCAGCGGGCCGGAGGCCGGCGGGACCAGGCTGTGCCCAAGAGAGCTGGCGCTGGTCGAGCTCTTGGGCGTGTGGTACCGCTGCTGCGTGGTGAGCTGTAGTGCCCAGGGGTACCGTGTCTTCCTGCTGGACGAGGGGTACATGGTGACTGCATCCGCCTATTACCTGGCACGGGGCTGCTCAGAGCTGTTCCAGCTGCCCCCAGAGGTGGTGGGCTGTGTCGTGGCCGATGTCATGCCCTCCCACTGTCAGGAGGGGACAGCAAGTGGGGATTCACCGGTGTCCAAGTGGACTGTGGAGGCAATGGAATTCCTTAGCTTCCTGCAAGGCAAGGAGGTGTCTGGTGTGGTGCAAGAGGTGATAACGCCGCAGCTCATCGTGCTTGAGCTGCCCCAGCTCGTGGCTCAGATGTGGCAGCTGGGCCTGGCCAAACGCGTCTCTCCCAGCTGGTTCTGCGAGGTGCTCAGGCGCTGCCTGCCTTTTGGCCAGTTAAAGAAGCAGCTCTGTCAGCAGCCTCCAGAGTGTTACCTTGGAGCTTTTGAGGTTCCGCAGCTTGTCCAAATGTTGCTCTCATACCGGCCTCTGTCACCTGCCTTGGATTACTACTACCCTCAGCTTCAGTTGGGTGTGACAGAGCCTGTCCTAGTGACCCACGTCTCTGACCCACACCACGTTTACTGCCAGTTGCAGTGCCTGTCACAGGAGATCTCTTGCCTTTCTGATACCATGTGCTGTGCTTATGACCGGTGGGAGCAGGACTTACTACCCAAAGTGGGCTCACCCTGTGCTGCCCGTGGGATGGATGGCCAGTGGTACCGTGCCATTCTGCTGGAGCTCATTGCTGGGGAGCAGGACCAGCATGCAGCTCTCGTGCTCTTTGTGGATTATGGCAAGAAGGAGACTGTGACCAGAGCTAACCTGCGCCATTTGCCTGCCGAGTGTTTTCGCATGCCTGTGGTCACTTACATGTGTGCTCTTCAGGGTGTTTCGGATGGGGGTTGTGGCTGGTCCTCGTTTCAGGTCAATTTGCTGAAAGCATTGGTGCTCGGCAGAGGAGTGAGTGCTCACATCAAAGCCTTTAACTCCTTTGAGCATCTCTATTATGTGACCCTCTATGGGGAAAATGGTGTCGATTTGAACCATCTTTTTGGGTCTCAGGCTTGCTGCCTGGTCAGCAGTCATGTGAGCCAAACTGAGGCTCATGAGCAGCTGGAAGTAGAGGAATCCTTAGCTGCAGAATTGGAATTGCCGCCAGAAGCACCTCCTGTTATAACACATGGAGATTTGGCTTCTACTGCTGTAGCTGGTGTGTATCTGAAGACGTGGACGTTGTACAGTGCACGGGTCTCCCACCTCCGAGACCCATCTGAGTTCTGGCTGCAGCTCCGTGGGTATTACCAGCTCTTCAGTCAGCTGAGGCAGTGTATGTGGAACTTTTATTCCCATTCCACAAAGCTGGATGGTGCTGGGTGGGACCCACAGCCTGGATCCCTTTGTTGTGCCAGTGGGAACGAGGGCGGCTTTTATCGAGCGGTGGTCACTAGGGTTCTGGACACTGGTGTGGAAATACATCTGCTGGACAAAGGCAGTACAGAAACTGTGGATCTGTTTGCTGTGAAGGAGCTGCTCCCTCGATTCAGGAAACTGCCTGCTTTAGCTCTGAAGTGTTGTTTGGCAGGTGTCTCCCCTCCAGGAGGGAGTTGGAGTGAAGCTTCTGTGTTTGCATTCAGGGAGATGGTACTGAACAAGGAACTGAAGGTTTGGTTTTTGAATGTGCAGGGTGACAAATACATGGTTGAAATTTTTGACCGGTTGCAGTTAGGAGAGGGAAGAGTAAGTAAACTCATGGCCCAGGGGGGTTATGCTAAATACCAGAGGTATGAAATACCCAAGACTTTCCAGAAATCAGATAAGTCTATGACAAAGGCCTCTTCACTAGTGTGTGCTGCAGAGGAAAGCCAAATAAATGCAGAGAAGAGGCTCAGAGAAGAATGTGGTCTAAAGAGCAGTGATAGAATACTTGATTCTCACGTGGGTGTGATGGTCAGAGAGAGCCCTGTTGCAGCCATTCTCAATTCTAAAAGTAGTGAATCTCTTACTTCTCAAGACTATGAGGGTAAGCAAAATCTGCACACCTCTCTGAGACAGAACTATGTGGAAATTAAGCCAGGCTCCTCTTGTGGAGGCCACTTAGAAGTGGGAAGTACAGTTAATGTTATTTTGTCATATGTTGAGAATCCTAGTTGTTTTTGGTGTCAGTTAAGTAGAAATTGCCATGACCTTGAGGTACTAATGGATGAAATTCAGGAGCATTGCAAGATTTCTTCTCAGCCACATGTTTGGCCAAATCTTGTATGTTTAGCCCAGTACTCAGAGGATAAAAAATGGTACAGGGCCTTAATAGTTAGTGAAGGAGTTTGTGCAGAAAAAGTAGAAGTCATATATGTTGACTATGGCAACAGAGAGCAGGTGTGTCTAACGAAGCTCCGTGCAATTAATGAACACTTCCTTAGGTTAGAGGCTCAGGCATTCAGGTGCAGCCTTTACAACTTAATCCAACCCAATGGTCAGAATCCTTTTGCTTGGGATGAAGAAGCAATTCAGGCTTTTCGTCAGTTTGTTGTTGAGTCATCGTCTGACCTTGACCTGAAGTGTACAATCTTTGCCTTGGCTTCAATAAATAGGGACCTGTTTAACATTGTAGATTTAATCACACCTTTTCAGAGTGCTTGCCAGTTTCTCACTGAGAGAGGTGTAGCCAGACCTTTATTTCCTCAAAAGCACCTGGAATCTTTGGTCCAGCTTCACTCTTTCTATTATTCTAGTCACGGTATCAAAATTGGGAGTGAGGAAGACGTTTATATTACACATGTTGAGAATCCGTGGACGTTTTACTGCCAACTTGAAAGGTGTGCAGATACCTTGGCACAGCTGGCTGATAACATCAGTTGCCTGAGTGAGAGATTGACCAGCACAGGAACCTTGGGGAAGTCTGGGACCTTGTGTCTGGCAAGGTACTCTGACAGTCAGTGGTATAGGGGAGTAATTATGGAAAGACAGCCTAAGGCTAAAGTCTTCTTTGTGGACTTCGGGAACACAGAGTCAATAGAGACAGATGATCTGCTTATTTTACCCAATGATGCTTCTGATATTTTGCTTGTGCCAATGCAGGCCATAAAATGTTCTGTGTCTGATATATCATCTGTTTCCAAAGAAGCTGCAACATGGTTTAAGGAGGCTGTCCTAGAAAGGAGATTAAAAGCAATAGTGGTAGCAAAGGACTCTGATAATACACTGCTGGTTGAGTTGTTTGATAGAAATACTCAAATTAATACAAAACTGAAGGAGCTAAGCCTAAACAGTGCAGGACTGTTTAGTCATGTACACAATGAGACTTTGTGTTCTAGAAATAGAGATGTGAATGAGAGGCATGAGGCTGCAGAGTCCCCTTTAAATTCAGGTAGGCCTCTTGAAAGAAAAAAATTTCAACCTGAAGCCCAGCAAGAAAAAGGGAGCAAAAGACACTTCAAAGAAGTGGTAAACCTTTTCCAGCACTCTGTGAAGGGAGATGTGGCAGCTGGATTACTAGAACCTGATGAGATGCTTAGCAGTAAGAAGGATGCTGTTTTGTTGAATAAAGGAGGGGAGGAGTCTCTGCTCTTTTCCCAGATGGATACACTGTCAGATACTAAATCTAATGCTGAAGGCAGGTGTATAATGCTTAAAAATGCTTCTGATCTACCACCACAGAAGATAGTGCCAGCTCTTAAAACCTTAGTGTATGTGTCTTATGTCAGTGACCCGCAGGATTTTTATGTTCAACTAGGGAGTGATGAGGTTCAGCTTAACAACATTTTGGAAAGTTTAAACAATGGGAAATCAGTGAAGGACCCTTGTGGACAGCTTTTCCAAGCAGGAGATTTAATCAGTGCTGTTTATTCAGAAGATAGGCTGTGGTATCGAGCTGTAATTAAAGAGAAGACTTCTGACAATTTGATAAGGGTACATTATATTGATTATGGTGATACTTCTGTGATTAGTGTTGATCAAGCACGCAGGCTCCCTAAGAACTTGTCGTCTATTCCAGCAATGAGCATCCACTGCTTCCTAGGTGGACTCAAATGCAAAAAAAAAGCAGACTGGACAGAGAAAGCAGTGTTTTACTTCACCAAGAGAACAAGTGAAATCCTGCTGTCATGTGAATTTGTAAAGAAGGTTGAGGATAAATGGGAAGTTATTCTCAGTGACCATCAAGGTATAATAACAGTGGATTTTGCTGATAAAGATCTTGCAAGTAGAGAAAGACTTTTCTCAAGAAAAAAAATTGATAGAAGAGAGAACCGTGACATCACTGTCTGTGAACCTTTGCCTCCTCAGGTACAAAATGAGATTTCCTGTGTAAATGATTGTAAATCGTTTATCTGGAAATTTCCAGAGGCAGGCCAGACTTTAAAAATTTATGTCACAGTGGTAAATAGTCCAGGATACTTCTGGTGTCACCGTGCTGATACCAAAGATGTGAGCTACATTGAGAAAAAAATAGAAGAAGCTGAAAAGCTTGGACTAAGCTCTCTGACTGATGGCAAGTCTTGTATTAAAAGTGGTGATACGTGTCTAGCAAAATACAGTCAAGATGGGTGGTTCTACAGAGCTCAGATCAGCAGTGTGAATGATGACAGTGTCGTTGTTAGACATGTGGATTACGGAAGTGAGGAGAGGGTCAGCCTGGAGATGATCCGACAGATGCCATGTGAACTGCTCAGAGTACCTGGGCAAGCATTTGCTTGCTGTCTGTCAGGTTTCAGTCCCTCAGATGGCTCATGGCTTAGTGAAGCAAATAAGAAGTTTTATGATATGACTGAAAACCTTGTATTAAAAGCTGAAGTAGTAGAAATTCAGGAAAAGAAAGATTCTGAAGTCCCTCTGTGTGTTGTCAAGCTGGAAGCTTCTGGCAATAGTATTAATGAAGGGATGAAGCATTTTTGGAAGGCTAATAAAGAAACTGGTGACAATGCTTTCTCAAACCTTTGCAACCCCCTAAAGGAAAACAGAAGTTCAAACAGCAATTTGGGTCTTTGTCTCAACAAAGAAACTACTGCTGTTTGTGGATTAGCTCAGGAAGAGAGTGAAAGTGCTTTATTTTGTTCTGATCCTTTTCTGGGTGTAACTTCTGACTGCTTAGAAACTTCAGAAGCAAATGTGTCAGTGGGAGCTGCCAATGGGAAAGCTGATGATGGAGAGCGTGATAACAGTTTTGATAAAGAGATACCTCTGTCTGAAGGTGACAGTGATAACAATATGCTACTAGAACCAATGAGAAGCTGCAGCCCTCATATTGTGGGGAATGGAATGAAAACTGCAGAACAAGACATGTCTGAAATACTGTTTGGAGAGGAGGTTGAACTGAAAACAGAAGTGACAGGCAGTGCTCCAGCAGCCAGCCTTTTCCTGGGAAAAGAACAAGAACTGCAGAGATTGCCAGTGCTCCAGGCACAGCCATCTGCAAGCAATGGCACTAAGACTTCAGGAGAACTGGATCCATTAGGAATGCACTTACCGTGTGATGGTCTAAACGAGCTCCTACAGGTGCTGGACGGACTTTTGGAAAAGCCCTCCTTTGATGAAGGAACAAAGGAAGCACTGGAAGCAAAATCTCTTGAAATGCAGGCAGCGTCAGGCAGTGAAGCAAGAGAGACAGTGTTGGAGCAGGAATTGCTGGAACTGCCAGATGTGAGGGAAGAGACAGGGCAGTTGACAGCTCTGAACTGTCTTGAAGTTTTACCATTACTTAACGAGAAAGAAAACCTGGTGCCTTCAGTTAGTGACAGAGAAAAGTCAGTAGAGCTGATTGCATCTGATGTTCAGCCTTCTTTGGAAGAGAAAACCAAGAAACTGCAAGCGAATTTGTCTGGAATTCATGAAGCAGAAGCTATACTAGATGATTGGATGGAAGCAGACTCTCCTTCCCTAAGGCTGTCCTCATCTGGTGGTAAACCTGAGAAAGAACTGCACCAGAAGATGTGTGACAAGCAGTCAATGCTAGGAGCCACATTTGAGCCCTTTCTGGAACTGGTGCTTCCTGATGTTCAGCCCCCTCAGGAAGACAGGGAGGAGGACTTGTTAAGGCTGGAACATGCTGTGCTGCAGAGTTCTGTAAATAGTGGAAGTCAGTTTTCGTTTCTTTCAAAGGACTCAGTGAATCAAAGGCCCGTTTTCACTGTGAAATCATGTGACTGTAAAGTCGAGAAACATAAGGGATGGCAGAAGAAGAAAGATGACTGTGTGGAAGAATGGATGGAACAAGACTTGACTGACTCATTTAAAGAGAGTGGAAATATGCGTGTTCAGTCTTTAGGGTGTAAGCCTGGGGAAGAAGAAAAGCAGAATGAGAATTTGGCTGACTGCAGTGCAGGTAAAGTTTCTGATTTTAAAGAGTTAAATAATCGAAATGTTGTGCACATTCAAACATGAGAATAGCTCTCTTGTAAAAAACCTATCTTTTATTCCCTAATATGATAATGTATTAGTGTTAATGCTTTGATGGGTTAAGGACAGCTGACCAAGGGTAGTATCTCATGTGTAATGTGTAACAGCAACTAGTCTTATTTGGGAAGAGTAATGATTTTGAGTGGAAATCCATTTCTGAACATGAAGTGCATTTGCAAGACTGTTTGGGATAATAAATTTTTAACTTTCAAATATCAAGTACTTTGGAAGTGGTGGGGCAGCAGTGTTTGAGGCATCTGAATTTTTTTGACCGTTGATTTTTGTGGGGTTTTGTGAGTTTGGTTTTTTTTTTTTCCCTCCTTCATCAGTAAATTACTGTTTCTTGTAGGACACCATGACTATCCTTGTAGTCTGAAGGGCTTTGCTGTTGGTTCCAAATGTGTGGTTTGGACTTCTCTCAAATGGTGTGATGCTCGCATTTTGGAGGTATCTGAGAAGGGTACCAAGGTAAGTGTGGTTTGAATACTCTTTCTGCATTCTTAAGATCTCATCCTACTTTGGTCCTTCTCTAAACTCTAAATAAATATTTTTTTAAAGACTGATTCTGAATTTATGGACTAGAGAGAAACAGCAATGTCTCAAATTGAGTTGATACATGTCAACACTTGATGTTCCCTTCACATCTTATTCTTTTATTGACTAGGAATATTGAAGAATCTGGCTCCAGTTTCAGACACACACGAGTGTGGTTCTGTCTGGCCTGCAAATTAGTGTTCTGCAGTGGAGCTGTATTACCATTAAACACTCATGAAACTTGACATTATTGTTCTGTATTTTGAGAAGTTAGTGCTAGAGCAGTAGAAACTTGGGAAGAAACTTAAACTGTACTGCAAGTAATAATGAATCTACAACTATTCCTGCTTTAATGAAATGTGTATTGCATTAGCAGTTGGTGGGAGTTAACAGCAGAGAATAATGCAGTGCGCTGCCCTGTTCTATTGCTGTTTATGCTGGGGGAAGAATGTGACATCTTCCTTCAGTCCAGGGGGAGTGTGTGTCAGTGTACACACTTGCACAGACATTATCCTTACATAAAATGACCTCTAAGTTATAACTTAAGATTGCAAGTCCAAAAGATCTTTACATAAAAACATCCTTTTGAAAGATGGAATGTCTGAGATAGTGGAAGCCAGATCTTGTGCTGGTAGATCCTGATGTCTAAAACAAATCTCAGCTGCATTCAGATGAGAGGCAATGTCAGGGCTTATGATGCAATGATATCCCTATTCATCAACTTCCTTCTGGTTCTGATCTAGTAGGTGTTTTGCAGCCTTTTTCTCACTATGCTTGGGTTAGGAGCCTAGAAGAGCCTTGAGCAGCCTCAGTCACTACATTCAGTTTTAGTAGAGATCAGCTTGTTCTTCTTTGCAAGATCCAGACTTCTCAACACCTTCTCAGAGGCGCAGAGTCCTTAACGGTGTTTTCCTACTGTTGTGTCTTACTTATTGAATGCATTGCTGCTGTGCTAGATGCACTTTGGCTCTGTCTGTACAGGTCTTGAACCTCTGCAGTGGCAATGAGGAGATTGTGAATCCTGAGAATGTCTGGAATGGAATTCCTGATGGGGCTTGCAGATCATCTGAGGTATGGCAGTGTGGACTGGGCAGGACAGTACTGGTTTTTAGAAAGACTGCTAACTAACTGCTAAATAATGAAAAACATTATGGAATAATTAGGAAGGAATAGTGAGGTTTTCACAGTGTTCTTCATGAAGTACCTACCAGTAGATAAAAAACTCATGTCTGGAACCCAAAGCTCAGGTCATGAGCCATGCTGCTTGTGATAACAGCATGAATTTCCAGTTTGTTCTTCACATGCAGCCTTTGTATCACAGTGTAAAGTGGGCAGAAAACTAATGTACTGAGTTGTAAGGGGGGGAAAACAGTGGTAAATAGGAGTCCAGTAGTGCTGATGTAAGAAGTTAACCTAGAATTAAAGGAAGCACCTCAATGGAAGTCTTGGCAATAGTGCCAGCTTCCTAACAGGATCCCTTTTCGTGTAGGCATTAACCCCTGCAACAGAAAACTTGCAGTCCTTACCAGAGGAGTCCTTACTTCAAGGTAAGTCTACTTTAAGCCCCCCCACATGGCTTATGTACTCTGTGTTTGAATGGTTTCTAATTTTCTAGGAAATGCTTTCTTTTAGAACATACAATTAAAACACTAATTTGACCTTATGTAGTTGATACTGTCGTTGGGATTTTCTTGATAGCATTAGCTTGTGTACTGTCAGTTTAAGGGTGACTACATGCAATGAAAGCTGTGTCTAGATTACAAACCAATTAAGTATTTATTCATCTAATGGATTGAGCCTCTTGGATGAGCTGGGGTGGTTCACCCAAGTTACAGATTTTGCCAGGATTTTGAGCATTGCATCAGCATGCTCTTCTTGCTCATGTTTCTGAGGCAAGGTGAGCAACTGCTAGGCAGACTCTACTAATGTTTAGCTAATAGCTAATCATTTAGTTTAGCATTTGAGTGCCCCAGTCCCATAATCTATAAATCTAAATCCATAATACCATTTCAGTTGTTGTAAGGATAGTTTGTGAATAGTACATGTATGTCTTTATTGCTGTTTAAAAATTTTGAAGTGTTACTGGTAAACACCTCTTCAGTGTACCAATAAATAGTACCAGGTTCTTTTTGTTTATATGCTATATTTATAATTATGAAATTGTAGAGCAGTTCTGGTTGAAATAGGCCTTTCCTGCTGGTGAAAGCAGGGCCAACTAGATCAGGTTGCTAAGGACCTTACTGCAAGTTCTGGAATCTCTCCAAGAATGGAGACTCCAAAACCTGTCTGGGCAATTTGTTTCTGTGGTTGCCTGATGAAGACTACACTGAGTTGAAGTGGGGATAGCATTTGTGCTTTCAGGGATTAATTGGTAGTTGTATTTCAGTATAACTGTTGATTTATGGGTAACAAATAAGGAAGCCTGCTACAGAGATCAGGTTGCCTGTTGAGCTAGAAAAAGGGTAGTTAAAAGAATTTGATAAAAGGTTAAAATGGTCAATCTACAAATTTTCCCTCAATTGCATCACTCAGATGCAGAATTACTCTTGATTTTGTGGATTTTTTTTCTGTTCTTGAGCACTTTGCATGGAGTTAGTGTGTGCACTCTCAGCACCAGCACAGGAAAGGTGAGTCAGGGTCACGCACCACGTGTCACAGAGCTGGAACCTGCTGCACACACTGCCACTGCTTGGAAAGGCAGTTTGAGTAGGAGGTGCTCAGGGTGCAAAAACTCCTGCAGTGGTTTATGCCAAACCCACTGAGAGATGGAGTAACTTGAACTCATAACTGAAATCTGGGAGCATTTCTGCTGTTTTCTGTTTGTATAAGAAGTGTAGTCTTTTAGCATGGTTCAATATGTCAGTAGTATTTAGTCTGAAGCCCTGTGGAGCTGACTTTTGATCTTAATGCCCTTATACACATTTAGAGAAACATCTTGTTGGGTCTAATCTGTGTTTATTCCCTATAGAAAAGCAAACTGGCTGCAGTAGCAATTTAGCTGAAGATCCTCATGTCCTCCAGCAGTGCTGAAACCAAGCGACACATTGACCACGTGAAACTGAACAAGTGCCTGAAGTGTATGAAATATTCCCATGAAAGTGTGTTTGTGGCAACAAAAATACCAGCAGGGCACTGAGTGGCTTATTTTTTCTAACTGTCCAAATACCTGTCACTGCTGAACTTTCCTGTAAAGGAATAGTGTTGGCATACTGTTTTTTTTCAGCTTGTTTTCTTACAGCTGTTGTTGCTAGACTGTTATTGTTAGCTTGTTTCTTATAGCTGTAATTTCCTAAATAAGACTTTGACTCTTCTCTGGCAATTTTACTGACTGGGGGTGTGCTGACTTGTGGAGTTCTTGGTGGGTGGTTCTTCAACAAAAGTTTCTTGTTTCTGTATATGCTACTGTGTTGTACAGCAGTGCTTTCTGATGTTTGCTTTTGGAAAAGTTGCATTGTTAAGTGTTTTTTGGGGTTTTTTTTCTCAAAAAAATAAAAAGCTGAGGGTATTTTAGGGGGGTAGGGGTGGGGAGGTTTTTTGTTCTCCATAGGGGAACATAGTTGTTTTGGGTTGAAGTCTTGTATTTGATGCTGTTCTAAAGCAAGGGAAGAAGCTGGAATAAAGCTTTGGCTGGCATATACTGGTTTGTTAATGTGTTTTGATGACTTGTGTCTGTTCCTGTGCAGAAGCCCAGATGCTGTGTGTGAGCTGTTTTGCTGTCACTGGTTATGTTTTGACCCTAACCAGCTCTCTAGAGCATTGTGAGCTATGGTGAATGTTTTGAAACATTCATTTCACTTAATTAATTGAACTTGCTGCAATTGTACTAATGAAAGGTGAAGCTTTTCCTATAAATATGAAGAAGACCCAATGGAATAGTTTTGCTGCCACATGTGTGCAGTGTGTTAAGGACATGACCTGCAGCTGTTTTAACGAGATCTCACCTTTTACTCTCCTCCTCAGGTGTTGAAAAAGGGAAGCTATTTTGTTAGTGGTGTTCCATGCTTCTGTATAGCACAGCTGCTCCTCCTCTTCAGAAACTGTGGAATTTCGTGATGAAACACGGGCTTAGGAACCCAAGCTGGCTAATAGTGAATCTCACAGGAGCTCTCAAGTGTTAGTGCTGACTCAGTAAGACAAACACATTTATTTGCCTAATAGAGACAATACATGGCACTAGGCTGGGGAGAATTAAATTAAATTCTGAAAGACAGGTCTTAGGTGTTATTGCAATCTCATGTTAAAATCACAGATTATATAAAATACTTCATTACACTGTTAAATTCTTAATTTGTTTTTTTTAGTGGTTTTGTTTGTAACCTGATTTTGAAATTAACAGAATTTAGAAGACACCCTCACACCCTCCCATGGGGCAGCTTCAGTTCTGATCCAAAAAGGAGAACCTTCAAGAACGCCACCCAGGTGGATAGTCTTGGTCCAGGCACTACCACTGGTGTCTGTATCTGTAAGTGGGAGCCACCTGTGTCACCTGGAGCCCA
The DNA here is from genome assembly GCF_052056855.1 of Sturnus vulgaris. Classification (NCBI taxonomy): domain Eukaryota; kingdom Metazoa; phylum Chordata; class Aves; order Passeriformes; family Sturnidae; genus Sturnus; species Sturnus vulgaris. The sequence goes on along the minus strand of NC_142245.1, from coordinate 109,374,932 downwards.
TTGTGAGTACCTGGAGAAAGCTGTCTGGGAAGTGTTTACTACCTGAAGAGACCTCAGGAGCTGAAGCAGTGCTAACAAGGACTGTGTAAAGGGAGCTGTAGAGGTGCCACGTCTGTATTTCCCCTGCAGTCTGACTGTGATAGTGGAAACACAGACAAGGGAGGAGCTGCTGGAGCTTTGCCCAAGGGCAATTACAGTTGCTACAAGTGACCCATTGAAAAGCTTTTGAGATATAAACATCATCCTCTAGGTATGGCACTAAACACATATTTAAAAGGATTAAGCTCCAGTGAAGAGTCCTGTGTCTGGATTTTCTCTGCTGTCAGCTGAACTCATTCCTGTAGCTTTTACTGTGATTTATTTTAATAAGACACAGTTTTGAAGACAACCCTCCACAGGCACCTCTTAACTCCTAACTGTTGTCAGAGCACAGCTGAAATACTTAGTATCTAAGCAGGAAAGTGGTGGTTTGGGGTTTTGTTTTGTTTCTTTTTCCCCCTTACCCTGCAGTAAAGGCTTCCTGGATGCAAACTGACATAAAGCTTGGTAAACCGACCTGTACCTGAACTCCTTGGAGCTCAATCTGGCTCTCTGCAAACTTAAGTCAAAACCAGAAAGAGCATTTAAATTATTACCAAGTGATTTCTCCCAAGCTGCCTACAAAGCAGAAGTTACCCTGTTGCAGTATTTCAGAGCATCCCACTAACTCATTTGAACAGAAACCTCTGTTTTTATGCTTATATAACTTAATGCCTTGTCTTTTTTTTTTTTTTTTTTTTTTGGTTCCACACCCCAGAAGCTTTGTAGGTGTTTAATGCCACCACGTGTCTGAGCAATGTCTGACCAATATTAGTGTCCTGATGTCCACGGCATTTTCAGTACTTCTTTGAATTCCCTATTCAGGTTCAGCTGGAGACGTGTCAATATTGGTTCCAGGAATAACATTGGGTCCTATGCCATCCACAAGAGAATCCCACTGATCAAAATCCTTCTTAAGACCTATAAGATGGGGAAAAGAAAACCCAAGTGACCATGAGTTAAGTAACCAGCTTTTTGTCAAACTACACTGAATAATGAAATCAACTTGGCAAAGTAGGGAAGGAGAAATGTTTTAGGGAGAAAAAAAATTATACTTCAGATTTTTTGTATCAGAAGAAAACGTCAGTGATTTTCCTCTTAGTTGCTAAGATTACAAAAGTAACTGAAAAACCTCTAGAAGAAGTCCGACTTATTTTTTCCACTGACACACTTGTTTTAATCTTGTTTTAATCTTGTTTTAAACAATGATTATATAAAAAGCTTCACAGGAATTAAGTATTAGTCAACTCCATACTTTGCTGTAAATACTTACTCAGATGTTTCTGTAGGAAGGCTAATGAAGCATGATTGCTGATATCAATAGCTTCATTTGGATCTATTTCTCCTTTTAATTTGAAAAACCTTGCAATGATTCCTCCACTCACAAAGGTGAAGTCAGGAAAGCTCTGATGTACTGACCCCCTGCAAAGAGAAAAATTATCAACAGTCTTGTAAGAATACATGAAATTGCCTGCTTAAAAGATGCACAAACTTCAGTCATGTCTTGTGCTGTCTTTAGGAGAAGATAAAAAGGTTAATCTCACAAACGTGCAAGATGAGCAGGAAATTCTGCCCTAACCACAGAAGGGAGGAAGGTTTGTACATGCTTGCTGTAAGTCATTGTAACTGCAACAGCAATAAAGAGCTGGCTTGGCAAAGCATCAAAATCAAGTTGTCTCCCTGCAGTGGTGCAGGATAGAGGCATCCCTTCCCTGGCTGCAGAACTGCCCCCAGAAGGCTGTTTCAAGTGTTCAAATGCAGGTGATGCACAAGGCTCAGCACAAAGCTTGTGCCCCAGGGCAGGAATGCACACCTTGGAGTGTCTTAAACTTGGGGTTCCTGGCTGCTTGGAGAGGTTTCTGTCCCTGCTGTAGGGGATGTATGGCTAATTTAAACATACAATGAAAACTTGGGCCATGAGGAGAGACAGTCACTTAGGCTGGAAAAGACTTTTAAGATTATTAAATCCAACTCTTAACCCAGCACTGCCATTCCACCTCTAAATCTCAGTGCCACATCTACATGTTTTCTAAACACTTCAGGGATGGTGACTCCCCAACTTCCCTGAGCAGCCTGGTCCAATGCCTAACAACTGTTTAAATGAAGAAATATTTCCTAATATCCAATCTGAACTGCCCCTGGTATGACTTGAGGCCATTTCTTCTTCCATGGGAGAAGAGCGTGACCCCCCCCCCCACACCTGGTTCCACCCTCCTGTCAGAGAGTTGTAGAGTGAGGTCCCCCTGAGCCTCCTTTTCTCCAGGCTAAACATCCCCAGCTCCCACAGCTTCCTCTCCTCCTCAGACTTGTGCTCTAGGGACTGTCTGTCTGTCTGCAGTTACCTGTAATTGCACAGCTCCAGCAAGAGCTTCAACCACAGATGGAAGTGATAGCTCCTGAGCACTTACTTGATAGTGATCATTTTCTTGTTTGTGTCATTGGAGATGAGCTTCTTAATCTTTAAGATGTTCTCAGCCCACTGAAATTTCTCAGAGTTGATGAAAAGCAGTGGTTGCTGGACACTGTTTTGATAAATGTCGTCACCTACAGGAAGCATCCATACATCCAGGGCAATACCACACCTGCCAAAAACATCTGGATATTGGCACAGAAGCAGAAAGCTTGGAAGTTCTGAACATGCTCTGAGTTGCAAGAGACGTGGGAAAGAGAAAGTCTCCCTGATACTGAACAAGTAAATGAATAATTTTGTTTCAGAATTATCTCTACTCTGGGGGAAGAGAATTAGTCCATTCTTGCCATATGTTGGTCTCCACTGCCAGGTGCAGCTGGACTGCAGGGTCCCACAGTATCATGATAAAATAAGATGCAGCCATGTGTTCCACCATATCGCCACACTTGGAAGAAGCATGGCTGGAGAAAGCAAGACATGCCAAACAACACTCTTTTTCAGGAGCTAATTAGTAGTTGGGGGATCCTAGGTAAGGTGCCCTGCTCCAGGCCTGGAAAGTGCCAAATGTCACTGGCCTTGTTTTGCATACTTACCTGAATCTTATTTCTTTGCTGAGACTTTCAATAACTGTAGCACCACCAAAAGAGTGTCCCATCACAGCTATTCTGCTAGTATCAACAGAATCCTGTCAAAAAAATCCAGGTGCTGTAAGAGACTTTCTTTCCCAAACTTACTTTTTTAAAGGGAATAATTTTTTTAGGTATTAGATCCTACTGAAGGAGGAGGAGCATCATTTCAGCTCCATTACTCTCTATCTAGCTTTGGATGACCTGAGAATATTTTCATAAGTCTACAGAGTGATCTTCAGAATACTTTACATGAACCAGTTTAGAAATGGAATGGGGAAACCAGAAGCATTATTAGGTGTTCAAAATACAAAATACAGGAGGGCACCTTCCACTCACCTTTAGGCTATTCCAGTCAAAGTCTGAATGTAGTACATTCGTTACTTCCTCTCCTGAATTGATTTTAAGAATGAGATTGAGAGCTTTGATACACTCCTGTGCTCTTTGCTGCACCTGGGGAGAAAGAGAGGTTGGGACAGAGCCATGGAAGGAATCATCGACAGCCCCTTGGACACAGGACTTACTTTGATAGTGTTTGCCCCTAAGTGTCTGATACGGTACTAACTATTCTGAAATACAGAATGGAGCCATCTGACAAACAACAAAATTGGGTTTTGGTGGTGTAAAGAGCTGAAGCTCTTTTGTAGAACCTCTGCACACAGGGGAATTTATTCCTGTAACATGCCCCAGAGGCCTTAAACTCCTTTGTCTTGCCACTGCTTAAGAAAAGGGGTTGTTGGAATGTGCAAAAAGTTACACACCTCTAAGAAAGGCTGACTCACTGATGCTTTTCAGGCTCACTTGGATGAGCAAATGTCATTCTATCACTTGCCCCATCACACAACAGCCTTGAAACTGTCTTTACATTGGATAAACCAAACTAAGAAACAGTGAAGCCCATCCCATTTTTATATATACTCATCTTTGAAAACTGTAGTGAAGCTGTTCAAAACACACTTTTCATTGCTCCATATAAGAACAGTTTTTAACTGGTATGTCAGTAAAAGAAAAGCTTCAAGAAGAATCAAGGAATAGCAGTGATCTTGGGAACCACAGTGTGTAGGCAGCCAACAAGATGTGTATGCATCACTAAATTACAAATAAATCCCAATCTCCTGACTTCTCTACTGGTGAAATTTGCAGACAATGGCTTCTGGAGGTTATTTCCAAGGTCAGACACTGCACTTTGACACTCACAAGTAGGACATTGTAGTCATACAGGAAATTACTCTTGTACTATTGTCTGTATGGCCCAGTTTGATAAAGAGAAGCACTTCCCTAGCTGAGTTTTCATTAGCTGGAAAAACCACTCCTGTATTTTAAAGGTCAAGTGTATGCTTGGAAGAGCTTGTCAGTATGGCCACATTACATCCAGCTTGGATACTGCTTATAATAAATTGGAAATCTGCACTGTTTACATTGCTAAAAACAACCTTCAAGTGTGGTAAAGACTATAAAGCAAACAACCCACTCAGAGCAGCCATGATTCATCATGCTGTGGAACAGTAAAGGAAAGCTAATGCAAGCCTAAGACCACACAAACATTTGAGCTCAACTCTGTGTCACTTTTAGGCTGGGCTGTAAAATTGTGAAGAGATAGAGAAGAAACAGAAAGTTGACTGGAACCAGAAGAGAAACAGATGACTCAGCCCAAGTGCAACTTCAAGAAAAAGCTTTGTTGAGGGAGCAGTTTATGCTCTGAATAAAGCTGTTGTTGGTTGTTCCACCTTCCACAGGACTCAATCCATTTTTATATCTCCCCGAGCCATGGCAGAAGACTGCTCCCCTGGCCAAAGGGAGACTCTGCTAGGCCTAAACACAGCATTCCTGCCACACTTCCCAGAGCACAGAGCCAGCCCAGGCACCTGCTTATGGCGCAAGCAACGCTCCTCCTCTCCAGTTTTCAGTTTCCTGTAGTAGATCCACTCCTTCTCCATGTTAGGTGTGGACTCTTCCTGTGACTCAGAAACGGACCTTCTCTTACAATAATATGTAGCTGAAGCAGATTCGTCTCTGTAATACCAAGAGGAGGTTATTTCTGGGTATGCATTCCATTTGGTTTGAGATTAAGTCAGCACAAGTTTTAGACTTCACTCATCTGAAGACATCCAGCTATCAATCAGTGCTGCTGCACTTGCAACCCAGTGTACACAGACTTTCTAAATAGTGCCACAACCCCACCAAAACTCCCACCTCCTCTAAATTCTTCACCTACTTTATATTCTAACAGTAAGAGAGGGACAAATTATATCTACCCCAAGACTTTTCATTCTAGGGCTTATCTAAACAAAATTCCCTTTGTTTGGAGAAGAGTTGAGCTATGGGCAGGGCTGAAAAACAGATGTTCTTTTTTCTTTAAAAAAAAAAAAATCCAGAAGTTCTTCTTTAGAATAAATAAAATTCTGTTCAATTTGAGAAAGTTGCTTTCTATCAGAACACCAAAATGTGCAGCACACTCACCTGTGCTCCACAGCAGCCACGATAAAGCCCTGAGAAGCCATCTCTATGCAAATAGCAGAATAGATTGTCCTGCAATAAAAACCACACTCTGGTGAGATGTCATTGTTTAAATTCCATTGCTCTTTAAATGCTGACCACACTAGGTATGCATTATTCCCCACTCAATATTTCTTCTCTTTGAACTTACTGTCCAGCAGAGCTAGACAGATTTTGTATACCAGGCACCAAAGCCTGTTCACAAAACCTTGGTACTGTTTTACTGTATTCAGAAAGGAAAATGCCACTGATTTTTAATAAGTAGCACACACAGCACTTTGCATCTTCAAAGAGCTGTCCAAAAATCAACCAGCTAATCTTCACATTCTTATGAGCTGGTAAGTATCTTAACCTTCATCACACAAAGGGAAAACATAAATGGAGCTCTGAGCAACCTGGTCTAGTGGAAGGTGTCCCTGCCCACAGCAGAGATGATCTTTAAAGGCCCCTTCCAACCCAAGCTGTTCTATTATTCTGTGACCAACCATACACCAACCCTGCTGTTGTTTCAGTGGAGGCATAATGACACACGACAGCCTGTTCTTCAAATATGTTTCAGCTCCACAAGGATCTCACCCTCCTACTGAAAATCTGTTCAAAACCACCCTTGGAGACTGCTGTCTCCATAGACAACAAAACCAGTTTGTCAACAAACTACAAAATTACCGAAAAGCTCCAAGTCCATGGGAAAAAACAATAAGTGGGTATTTTTCTCCTGGTTTAAAAGCAGCGTTTGACTTTGCAGGACAGGTCACTGAACCTAAATAAAAATGGAAGTGTATGTCATTATTATTGGAATAGGAGAAAGCATTTGTTCCTGTGGGAGAGATCCCAAGAATGTAGAGACCACTGGTATCAGAGCGTCACCACTGACATCACCTAAAGATAAGGTACCAAGACTCATCTTTAAAATAGAAGGCAAATATGGATCTGATTCTGAAAATACTTTCTACTTGGCAGAAGATACTTGTCTTCTCCTGCTCCCATCCACAGCCTGGCACAAGGTCTACATGTCTCTCAAACTTTCATAGTCAGGCATCCAGGTCTCGCTGATATTCAGACCTTAGGATGTCTCTGACTTTGTTATCTTTTCCATTTTTCCATATCCACATTTCCTTGTGGGATTTAAAGCACAACACACAGGTGCAGCTTTCCTAGAACAAACTCCCCAGACACTCCTATCCACAGCAGTCAGGGACTGCCTGAAAGCTGGGGTCACATTCAGCAGTCTCACTATTACACAAACTCATCCCACAAAAACACACTTCTTTGCTAAAAACTCTTTTTCAGCCCTGCAGCAATAACACCCTGCTCAGGGAGCACGGAGGCAGCAACAGGCAAGGAATAAAACCAGAACAAGTCTTACCAACATAGTAATGGAAAAGCCTTTCTCCTACAACTCGGTACATATTAAGGAAGTCAGAGAGTCCCTGATAGTATTCTTTGTCTGGAATCCATCGTGCCTCTTCAATATCTGTGGCATCATATGCTGGATAATACAGGCGCAAAAAGCTTCCCTGGGATCAGAAAAAAAAATTTAAAAAGGAATATTGGTATTTATTTGTATACGGCAGAGAAAATGGAAGATTAAAACATTTATAGAAAAGATTTCAGTTGCAAGAATGCAAGAAAGCTCAAGAGAATTATGACAATCTCATGAGAAAATTACTATCATATACAGGCTTTAATGCCAATCCTATGTCACAATCTTCCTGTGCATACAACGAATTTAAAGTACCAAGAGATACAGATCATCGCAAAGTTAATTATTACAAACACTCACTACTTATTTGCTCGATCCAGCATCTTGTTGGATCTTTTCTTCCGTCTTCTTCACTGGGAATGGTTTTGATGATGCATTTTGGTAAATTTTATAGGGCTGATTTTTAAAGGGGTGACTGAAGATGACCTGAGAGCTGGAGCACCTCTCTGAGCATAACAGGCTGAGAGAGCTGGGTCTGTTCAGCCTGGAGAAGTTAAGGGTCTCAAACGTGGCTGTAGTGTTCCTGCCTAAACTGAGCAGAGGCTGTCAGCAAAGCTCTTGGGCAGCTGCACAGCAAGGAGAACAATACATCACTCTTCCTCCTCATCAAGATGTTCACAAGTCTCTTGTGATCCATCCTTCTAAACACAACTTTGTTAGCCTGTTTTTCATCTGCCTCTGTTTCTTACCACCAGTTCAAATCTCTTACTGTCTGCACTCCAGGTATCCCAGGAAAACATCCAAGCTTTCCACACTCCCAGGGACCTTTCATATCCCCTTGTCAGTCTTTTCCCTTCACACACAGCAGCAATGTACCAATGCACACTGTAAAACAGACTTCCCAACAGATGAACTCTTTGCAATTTGCATTCTTATTTGCTGGCTTGCAAGGGAATTTGCAACACCCCATTCAAATTCACTGTCTTGCTCCAGCACTACTTTTGGTTCAGCAAGTTACAATCGGGGCCAAAATAAACATGAGCTTTGAAATAAAGCCTGATTTCTTGAACACTAATTTATCCATTTACCAGAAGTTTGTTTAATGAAGCTTGTTTCTATTCACTTATCAAACTTAAATCAACCTTTGACACAGAGACCATTATGGAAGAATTTTCCTCCACACTCCTAGTGATATTAACTTGATCTCAGATTAGTCCCAGTGAACCTACCCAGTGACTAACTGATTACCAGAATGGGGAAGATGTTCATTTTTTATGCCCGAGAGAACTGCAATTGTTCGTAATGCTTAACACACATGGGCTGACTGCAAAGAGAAACTCATCACTTCCCTGTACTGATATAAAGTAAGCTCAGTAAAGGAAAACATATGAACCATCACAAACTGATCACAAGTTCCACTACACCTGGCTACTCTCAGGAGTAAAACCACAGTGTAAATGCAGGTGTATTCTCTCAAAGGCAAGAAGATTTGAAATGGAAACTCACAAGCAAGCTCATTATTTGCCTGGTTACTATCCCTATCTTATTATTGTGACTTCTTACTGTGGTAACCTCTTGCAAAATTGACATCCTGTTCGTCTTCAGTGAGATAAAATCTCAAGAAGTCATCTCATCTTTGATGAACACTGCATAGGCTCATCTCCCAACCCTGTCAAATCTTGTTGGGATCTTTGTGATGAGTGCAGCCACAGTCACACAGAGACTGCGTGTGGAGTCTCCTCAGGAGCCCAGGGCAGGAGGGAGCAGTGGGGTGGGTGGGAAGAACCCCCTGGGTCCCAGGAGGACACAGTTTCTCTGCAGTATCTTGTGTAGGAGAGTCAGAAAGGCAAACACATTGGGACGAGGGAGGAACTGGCCATGGGAAAGGCTTGCAGGTTACATCCATCTGGTAAATGCCCAGTACACATCCTACACCAGGATGGAGAGCATAGAAAGCTCAGCTGTGTCAGCATGGAGCCCACATGCAAGACCTTCTGCTTGATTTACCTATAAAATTGCAGCCAGTTGTTTCACTAACATTGTGGCTTAAATCCAAAGGAGAAAGAGTCGAGAGCTTTACCTCAACTGCATCTTCTGTCATCAGGTCTGTACATCCAACCGAGTGTGGTCCCTTTCCTTCAGGGATCTTGTAAAATCTCTCAGTGCTGCTGGTGCTCCACATTTCCATTGGTGCCTTCACCGACAAACCTGAGAAAAAACACAAAGCAAATCAAGATACCATCATGGCCTTTGTGACCAGATTACCCACACTGAATCAAACCCAGCACGCTGAAAATCCAGAATTAGGAAAATCAAAATTGAGCCAATATAGAAATCTGCTCGTGAGAAACAAAGAAATCCCAAATTGTCAACCTGACCTGTTCTACTGGGGATTTTCCTTGTTGTATCCTGAATCCCAAGGAGCAGACAGCACCGTGCACTTACAGAAAAGTGGGATGAAACCCTTGGCTGGCGAGTACGCAGCGGCACTCGGGGGACCTGCGGTGCTACGAGACGCACAGAGGGAGGATTCTGCTGTTCCTCAAGGAAATCCGGGCTGTGCATCACGGGGAGCGGAATATCACGGAGAAACACAACGCCGCTGCCATTTTTCCAGGAGGTATGACGAATCCCGGGCTCGGCCCCTGGCGAGAGAAGGTCGGGCTGCCCGTGCCGGAGCGGTTGTCGGGGCGATATGGCCGTACCTGGGGTGACCCCTCGGCGCCGGGCTGGCCCCGGCGATGCGCAGAGCGCGGAGGGGAGCAGCCGCATCCCAGGCTGGGATCTAGCTGCCGCCTTCTCCTTGGAGGAGACACGGAGCCATCCTTGCCCCCGTACCCAGCCGCCTGGCCGGGCTCCCCCGGGGCGGGCCTGCCGGGGAGGCACTCCCGGGGCGGGGCTCCCGGTGTGATGTCACGGCGGCTCCTCCCCGGAAGAGCCGCGGGGTCGGCGGCTGCTCCGCCCCGGAAAAGTCCCTCTCTGGCGGCGGCGCTGCGGATCCCGGTCCCGCGAAGATGGTGCGGAAACTGAAATACCACGAGCAGAAGCTGCTGCGGCGGCTGGACCTGGTGAACTGGGAAGCATCGGGCGGGAACTTGGCGGAGGTGCGGGCGCTGCGGCGGTACCGGGTGGGCCGGCGGGAGGACTACGTGCAGTACAAGTTGCTGGCCCGCGCCGTGCGCGCCCTGGCCCGGCGGCTCCGCGACCTGGGCCCGGCCAGCGCCGCCTTCCGCGCCCGCTGCGCCGCCGCGCTGCTGGAAAAGCTGCACGGGCTGGGGCTGGTGAACAGCCGGCAGTCACTGGCCGTGTGCGAGAGCCTCTCGGCCGCCGCCTTCTGCCGCCGGCGCCTGCCCTGCCTGCTGGTGAAGCTGCGCATGGCGCAGAACCTGCGCCACGCCGTCACCTTCGTGGAGCAGGGGCACGTCCGAGTGGGGCCCGAGGTGGTGACGGACCCCGCGCTCCTCGTGCCCCGCGCCGTCGAGGACTTCATCACCTGGGTGGACGCCTCACGCCTGCGGCAGAAGGTGCTCGACTACAACCAGGAGCGCGACGACTTCGACCTGGCCGCGTAGGGCTGCCCTGCTGCCCTGCTCATAGGACACACACCGGTAAAACCACAGCGGTGCCTCCGCGGAATATTCACACATCTGCAAAGGGAGCCAGAAGGCAACTGTGCGCTTCCAGTTTCGTATTGACCTGCTCCTGGCTCCCTTTTGCAGCTAATGGTTCCATTCATCCATGCAGAGGAACATCCTTTACACATCCACTGCTTCGAGAATATGTCCAGTGGCCCAGCTCCATCATTGTCCCTAGCGTGCCCAGCTCCATCATCATCATCCCTGGCACTCCCAGCTTCACTGTCAGCCCAGCAGCTCAGCTCCATCATCGTACCGAGCTCCATCATCCTTAAAATTGTGTCTCCATCATCCTTACACCCCATAAAAATGTCTGGAAAAGTATCTGCCCAATCGCAGGAGAGAATTTTGGTCAAGCTTAAGTGCTTGGCAGCTTAATAGCTGCTGGAAGGGGTTTTAAGCCAAGCCAAGTGGATGTTTCAAGACTGAGTTTAGCAGCTTTGCTGCTCTTTTTCCAAGAAAAAGATTCCTCCTTCAGCTGTTGAATGCACAGGAATGAGAGTTACTTCTGGAAGAATTTTCCAATGATATCAAGGAACAAGGACGGAATGCAGGGATTTCTGGTGGTCAGCAGTAAACAAGAAGGCCAAATACCATGTTTCTGGAACTATTAAAGTTTTAGCCAAAACCAGGATTTAAAAAAAAAACAAAACCAAAAAACGTTATTGTCATGTGAAATTGTAAAGGGAAGTTTGATGCTCTGAGTTCAGTGTCTTTGCTGTGTGAGGTTCCACATGACCGTCAGGCATCATTTACGGAACAGGATCTAACTGGGGAGGTGTTGGAGCAAAAGCTGATCTAACCATAACTGCAGATTTGGAGGAACTTTTGCACTGAGCACATTAGCCAGGGGCTGTTGGTAACTTTGTTCTTTTTTGATAGAAAAAGCAGAAAAACAAAAATAAAACCGTTGCATTTTGTTTTGTTGGTGAAGAAACGTGTGGTCTGCTTTCTGATATAGTTTCTCTGAGTTTATTCTGATTTTTAAATGTTCCAGTAAGCCCTGTTTCCCACCTTTCAGAACTTTTTTAAAATTTTTTTATATAACTTATGTAAGTCTGGTTTTATTTTAATAGCTAGAAGGCTACTGAGTTCTAACCTGTTTATGCTAGGAATGCTCTCTTTCCCTTACCCAGGGCTGTGAAAGAATTTGGCAGTAGGTTTAGGAGCAGAGCTGTGACTGTCCATCCCAAATCCAAAGAGCTGGAGTTCAGCTGCTGTCTAAGGTCTGATTTGGATGCCTTAGTGTGGCTTTTTTGAACAGAAGAAGTGTTCAGGTGAGGTATGTTTTTACATGACCACAATCTGTCACCAAATATTATGTCAGGTTTTTCAAAGGTAAACGGAATGTTTACATTTCTTCCCAATCTCATAAGCAGCTGTATTAAGCAGAACAATTATTAAAGCAATAACAGATACACTAAACAGGTAGATAAACTCTTTGCCTACTACTGCTGTTTGTACTTGAATTTATTTCAGTAAACATAAACTCAACATCTTAACCTTTGTCTTAGAGTGTGAACCTTGCTTATGGCAAGAAATGCAAATTGAAAAAAAGATTTCACACCTGAAGCCTGACTTTTAAACACCTTTCCAGCTTCCCTCTCCTCTAGAACAATGCCATTATTTCTTGGGAAATTCAGAAGGTGCCTTATTCAGGTGCAAGTAAAAACAGTGCTTTTGCTGTGCTTTACTCTTTTGGTGCAATTTAAGTAACAGCACGCTGACTGTGGAGGGCATTTTACTACTGAGATGTTAAACTCCTGCTTTGCCCAGTATGTCCAGCCCTTGGAGGAACTGCACAAAAGGAAATATCAAACCTCTACCCTGTCAGCCTCTGCAGTTTACTTTTTGTATTAAAACAACTTTTTATCATCTGTGCACCTTCAGCATCTGTAGCAGAAGAGAAATGACCCCTGTAGGGTGTTAAGCAGTGGGAATTGATTTCCTAGAAATATGTGGGATAACAGCATCCATCACCCCTGCTCTGCTCCTGTGATACTGGAAATCAAATTATTATGTTCTCTGAGAAACTGGACTGTGTGTTTATATGTCTGTGTGCTTTAAGTCTGGAATTTCTTAACTGTGCTGGTTGTACAGCAGCTGAGACCTGAGATGGGTGTCCTGCTCCTCAGTTTGTGGTAGCTGGAGTCCTTGCACACCACTGCCCAGCGCTGGATCTGCTTCAAGTACGATAAACAGATAAAATGGAAGTTCCAGCAGCACAGCCGCATTCTTGCTGGTGATTACAACCAGGGAAATGATGGCTTCCTCGTGTTCCATTGTGGTTTTGCCTTTAGTTCCTGGGTTTGGGTTTGTTTTCCAGAGCTGATGTGCTGTGGCCACTGCTGGGTGGTTCCCACAGCAGTTTCCAGAGCTGGGGATTGAAAGGATACAGGAAGTAGCTCTGACAGCCTTTCCCAACACTTGGATAAACATGGAGGCTTTTGTTAAATTCCAAGGCTGATCCAACGTCAGTATAAATTGGCACAGTTTTCATAGGCCTGTGTGAACTGACATGAGGATACAATCCAACATTGCCCTTTTTTGAGCCAGGTCCTTCAAACTCTTCTCTCTAGTGCTCCGGGGACTTGCAGTAGGAGAACTTATGCATGTGAGAGTAACAGGATGGGGTCCTGGGTGTCACTGTGCTTCTTCCCTGTACCTTCTGAAGTGGGCTTGATGTTCCTCAGGTACCCCAGCATTTCCACAAGTCTTGTGGGAAGTTGCTGCTACAGGACAGAGGATGGTGGTGCTGGTGATGGGGCAAACTCTCTCCATGCCTGACAGAACTTGGCCACTGCCACCTCCGTATGTGCCTGTCCCAGGAGCTGGGGACTGCAAGGGTATCAGCTTCTCCAGAAAGGGAGAACAGGGCTGCAGGGGGGTCTGGGAAATGCAAAAGTCATTGACAAACAGCAGGCATATTCCAGGCAGGAGCTCTCGATTGGATAGTGGGCAGCAGGAAAGTAGGTTTTCAGGGCCTATTTTTTCTCTTTTTGTTTTTCCCTTTTATTTTTTTTCCTTTTATTTTTTCCCTTTTTTTTTTTTCTCTTGACCTTGGCTTTCCCTTTATTTGAAGGCTGCCAAAGCAGAGAAGCTGAAGCTGAGGAATGTGGGGGAGCTGAAGCAAAGAATCCTTCACACTGATGCCTTTTGTGCTGCAGTGTGTAAAAGGCTGAGGCTGTCACTGAAATGCAAATGTGTGGTTTTTCACTGATCTGAGCTCCATTTTTTTCCCAGTAAACAAGCATGCTCTATGTTTTAAAGGCTGCTTCCATCCGACATTTTAGTGTGGCTTAGTGCCAACCTCAGTCAATCACTGACAGCACATCACCATGAGCCTACGGGCTGAGGAAGGATGGTACATCCCCCTTCTCAAGATGGTAAATGGAGACTGAGAGAAGAAAAGGTGGAATTGGGCAATTTCCAGGTTTTTGGGTGATGGTCCTACATCCTGGGCTAGGTCAGGGCCTCCCTTCCCCATGCTCATCACTGCAGCACTCCCCAGTAAGAAACCTCATAGCAGATGGAAGTGTCACTGTCCCGTTTTGATCTCTGAATAATGTTTTATATAATCCCCTGACAGATCTGACCCTGGAGATTGAAACAAAGAGCCATTTCTCATCACCAGGGCATGGGATCACTTAGTCCCTACCCCAGAAGCCAAAACATTTCAATATTCACTGTGTCTAGAGGATTTTTATCTTAAAAGTTATGTCATCATTTACTTGAGAGCCCCAGCTCTTGTCACTGGTTTTAAACCATTTTAAGCAGTGAAGCATCTTTTCTGACCCACTGCTTGCTGGTTTGGACCTACAGCAGGACTTTGTAGTGGGAAACCTGCTTGCTGGGAACCATCCCCTCTCACTTCTCTGCAAGCACAACAGTCTCTTCCTTCCTCACATCAGCTGATTATGAAGAAAGAAAGTCTTTCACTCCCAGCAGGCAGAGAAAGGGGAGGCCACCCATCAATGACAGATGGAGATCTCCGCATGTCCCATTCCTCCTGGAGCTGCTCTTAGGGGGATCCCACCTGTCCCCAGCAGTAAGTCATCACAGTTTGATCCCACCTGTCCCCAGCAAGGTGTCAGCACAGTTTGATCCCACCTGTCCCCAGCAGTAAGTCATCACAGTCTCTGGGCTGCTGTGAACACGTCAGTGGGGTTGGAGAGTGCACGCCCAGGCAGCAACACCACCCCCGATCCCTACCCAAAGGAGCCACCACCTGCAGCTCCTGAGAGGCTGGGATTGTGTCACAGGGTAAAGTACAGGCAGGCTGTCCCTATCTCGGCGGGTCCGTGTGGCTGACATGGCAGTCCTCGACTTGTCCCTTGTACTGAGCTTGGGCTTGAAACACATCAGGGGAGCCACATCCAAAAACTACCTTCTCTCCCCACCAGCAGCAGGGCCACAGGGTCCCGTGCACATATCAGGATGCTGGGTTTGGAGGAGGTGAATGCTGCCTGGCAGAGCACTCAAACCTCCTCCTCTTTGCCCTCTCAGCCTCCCAGAAGAATTTAGGTGGGGAAGGACTGCTGGAAGTCACCTTGTCCAAACACTTGCTCAAAGCATGGGGCTGCGTCAGGTCTGCATGTCTCAGTGCTGGGCACTTGAAGCAGAGTTTAATCACCCTTGCTGTGAGTTTTATGTTCCCTTTCCATCTCGTCGGAGTTTTCTCTGCTGCAGCCTGGGGCTGCTGCTTCCCATTCCCACAGCCTGTCGGGAAGTGGGTTCTATCTCCCTGAATGCTGTCCACACATGGACAGGCGAAGGGACATATCCTCCCTTACCCCTCTCAACTTATCCGGAGTGAATCCCACCATTCCGCAGGGTCGCACAGGGATTTGGGGCCGGATAAGGGGCTGGAAAGAAGGAAGGTGAGGAGCGCGATCCCTCGAGGGTTGGGGACAAGCAGTGGGAGCAGTGAAGCTGCGTGAGGTGCTGCGCGGAAATAACTCAGCTCCTTAAAATCCCCCTCACGTCATCGTTGCTCCTCCCCGCGCTCCCCCCCAGACCCTTTTTTTGCCCTTTGCAGGACCTCACGTACCTGTAGTGCGGTGTCCTGGCTGTGGCCTGCTCCCCTCCCGCTGTCCCGAGGAGCTGGACGTCCCCTCTGGCCACCCACGGCCCTCAGGAGCCGGCCGAGCAGCGGCTGCTCCCACAGGAGGCCGCCTCTGTCGCAGGCACAGCGACTGCCCGGCTCTCCCCGAAGGGGAGGGACCAAACTTCGCCTTACTTTTCAGCTGAGACAATCTTCCTGGGGGAAATCTTCCCTGGGCCTGGAAAACAAGTTTCTGGCATGGAGCCATGCCCAACAAAGCCTGCGCGTCGCAGCGGAGCCCGCGGCCGCCGAGGTGCTGGGCCGTGCCCCGGTATGGCAGGGACAGGGTCATGTGTGGGTTCCTTGTGTGTGAATTCTGGATCTCCCGGCTGGGGCTGGGTCAAGCAGCAGGAACCCCACGAGGAAATTCCCCCGGATGAGTTGCAACACCCCGTGGAGGAGCCGCAATGCCTGTGGCCGGGCGAACGGCGGGGGACGGCGCTTTGGCTCAAGGTTGTGCTGTAAAAATACAGATCTTTTCCTCTGTCCTTATGAGAAGGGGATAATCACAAGTCTAGGGAGGCAGATCTCATTTTCGGGTACAACATCTGGAGTGGCTGAAAGTGGATTTAGCACAGGTCCCTACTTGTGGGGCAGATCTGTGCTCACCCCCCCTTTGCACAGCCCTGGTGTTTGCCCCCTCAGTAATGCTGAATTCAGGGAATTCACCTGAAAAACAGCACCCGTAATGAAAGATTAATTTTGTGAGAGATCAGCAACTGTGAAATGCCCCTATAAGGTTCAAGGCTAGCAAAAGGAGGTAGAATTTGGCTTAGCTTAAATTGCTTTTGAAGTTGTCCCTGTGGACTGTGTCCTTGGAGAGCTGCTTTGGAATCAGCAGCCTCCCTTCCCTCTGGGTTAATGTGTGGGGGTGTGATATGAAGCTGGAAAAGAATAAGAAAGTTGTATGAAAAGGCCCAGTTTTTATTTTTCCCTGTACTATTGTCCATTCATTTCAGTGATGGGCTAGATGCATTAAAGTTTGACATTTTTGGGATAGATTTGATGCTGCTGAAGGATGCTGGAGAATAAGTCAGATCTCTTTTTAATCTAAAAGAACAGGTTCTTTAAGGTTAGTGAGAGACAATGAGGTACACAGGTGGTTAGAGTAGCAGAGATCCCATGATACTTCTTTGGCCCACTAGGAGCTACAAAATTTAATTTTCCTTTTAATATATTCAGATTTTCCCAGATGTGCAGGAGTGAAACTCAGTACAAGACAAGTATGGGTCTTTCTTTTGAAAAGATCTTACCTACAGTCCAACCACCCAGGCGTGAAACAGGTTATGAATCTTAAATTAAGACCATTCCTCCTTGCCCTATCATCTCTTTTCTTATTAATTAGCTTAATTATAATTATCCCTTTTTATAATTTTCACCAAAGAACATCAGAGGATGCTTGCATAGATGTTTCTGTCATTGCAATAAAATGCTAGCAGTAAGAGACCTGCAGCACTGGCGAGGGAGGAGCTGGTTCCCATGGCTAGTGAGCACAACAAACCCATGGCAAATGTTCAGTGTGGCTTTAGCTGCAAGTCCTTTATACTAAGGACTGTCTTTTGCTGCAGATTTCTGTGTCTGCAGACCAAAAGTCAGCATTAGTCTGTCATCACTGGTTTGAAGATAAATTATAACTTTTTTCTTTTTGCCCCCGTCATTCCTTTTTCCTTATTTTTGGACAAATCTTGGTTTCTCACAGTGCCTGTCTTGTTTTTAATCCGAGTGCTGCTTGACCTATTAAATCTGCTGAGAGGAGCTGATACATCAGTGAACACCCACTAAACGACCATCCCTCTGTTACCAGGCTCCTTCCTGAAGAGTACAGCATGACAGAGCTTCATGAAGCCGTGGCTGTGGGCGACTATGATCTGGTGAAAAAGATTTTGAAGGCAGGGCACTGTGACCCAAACCAGAAGGATGCTGACTGGCATGACAGGACCCCCCTGCATTGGGCTGCTGCCAAAGGTAAGGGCACCCCCAGCTCTGTTACCTCTGTGGACATCATAAAAGGTGATGCTGATCACCTGTAATTGTATCTAGGCTGGCAAAGTCTGAGCTTGTATCTGGGAATTTTGTCCCTAATGTGCAAAAAAAGGTTAAATATCCGTTTAAATGGGAACTTTGCCTACAAAATAGTTTATGAGACTGCTGTTGAAGTGGGTTTTAGCTTTTTATCTTCCATCACGCAACAATTTGCAATTTACATGATGTGCACATAGGGAATGGCTGCTTTTCCCCCTTATTTTTCCAAGAGATGACTTTCTGAGTTTATTTCTCAAGCACACCTGTGGGAAAGAGCAAGAAGTCAAACCCACTGTATTTACACCAGGTATTTATCAAACCCAATAGAACAAAATAATAACTGTGTTTTACTTTGCTCTCCCTTTATATCCCAGCTGCCTGAATGAACAATGCAGGACCAGAGCTGTTTGCAGCTCCCATTTGGTCCTTCACCTTCAAAAGTGTCTGGTAAAGTCAAATATCCCTTTGCAGTCCAAAAAAGAGGTGATGCAACAATATATAATGTATAATTGTACACACTGTAAAATGGGAAACTGGACCTCTACTCCTCTATGCTACAGTGTTTGTTGGGATCTCATGTCATTGCATTTGTCTTTGCTCAAAAATCAAGTGTGTGATTTCCTGTTTTACACTTAAGACCATGTTTTTCTTTTGTCCTGATTATTATTAGGCATTTAA
Organism: Sturnus vulgaris; assembly: GCF_052056855.1. Classification (NCBI taxonomy): domain Eukaryota; kingdom Metazoa; phylum Chordata; class Aves; order Passeriformes; family Sturnidae; genus Sturnus; species Sturnus vulgaris. The sequence goes on along the minus strand of NC_142245.1, from coordinate 109,356,460 downwards.
ACATCAGCAAAGGGGACTGAGCTACTTAACAAAAATGATAGTGAGAAGCTGACAGAGCCTAGATGTGATTTGAAATAGGCTAGCTCAGTCAAGGCAGTGTGAAGTGGTGTAGAAATAATTTTTTTGCTTCTTTAAGAAATTCCACTGGTTAGAAAAATGTGAAGGTGAATGAAAAATGAGTAGTTTCTCTACCTGCTATCCAAAAAACCTTAGTTTTAGTAAAGCTGTTCACAGGTTTTCCCATTCTCAATGTTTAAATTTTATTTGGCAATTGAACTGAAAACCAAAATGAAGCAATGAAATAGCCAATTGCTCAATGACTAATTGAGATGTGCTGTTCAGAAATTAGAAAGCTTTTTGATTTGGTTGTTGTTTTTGTTGTAAATTTCTTCTGGAAACAGTCTAGTTTGGGAGAAAATAGCCAGCATTTCCTATTCACTATCATTTATATGATGAACCAAATAGTCAGGTGGGTGAAATCCGTGGCTGAGGGAATGATGACCAGCCGTGTGTGATCGCCTTCTGCATCCTGAAGGTATAAATTCTAAAGCGTGTTCTCTCGTGGTTTTGCTGCCCGTTGCCAGGGCGGTCGGACCTGGTCAGGCTCCTGGTGGATCACGGTGCCCGGCCCTGCCTGCGGAGCGACGTGGGCTGGACCGCGGCTCACTTCGCTGCCGAGGCGGGCAAGCTGCGGGTGCTCCGCGCCCTCCACTCCCTGCACGCTGCTATGGATGCCGCCGACCTCTTCGGAGACACTCCCCGGAGGCTCGCGGAGATCTACGGACACCAGGAGTGCTCCAAGTTCTTGGAAAAGTGAGTAGTGGTGGCAGGTCCCGCTGCGGCTGCAGTGAAAATTAACTCCACTGCTCCATAGAGGACCAGAACAAACACAGCGTGTTACTTATCTTCCCACCCTAAGCCTGCTAAAGCCCTGACGCACAAGCTGTAGTGGATGAGCAAACACTGGCCTGTCACGGGGAAGCCGTGAGAAGATATTCTTTTATTCCCTTGCCTCCTGCGGTTTCCCTTGGTATGTTTTCAAAATCGTTACGGCTTCCTGACATCATTGTTTTTGTAAGGATGTTGCAGAGCCGTTATTGAGAAACAGAAATGAAAGCAACAGCTGACAAGTGTTAACCCCTTACAGTGGTGAATAGCAAATACACAGGTTGAGTTGTGTAGGAACAGCCCTCAGCAGTTTATATATATATTTAATCATTTGGCTTTTCTTACAGTAAAGAAAAAAGCGAACCTATTTTTTACGTAATCATTGAAAATTAGACCACTTAATAGGATGGTCACGTATTACTTCCAAATTTTGGGAAAATCCTTGTTGTCTTAATTGCTTACTGTTAACACTGTGGCAGCATATGCCATGAGAAATATGCTTTTTAATGGTTCCCTATTACCATTCCTGTTCTTCAGCCATTGGCTCAGCTCATGGGTATTTTCATCCTTGCAGAAGTGTTTCCCTGGATCAGGATGCTTTACTGCAGAGTTTTGAGCTGTGTCCCATCTTGCATCTCTCTAAAGCAGTGGGACAGATCACCAGAGGACCAACTAGCTTGTTCAGTGCAAGCCACAGTCCCAACACTACTTTACTTAAATACACTGCCCATGAAAGCTATACATGCCAGACTGGAGTGCTGAGAGCTCCCAAAAGTGTTTTCTCTTTGGGTTTTTCTGTGACTTTACAGTCCCACCATCATCCTTCACTGGTGTCTATTTTACCACTTCCACATTCTCAAGACTACTTTGATAATATATATCCCATAAATTTTTATAGGTATTTATCCAACTCAAAGTCTCCAGCTTGCCAGTGCAGCATGTGAGCTGCCAAAATCAGGCATGGTGACAGGCAAATATCTGAGGAGGCCAGTGCCTTACGAATGCCACTTTTCATTAATTCATATAAACCCTTCTGTAGGTATTGCTGCCCTTTTGCTGTGCTCCTACAGCTTGTTGGTACCTGCTGAAATGCCCCATGCCCACCTCTGATCTTCACACAGCATGAGAGTCTTTCCATAGGAAAAGACAATCAAACTCTGCAAAATGTCTCTATACAGAGCCCAGAAAACTTTTTAGGGGAGCCACATGCTCTGTTTTCCAAGCTCTGGCTATTATGGAAGCTGCTGATAGCTTTGCATTTTACCTGCCCACACAACACAGAATCACAGAATGACTGGAAGGGGCCTTAAAGTTCATCTCATTCCAACCCCTTGTCATGGACAGGGACCCTTTCCACTAGACCGGGTTGCTCAAAGCCCCATCTGGTGTGATGGAGCTAAACACTGCCAGAATGGGACATCCAGACCATCTTAGAGCTGAAGTCTTTCTGATTTTGGAGCTGACATGCTGTAATCCCTCACTATTCACCACTTTTCTTCCACACAGATGTATCAGCCCTTCTTACCTTCAGACCTTCAGTTAAAAGGCATTTAGGCAATCAGCAGCTCATAATGAAGCTTTGCAAATTAGATTTCTTTGACTGAAGTAGTAAAAGCTCAAGTTGCCAGACCTTTGAGAATGGGGCACTGTCTTCCAGTGGGGATTATCTTTATACTGTTCTCAGCTCTTGGCATATTTAGTTTCTGTACCAGAGCAGGTAAATATTGTCTAACCTAGAGGGTGAAAGTCTGCAGACTTCTGTCCTTGGATGAATAATTTATAGCAATTATTTGCCAGTAATTCCTGCCAAGTCTGTAGCATCTGCTGTGCCCTTGGATGTGCTCCAGAACCATGGGAGTGACCTGACAGTAGGGGTAGGGGAATTGCCTGGATGATGCCAAAGGGCAATGCCCTTGGCAGGCAGAGGTGCCTGGGAGAATGATTGACATCCTGGTCTGAGACACCTTAGTAACAGTCTATGGTGACTCAGGTCAGCTGATGAAGGGCTTTCTGAGGTGAATGTCTCATTTAAGGTGGGAAACTTGTCTTTCAGAACCACATACTGGCCTGACTCACCCCACAGCTGCATGGCTCAGCATGGCTGGGAGATCTAATGACTAGGAAGATGCTTCAAATGGCCAGTCCAGAACATTTTATAAGACACACAAAGCCTGTATGAGCACCTCACGGCCATACCCCAGCCTGTGGGCAGCCAAGAGTTTATCACTGAGACTCAGGAATACTTTTTAAGCCCAGCCACTATAATTTATGACCACAATGGATGCTTTCACCCTCACACACTGGCCTCACTGCCTCACATCAGAAAACTTGGGGTAAACTTGGAGGAATGGTTGTCACTTGTAGTGTCATTTCAATTACTGTCTGCTCCTTCAGATGTGCAGAAGGTTCCAGAGGTGATGTCCAGGGTCAGGCAGTTCCAAAGGGAACTGGGCAGTACTGTGTGTGCTCTCCACCAGACAGAGAATTAAGAGTGTGCTTGCACAAAATGCTGCACAGAGCAGCTCTGCCGTCCACTCAGCAGTGTGTGGGATATAAATATGAGGAACATTTTGTTACACAGCATTCCTGTCAGCTTTGGATATTTGCCTGTCATGCAAAAAGAGAGAAAAGGCAATTTTTAAAACCATCTGAGGGTCTGTACCAAATGCAGCACTGATGTGCATATCTACACAGGCCTATGAGGATCCAGATTCAGCCCCCTCTAGCGCCACCATGACCCTTGCACACTGTTGGTCCCCAGGTGTTGCCAGCTGCATGAACTACCTGCCTACCTGGGCTGGACCACTGAATCGTTCTGAGGACTGCATCCGCATGGAAATATTACATGTATCAACATGGAAATATTATTGACATGCAAATATTAGGAATATTCTGCTGCCAAGTATCAGTACCACTCACTGAGGTTTGCATGAACATGCAAAAGTTAGGAAACAGCTGCTTTCAAAACAGCTGCTTCTGAATAGCAAATGCATATTTTGCATCAGATTTGGTTTGCATGAGAAGGGCTCTGGATGCTGGGAGAGCTGCCAAGAATGGCACAGGGACCCTCAGCCCATGTCTGCTGCCAGCCTCTCTGCAAAGTGCCAGCTCTTGAAACTGTACCAAAGAATCCTGCTATCTAAGGCCAGGGCATATATATACTCATGTGTAAATAAATAAATAAATATGTATGTTTATATTCAAAAGTCTATAGAAAGATATTTCTTGCCCTTGGTAGCAGATACTTAACAGAAGACAATAGGGTAGTTCAGTTGGAGTGACCTACTACTAGTCCTATGGTCTGACCACTTCAGGACTGACCAGAAGTTCAAGCAACTTATGAAGAGCATTTTCCAAATGCCTCTTAAACAGCAGCCATGGGACATCAACCACCACTTTCAAACATAGGCCCTGTGGAGACCTTAAAGCATCTTTCAGTACTTGAAGAGAGCTCACAAGAGAGGGATTTTGGACAAGAGCATGGACAAGGGGGAATGGCTTAGGTAGGTAGGATTACATATATTAGGGATAAATTCTTGACTGTGAGGGTGGTGAGGCTCTGACAAGCTGTGGCTGCACCATCCCTTTAAGTGTTCAAAGCCAAGCTAGGTGAGGCTTTGAGCAACCTGGTCTAGGGGAAGGTGTCCCTGTCCATGGCAGGGAGGTGTGGAATGAGATGATGTCTAGGGTCCCTTCCAACCCAAACCATTCCGTGACTGTATGGTATAGAAAGCCCATGTGATGAGATCCATCAACATGGAACTGCTGGCTTTGCTCCCTGCTCTCAGCTGGAACAGCATTGCACTCATGTGAAAGAAATGCTCTATTACAGAAAAAAAGAATTTTTCCTGATATGGGATAGTGTTTCTGACAGAGATTCTCGAATCCTGAGTGCCTACAAAATCAGAGCCCTGCAGAAGGAGGAAAGGATTTGCCTTCTCTTGAGCAAGATTTACACTTGGAATGTCCATGTCTGGATGCAGGCAGTGCTGGGGCCCAGGGGGGTGTCCCTGTGAGGAGAGGTTGGGGCTGCACGAGGCTGGACACACTGTGGAGTTTTCTCAAGTGTTGCTGGCAGCAGGGTTTTGTGCAGAGCAAGACAAGAACTTCTGACCCTGTATATTGGCCCCTGTGAATGGAGATGTGTGTGTGCTGTGCTCACTCTTGGTTTCTCTCCCAGAGCAGAGGTGGAGAGTAGGAACTACCGCAGGAGAGCTGCACTGAGAAAAATCCCCTTAGACCAGAGAGATGAAGACTGGGAACTCAAGAAAGAAGAACTTCAGAAAAATCCACCATGTTTCTGGGAGAAGTGCACGGCCTCTATTCAAAAGAAAAACAGGAAAAAAAAGGGGAAGCAGTAGTGTGCCCTGCCTGTTTGGTGCCTCCTAGCGCTTGCAAAAGCACTGGCATACCTCAGGTGGATCTGCAGTGTGATATTTAGGTGAATGGAAGAAGCAGATGGCTACAAGAGTGCATCCTTAGAGATATACTGTAAACAATTTCCTTAAGAGCTAGGAGTTCTTCAGCCTCTCTCTGTGTTTCTATATATCTGATCTCAAATTAAAAATAAAAACAACTGAAGAATATGTTTAAATATACCAATACTCTAAATCACTGCAATGTTTAAAGTTACTGCGATGGCAGCAATTACCCATATTCAGGGTAATTACACACGTCAGAGAAAAAAATAGTCTTGATCCTACCTGATTCACAAAAGCATCTTGCACTGTGGTTCTGCTTGCTCTACTGATGTCTGTGGACCTTTGCGTCTTTGCTTCTGTCACTGAGTCAACAAGGAAGCTCTACATGGACTTGCAGCCTCTGGTGATGTCAGTCTCTTTTCTTGGAAGTGGGATATAGTTGCTTCTTCTGGAGGAAGATGAGATGTTAATGTTGATCTTTCACTGGACACATGGGTCCAACAGCCTGAATCTCCCATTCCTGGCTCAGGGAAAGAGAAGATGTGCTCCCTCCTTGCTCCTTTCAGACAGCTGTGATTGCCACGGGTATTGGAGCACTGCCTTTTTTTTAGCATTGCCCCCAGCCATTTTTATGTCTCTGCATATAGGAATGTTCTGCAACGGGTCCTGAGCTATGCTTCTGCTTATCAACACTTTCCACGGTGAAAGCATTTTTTACACTTTCACTTCTAAGTTATAAAATTTGGAATGTGACCCAGAGCAGTTTTCCATACCGTGCCAGCACATTCCCATTGAAATCTGACATCTCCCATGCGTCAGTTTCTCCAAACCAGGCACATCCTGCATCTGTCCCCATGGCCTGGGCAGTGGGGCTGTGCTGATGGACACCCTGTCCCCTGCAGTGCCCCTGAGTGGGGCTGGTGCACAGGGTAGTGACACTAAGCTGGGTGTCACATTCTCAGGGATTTCACAGCAATGGAAGAAGGGATGTGCAGTGTGGTTTGCTGGGGCTGTGGTGGTTTGTGTGGCAACACATGCAAGGTGCTGGGTTTTGCCTGCTGAGTCTTGTGGCATGTGAGGTTGTCAGGGATGATGTTGCAGTGGATGTAGGGAATAAGATGGATTTTCCAGGACTTTGCTGTGAAAGTGGTCAGGACTGTCAGGTACAAGGACAAAGCTCATGAGCAGCAGCAGCAGGGGTAGAAGGGAGGTGTGGCTGTTCCTGTCCTTTCAAGGCCTTTCAGTGGGGAGTTGTGTCCAGAAGAGATGCTTAAGATCTGCCTCTGGACCTGAGCTGGTGACAGAAGTGACCAGCTGAGGTTCTGCTGTGTTCGTGCTGGAACTCTTTCATGTTTCACCTGCTGTGGTGGGTTGACCTTAGGGAGCAGCCAGACACCAACCCAGTGTTCCTTCTGTCTCACACACAGGCAAGGCAGGGGTGAAAGACCGGATGGAAAAACTCAGGGATCGAGACAAAGGCAGGGACATCACTCACCCATTACTGTCGTAGACAAAACAGAGTTGACATGGGGAAAAGAAATATAATTTATTGCCTATTGAAAGTACAGTAGGATGATGAGAAACAAACAAAAAACTAGAACCTGCTGTCTCCACCATCCTTTCATCCAAGGCGCAACTTCACTTTTTCATCCCCAGCTCCTCCAATTTCACCCGCACAGCAGCTCAGGGGAAAGGAAATTGCAGGTGTAGTCAGTTCATAGTGAGTTGTGTCCTCCACTCTCTTCTCATGCGGTTTTCCTCATCCAGAAAAAAATCTGGGTGTTTTCCTGAGCCAGAGTGCACTGGGCTAATCCAGTCTCCTCACCAGGTCAAAGCAGGGCAGGAGAGCCGTCCCACAGAGCAGGGAATCCTGTCCTTGCAGGCAGTGGGGCAGAGAGGACACGCAGGGCTGGCGTGGGAAGGGGGCTCTGCACGCCCTGAGCTCCCCAGGGCTGTTCCTGCCTTGCTGTTTGTGCATCAGTGACCACCTCTGGTGAGTGCCAGGGGTCAGCATGTTCACACAGAGCTCTTGGCCACTGCCAGACAGTGATACAGCCCATAATAGATCACACAGCACAGGGCCACAGCAGAAAGAAAGGTAAACCAAAATAGAGATTAAAACCTGCAGTTAATTTCAGTTGTTTCAATCAGAAATTGCCAGTGCATTTGTGGCAGGTTTGCAGTATTGTTATTACCCTTTTACATGCAGCTCTTGTACCAGGTGAAAATAAATTTGTTATTGACAATAATTAAAATCAAAAAATTACCTAAATGTAATTATAATTGAAAATATTAGTCACATTAATTGAGTTCATAGTATTGGAATGATATATTCTGATCTCAGTGATGACAACATTTGTATCTACAGTTCTTGGAGAGTTGCAGTAGAGATTAAACGACTTATTTTCTAGAATGAAATATTACCATTTTGCATGGGGTCCAGATTTTATTACAGCTCCTAACTCATGCAAACCTTGTGCCTCAGACTTCTTTCTAAGGAAAGAATCCTTAGCAGTGCCTTTTCCAGTTTAGGATTGCTGAAAATCAGAATAAGGGAGTGAAGACCTGGAAAAATGAACTGAAATACTACAATGAGGAATGTCATATGACTGATCTTCTGTGTGACATAAACCATTTCTAAGACCAAACATACAAAGTTAATGCTGTACATCACTAAGAAGGAGAGAATAGATTTCATGGCTCTGATGTGGGCTTCCATGCTGAGGTCCTTCATGGAGTTTGTCTGCATCTTACGCTTGTGTTTCCAGAGAGAAAAGAGAAGGAAAACAGCAGAAAAGATGACTGCCATGAATGAAGCAGCATATCCACAGCCAGCAAAAAAAAAAGAAGGGAAAAAATGTTTATCCATTTTGATATTTGCTTTCCCAAAATTGCCCGGTCTGGTAGAATTGTGGTTGTTGCAGTGCGGTTTATCAGCGATGTTGTAGGCAACGATGCCAATAGCCAAAGCTAAAATCCCTGACCCCAACAAGAGCCACATCACCATTCTGTCAATTTTTACTTTCAGGTAGATGAAGAAGCTGTTCCTGAAATTGGCTATTTTTATGCAATAAAAAACACAAAGACAGGCAGAAAACCACAAATTGCAATGATTAAAAAAGGCTTGAAAAAATACAGCTAGTTGAAGTACGGTATGAACATAAAGGTAATTTGGATAAATTCTTGAGAGAAATGAATATGCCCATGAGATGCACAAAGAGCAAAACCTGGAGCATCCCAGCAGCAGCAAGATCTTCTCATTAGAGTTCAGGGTTTTCTTCTTGACCCAGCCAATGCAAAGCACACAAACCATGAAAGCATTTATCCACATGCCAGCAAATGCCTCCAGGCTGATGATGGCCACAGTTGCGGCCCCAGATGAAGTGACATTGTATTTCTGTGGAGAGTGACAAGCTTCCATGCTGCGAGCTGGGGAGCAGAGCTGTGCTGGCCAAGGGGGCTGTGGCAGCAGTGCCTGAGGCAGGTCGGTGGCTGCTGTTGTTGGAGTGTCAGGGATGACAAGAGGAGCTTTATAGAGCTGCTGCTGGTGCTGCTGCTGCTGCTGCTGCTGGTGCTGGGGGGGGGATTTTGGTGCCTCTGCTGCTGGGAGCAGGGCAGGTGCAGGGATGTAAATGTGCTGGGTATCCCCTTACCCGGGGCCAGTGTCACTCCTGACTATTTGAATGTTGCTTCAGGGGGGCTGTGTTGGGTGACACAAACAGTGGAGATGTTTTTCTGTGGTGGAGAGTGTTGTGCTTTTGAGACTGAGCCCTGTTTCATCAGTGTCAGGCTTTAGGACATGGGTTCTTCTGTCCTTTGGCCATCTAGAATAATTATGCAGAGCCCTGGCTGTGCTCAGTGGAGAATAGTCAGGGCAGTCACTGTCTCTTTTAATTTCAGATTCTGGGAGCTGCAAAGTTCAACCCGGGTGCAAGGAAACTAGGTAATTTTGACCCTTCACAGGCATTGAAATCCATGTTAGTTTTACCAATGTCATTGCCTTAAGAGTAAGTGAAGAGCCACATAGTGGGGCAGGTGATGGAAGAGATGGAAAGTAAAGCTGTAATTTTTTTCAGGGATATGGTGAAGTATATGGAGGAAAAAGGGAAACAATCGGGACAAGTCTCTGTGCCAAGTTTCCGATCTCATCTTCTGAGAAAGCAAAGGCTTTTAAGGATGGCACCATGCTAAGGTTCTTGCCTACTGCAATGCCCTAAAACTTCCAAGTTAATTTACATCCTGAAAGCTGTGAGGTTTTTAACAGGTAAGTTGAGTAAAGCTCTGTAGGGCATGGGCTGCCCATGCACTTTGGGTAAGTGCAGGAGCTGTCCCATTTGGCCTTGCACATCAGAACCACTGTAACCAAGGAGATCCCATCTGATGCTGTGGTGGAACCAGGAAAAATGGAAGTCCAACAAACAGTTCTATGGCTACAGGAAATGAACCACCAGCATTTTCACTCGTCAGAATGATGATAGCCAGGCTTTGTGTGGGATGTAAGTGCCAGCAGTATGTTACGTGAATATTCTTATCACATCCACCTAATTGCATTTTTTTTTTGGCAATCCTAAAGACTTGGAATGTGACCCAGAGCAGTTTTCCATACTGTGCCAGAACTGGGCAGCCATTCCCATTGAAATCTGACATCTCCCATGCATCAGTTTCTCCAAGCCAGGCACATCCTGAAATCCTGCATCTGTCCCCATGGCCTGGGCAGTGGGGCTATGCTGATGGACACCCTGTCCCCTGCAGTGCCCCTGAGTGGGGCTGGTGCACAGGGTAGTGACACTAAGCTGGGTGTCACATTCTCAGGGATTTCACAGCAATGGAAGAAGGGATGTGCAGTGTGGTTTGCTGGGGCTGTGGTGGTTTGTGTGGTAACACATGCAAGGTGCTGGGTTTTGCCTGCTGAGTCTTGTGGCATGTGAGGTTGTCAGGGATGATGTTGCAGTGGATGTAGGGAATAAGATGGATTTTCCAGGACTTTGCTGTGAAAGTGGTCAGGACTGTCAGGTACAAGGACAAAGCTCATGAGCAGCAGCAGCAGGGGTAGAAGGGAGGTGTGGTTGTTCCTGTCCTTTCAAGGCCTTTCAGTGGGGAGTTGGGTCCAGAAGAGATGCATAAGATCTGCCTCTGGATCTGAGCTGGTGACAGAAGTGACCAGCTGAGGTTCTGCTGTGTTCGTGCTGGAACTATTTCATGTTTCACCTGCTGTGGTGGGTTGACCTTAGGGAGCAGCCAGACACCAACCCAGTGTTCCTTCTGTCTCACACACAGGCAAGGCAGGGGTGAAAGACCGGATGGAAAAACTCAGGGATCGAGATAAAGGCAGGGACATCACTCACCCATTACTGTCGTAGACAAAACAGAGTTGACATGGGGAAAAGAAATATAATTTATTGCCTATTGAAAGTACAGTAGGATGATGAGAAACAAACAAAAAACTAGAACCTGCTGCCTCCACCATCCTTTCATCCCAGACTCCACATCGCTACTTGTCTTGATTTAATTTAATTTCCCCCCCCCAAAATGCCTTCATTTAATTTGAATTTTCTGACCAACGCGCCAAATAATGTCAAGGTTTTGATTTGCCAATTTAAATATATTCATTTTCTGTTGTGAGACAGAACCATGAGCAGAAGCAAGGCAGGCCTAAAACTTAAAAGGGTATAAAAAAGAAATTCATGAACTTAACAGAGAAAAAAAAAAAAAAAAACCCAACAAATTTAGAATAAGATTTTCAGACCACTCCTTCCTTCCCTCTCTCAACCTTCATAACAACAATACAAACATACAAAAAACTACTTCAGTCAGTTCCTGACTCAAATAGTCCTTTTTCAGTTCACTTCGGAGAGAGAAGTTTCCTCTTGTGAGGCTATAGGGATTTTTCTCCACAAGGAGGGGAAAAAGCCAGTCCTCTTGTGGTTTCATTTTCACAATTTGCATCTGCAATCGTGGCACTCCTCCCAACTCCACAGCCTTCCCAAAACTGTACATGTGGCCCATGTCTGTCTCATGGGGTATTACTTTTAAGAATGAAATGTTCCAAAGCAAAGGTTCTCTTCATCTCTTTTCTCTCTGTTCATGCTTCATCCTCAGAAAACAGAGATCCCCTTCTTTCCTCGGGACAAAAGATTCTCAACAGAGGTGGTTTTTGGTGAAATGATCTATCAAATGGAACATCTCCAACCTCCCATGTCTTTCTCCATGGTTTATAGGAATATTCAGTACATCAGTTCATCCCTACAATCTTACAAATGGACATTTCAGCCATCTTCATAGCATCTCCTCATTCTCCTTCCATCTAAAAAAATTAGCTCTTCCTTCACTGACTTCAGAATATCTCCTTTTTCCCTTTCACTCTGGGGAGGATTGAAAAGTCTGCAGGTCTTATCTGAGAATTGAAAGTGTTAAGATTTTGAACAGGAAAAAGAAAAAAAACAAGGCTACAATGTTGGAGCTTTGCCAGGATCTCTGAACCCGGCCACACTGGAAAAGGGGGCGGAAAAAGCGGCTGGGATTGTAAATTAGCCTGAGTCTCCCTGGCCACTGTCCATGGCCACCCCTCCTCTCTGCCGGGCCATGCCAGCTCCCCAGACAGTGGACCCGGCTCTGCCCTGCCAGGCCTGCAGCCCTGCAGTGGGACCAGGCCGGGCCCTGTCACCTGCACTGCCGCCCGAAAGAAAAGAAGACTCAGTTCCAGGTTACCTCCTTCAAAATGTGTGTTCACGGAGCGAACTAACTTTCTCTAATTGGCTGTTGAGGCTGTCAATAACTAAACCAGCCCTCAATTTGGTCCCAATCAATCCACAGAGGAAGCCCCCAAAGAGAGAACTTCTCTCTGAGTTTCTTCTTCACAGGTGAAACCAGCACAATCCTACATCCCCAGCTCCTCCAATTCCACTCCCATAGCAGCACAAGGGGAAGTAGAATAGGGGTTGCAGTCACCTCTTAACAAGTTGTCTTTTCCATTTCTTCCTCCTAATCTGTTTTCCTGATGGAGAGCAAAGCCTGTTACCTGGATGTTTTCCTGAGCTAGAGTGCACTGGGCTAATCCAATCTCCTCACCAGGTCAAAGCAGGCCAGGAGAGCAGTCCCACAGAGCAGGGAATCCTGTCCTTGCAGGCAGTGGGGCAGAGAGGACACGCAGGGCTGGCGTGGGAAGGGGGCTCTGCACGCCCTGAGCTCCCCAGGGCTGTTCCTGCCTTGCTGTTTGTGCATCAGTGACCACCTCTGGTGAGTGCCAGGGGTCAGCATGTTCACACAGAGCTCTTGGCCACTGCCAGACAGTGATACAGCCCATAATAGATCACACAGCACAGGGCCACAGCAGAAAGAAGGGCAAACCAACACAGAGATAAACCTGTTGTTTCATTCAGTCAATTCAATCAGTGAAAATCAAAACGTTTGAGGCAGGTTTGCAGTATTGCTATTCCTTCCTTTGCACCCAGTGTGTGTACCAGTGTTGCATATTTTTCTCTTACATTAAGAGAATAGAAATTTGGCAGAAAATAAAGCCCTTGCTGGTCCTCAGAGATCAAAGAGTCTTGGTGCAGCTCAGCTTGATTTCAGATTATTGCAAATTCATCATGTAAGTCTTGTCATGTTCAATAAGATCTCTGAAATCACAGAATCACAGACTCACAGAATCAAAAAGTCACACAGAATGCATTTTATTGTAGAAATACAAATTTGGAATTGCCACTAATAAATACACTCACTGGATTATCTCTAAATGTATGCAAAAAAAAAAAGCACTGAGTAGTTCAGTAAGCTCAACTTTACCATTGGTTAGACCTATAAACAGAATTTCACCAGGGTACAATATGAAATAATCAAAGAAAAAGTCCTAAAAAACATGTGTACCCTGCTTTGTGGAGGGGAGCAAAGCAATCCTGATGCCCTGTCTGCACATTGGGGTCATATTCTCGTCCACTGCCAGGGAGGATTTCAAATGCCAAATCTATACTTTTGCGAGAAATGCAGCTGAGGCTGCAGTTCCAAATCCCCTATTGCTGCCAAGGTAAATGGTGGTGGGCAGACAGCTGATCTGAAAATAAGGGATACCAAGGGATCTGATTGCAAAGGCTATGAGTCTTGGGCAGGGACTGAACACTTAATTAGCATCACTCCCTCTTCCACTGGGCTCAGGCAGAGCTAAAGGGGTTATCTGCCTCATAATCCATCATCCCACCAGCAGACTCCCATGCCCACATTAAACCCTTCACCATGCAAGGAGGTTAGGGACCATAGTTACAATCCTACAATTATTATTAACAAAGTCATTTAGCCCTACAATCAGGGCTAAATGACTTTGTAAATAACAAAAATATATCTCAAAGATATAGCTAAATCCAAATACAGTAATAATGTATTTAACCCACAAGTATTTAGCACAGTAGATTGAGTGACATTTTCTTAACTTAGATGTTAAGAGTCAACATCAGTATCATCTACACTGCCTGAAGAGCTGCATTAGAAATTAAATTACTTTCTTTCTACAGTGAAAGATCAACAATTTGCATGGCTCCAGGTTTTATCACAGTTCCTACTTCATGAGAAACTCACACTTCACACAGGAGAGAATCTTTAACAGTGCCTTTTCCAGCTTGGGATTGCTGAAAATCAGAATAAGGGAATGAACACCTGGATAAATATACAGATATAAGGATATAAAAAGTGTCACGATATTGTTATTCGTCATTATATAAATTATTGTCAAGACCAGACAGGCAAAGTTGATGCTGTACATCACTAAGAAGGAGAGAATAGATTTCATGGCTTTGATGTGGGCTTCCATGCTGAGGTCCTTCATGGAGTTTGTCTGCATTGTACATTTGTGTCTCCAGAGAGAAAAGAGAAGGGAAACAGCAGAAAAGATGACTGCCATGAATGAAGCAGCATATCCAAAGCCAATGAGAAAAAAAGAGGCCGAAAAATGTTTATCCATTCTGATACTTGCTTCCCAAAAATTTCCGAGGCAGGTGAAATTGAGGTCCTTAGACTGCACAGTACTGTAGAGGTCATAGGTAACGATGCCAATAGCCAAGGCTAAAATCCCAGACCCCAACAAGAGCCAAGGCACAATCCTGTCAATTTTTGCTTTCAGGTAAATGAAGAAGCTGTTCCTGAAATTGGCAATTTTTATGCAATAAAAAAAACAAAGACAGGCTGAAACCCACAAGTTAGAATAATTAAAAACGGCTGCAAAAGATGCAAGCAATGTTATTATGGCATGAACATAAAGGTAATCGGGATAAATTATATGAAGGAAGCTGTATACCCATGAGAAGCACAAAAAGGAAATCCTGGAGCATCCCAGCAGCAGCAAGATCTTCTCATTAGAGTTCAGGGTTTTCTTCTTGACCCAGCCAATGCAAAGCACACAAACCATGAAAGCATTTATCCACATGCCAGCAAATGCCTCCAGGCTGATGATGGCCAAAATTGTGGCCCCAGATGGAGTGATATTGGGTTGCTGTGGAGAGTGACAAGCTTTCATGCTGCGAGCTGGGGAGCAGAGCTGTGCTGGCCAAGGGGGCTGTGGCAGCAGTGCCTGAGGCAGGTCAGTGGCTGCTGTTGGTGGAGTGAGTGTCAGGGATGGCAAGAGGAGCTTTATAGAGCTGCTGCTGCTGCTGCTGCTGCTGGTGCTGCTGGTGCTGGTGCTGGGGGGGGATTTTGGTGCCGCTGTTGCTGGGAGCAGGGCAGGTGCAGGGATGTAAATGTGCTGGGTATCCCCTTACCCGGGGCCAGTGTCACTCCTGACTATTTGAATGTTGCTTCAGGGGGGCTGTGTTGGGTGACACAAACAGTGGAGATGTTTTTCTGCGGTGGAGAGTGTTGTCCTTTTGAGACTGAGCCCTGTTTGATCAGTGTCAGGTTTTCAGGATTTGGGTGCTTGTATCCCTTGGTCACATAAAATGACTTGTTAGTTTTGGATGTATTCACTAGAAACTGTTACTTGTTGTGCTAATTTGTGATATTGGTGGAGGACAGAGGACTTAATGAAGAAAGTTTTCATTTCCTGATATTCTTGTTCTCTGCCTTATGCTTTGATGGGATTTTCCTCTGGTTTTCCTGACTGAAGGGATGACATGGTTTAGGATTGTATTTGTTTTCTTGTCTCTTCTTCTCTCCCTGTTGGGAGAATTGGAAATTATTTCTATTACAACAGGTCTGAAGATGAATCGTCTGTGCTGGGTCTGTACTTGTACAGGGGCCTGATTTGAAAATTTTATTTCAGCAGGACCATACTGTGCCTGGAGTTTGGGCTCAGCACAACGTGAGGAATCAGGTGCCTTAAAAAAAGGTATAAAATCAGGATCTGCAATGCAGGGGTTTAAATCAGAGTGTGGATAAGGTACTTGATATATGGGTCTGCTCCTGCTTCCTATCAATCCCCTCCAGCATCTCAAGAAGTACCAGACTGTATCTATCAGCCCATGTGCATATTTCAGATGCCCTTGTGTCACTCAGGTGGCCGCAGACCCTGGCATTTATGCATCTGGATGGACACACAGCTGTATTGGGATCTGAGTCCCACTGCACACAGACTGAACTGTTTCTATCAGAGCTTGATTAAGGCCAAGATTCTTCTATCTCCATCATCTGTTTCCTTCTCCTTTTATGACATGGGGAGTCCTAAATGATACATGAAGCTGACAGAGTGCAGCAGCTCATCTGTGTGAAACTGCTGGCTTTGCTCCCTGCTCTCAGCTGGAACAGCATTGCACTGATGGGACAGAGCTACTGTATTTAAAAAAAAAAAAAAAAACAAAAAAACCCAACAACAACAACAACAACAAAAAAAAACAAAAAAAAAAAACCCCAAAAAACAAACAAACAAAAAAAACCAAAAAAACCAACCAACCAACAAACAAACAAACAAAAAACCAAAAAACAAAAAACAAAACCAAAAAAACCCCAAATCCTGATACTGGATGGTGCTTCTGACAGAGATTCCTGAATCCTGAGTGCCTACAAAATCAGAGCCGTGTGGGAGGAGAAAAGGGTTTGCCTTCTCTTGGGCAAGATTTACACTTGGAATGTCCATGTCTGGATGCAGGCAGTGCTGGGGCCCAGAGGGGTCCCTGTGAGGAGAGGTTGGGGCTGCACGAGGCTGGACACACTGTGGAGTTTCCTCAAGTGTTGCTGGCAGCAGGGTTTTGGGCAGGCCAAGACAAAAACCTCTGACCTGTAGATGGGCCCCTGTGAGTGCAGCTGTGTGTGTGCTGGACTGTGCTATTGAGGTGGAGAGCAGGAACTGGCACAGGACAGTCCCAGTGAGAAGAATGCTCTTAGACCAGAGAGATGAGGATTGGGAACTCCAGAAGGAAGAGCTTGAGAGAAACCTGCTGTGTTTTCTGGAGAACAGCACAAGCTCTGCTCAGAAGAGAAATGGAACACAAAGGGGAAGCAGTAGTGTGTCGTGTGTCTTTGGTAGCCTCTGGTGGTGCCTCTGTCTGTTTTTGGCAGTGGGGTTGTGGTGGTGCTTCCCCCTCCCCTTTCCAGGCTGTGATTTGAGAAATTCTCCTTAGGCCTCGGCCTTGATGAGCAGCACGTGGGCCCGGCTCCTCTTGAGCTTTTCAGAGCTATCAGAACAGCACAAGTGTCTGCTCCCAGGAACTGCTGCTACCTAATGGCATCCTGGGCTTTCTATGAACAACCTAAAAATTACTTTTTTTTTTTTTTTTCTTTTTTTGCCTGAATGGCTTAACATTCTGGTTCTCACACTTTGAAGGAAAGAGTGTGGAACTGAAGTGCAGCCAGGATGAAACGTTGTTGTGATTAAAGCCCAGTTTCTTGCGGCCCTCTAAACAAAAATGAGGGTCCAAAATGAGACCCTTTGAGCTCTCCTGGACCCTAGCAGGCTGTGACCAGTGGGGCCTGTCACAGCTGGGAGCTCTCAAGTTTGCTGTACTCAGAGAATCCCCAAAGAAGAACCCATCCAGGGCCAATCCCCCCACTCCTCGAGGCTCAAGCCTTGACCTGGTGATGAGAGGAAAAGGCATCCAAAGGGAATATTTCACTGCCTTTGAAGGGAATTTTTCACAGGTCCCTTGCACTGACTCTTTCTGTCTGTGTGCATACACATGTAATTATGCTTTGGCTAATATGGGAAAAATGCTGCTCTCTTAGGTGTTTAAGTATCTTAGATATTTAAGTAAGTTAGGCCTGTAAATAAGTTTAATATAAGGCTAAAAGCCAAGTGAAATGCTGTTAAGTGATATTCCTTTGCTAAATTGTTTCGTTTAAGATGTAAGTTAAGGTTTCTTGATTTCTGTTAAGCTTTGAGGCCGTATTCCTTTTTATCTTTTCCCTTTCTGTCATTTTGTCACACGTACCTAAACACGCATGCACACACACACACACAGACAGTCCTTGGTTCATTTCTGTTTTGATTGATGGTTTTTTTTTTTCAGGTTTTTTATCTCTTGATGTGCCTTTACTATCTAGTAAGTAGCAGAGTGAATCTTGCCAACAAAAGTCGTCATGTACATGCTTAGTATTAAATATGTTTTTTAGTGACACACTTGCCAGTGATTTTTGAAGTGAGCTCAAACACTAATTTGTAACAAGGCTGTAGCTGTTTCTTCTGCCTGAAGGGGAGATGTTGATGTTGGACTTTCTCTGGACACGTGGGTCTAACAGGCTCTAACTCCCATTCCTGCTCCAGCAGAAGGGAACAGGTGCTCATCACTTTTTTCATGTCTCTGTGACTTCCAGGAGTGTTGGAGCTCTGCCTTGCTTTCAGAGGTGTCCCCAGCCCCTTTTTTGTCTGTGCTCAGGGGAATGCTGTCTCCAGAAAATCTTGAGCATTAGCTGCTCCCTCATCTGAGAGAGGCATCAGATGTTTGGACTCCACCCCTGGCAGATTATTTTCCTCCTGGGAGAAGAGCAGACCAAGCAAACCCTGCCAAGAATGGATGGAAAATGCACCATTGGCACAAGGCATAGTGTAAGATGTCCCTGTGTGCCTGAGCTGGTGACAGAAATGAACAAATCAGTTCTGCTCTGGTTCATGTTGGAATTATTTCATGTTCAGAGAATGGGCTGTGGTTTGTTGTGCTTGGGCAAGTGCCATGACCAAACCCAGCTGCTCCTTCATTCCTGCTCCACAATAGGCCAGTGGTGGAATAGAAGGTGTTACTGTCATGGAGAAAACAGACTCAAGTTGAGAATAATGAATTTTGTTTATTAGCTATTGATATTGGAGTAGCATAATGTGGAACACACACAAAATTAGAACCCTTTGCCTTCCCCTCTTCATCTTCACAAATCAGAATTTACTCTTTTTTTTCCAGGCTTTTCCACCTCCTCTGCCACAGTGGCATGGAGAGATGGGCAATGAAGGTTACAGTCAGTCCATAACAAGTTGTCTCTTCCAGTCCATCCTTTTCAGGCTCTCTTCCCTGCTCAAGTGTGGATCCCATCCATGGGCTGCAATCCTTTAGGATCAGGCAGCTCCGCCATGGGGTCTCCATAGGCTTCAGTCTTTCAAGTTGTACCCACCCCACCCAGTGTTACAAGTGATAATATTGCAAAAAACAGAGACACAGCAGAAAGAAATGTAAATCCCAAATACAAATGAACCTTAGGCTGAGTTCAGTCATTTTTCAATCAGCAAATGCCAAAGCATTTGAGGAAGGTTTGCAGTACTGTTATTGCCTATTAGCATCCAGCTGATGTACCAGGTCTAAATGAAATTGATATTGACAAGAATTGAAGTCAAAGAATTACCTAAATGAATTATCTAAATTACCTAAATGAACTGTTCAAAATAATCTAGGTCCTACTGATTTGGTTCAAAGAACTTGAAAAATTTTTTCTTAACTTCAGCGGTAAAGAGAGAATATCTGCATCATCTACCTGGAGATTTCCATTAGATATGAATTGACTTATGTCTTCTAATGAAATAGCAATATTTTTCCGGGGCTCCAGCTTTTATTAGAGTTCCTACCTCATGCAAACCTTGCACTTGACACAGGATAGAATCCTTATGAGTGCCTGTTCCAGCTTAGGATTGCTAAAAATCAGAATAAGGGAATGAACTCCTGGAAAAGCATACAGGAACACAAAAATTAGAAAAGCCACGTGATTTTCCTTCTTCCTTGCATAAATCAGTGTCAAAATAAAAAATACAAAGTTGATGCTGTACATCACTAAGAAGGAGAGAATAGATTTCATGGCTTTGATGTGGGCATCCATGCTGAGGTCCTTCATGGAGTTTGTCTGCATCTTGCATTTGTGTTTCCAGAGAGAAAAGAGAAGGAAGACAGCAGAAAAGACAACTGCTGTGAATGAAGTGGAATACACAAATCCTATGACAAAAACAATAGGCAGTAAATGTTCATCCACTCTGATAATGTGTTTCAGATAATATCCTTGACTGCTGTAATTGCGATTGTTACACTGTGTTTCATTAGAGATGTGGTAGACAAGAATGCTGAAAATAAAGGCCAAAAGCAGAGATCCTAACAGGAGCCATGGCACAATCTTGTCAATTTTTACTTTCAGGTAGATGAAGAAGCTGTTCCTGAAATTGGCAATTTTTATACAGTAAAAACTACAAAGACAGGCTGACATCCATATGTGTGAACAATCGAAAAAGCTTTGAATAGCTGCAAGAGATTCAAGTAGGAGAGGAACACAAAAGCAATAGGGATGTATGATTAAAAGAAAAGAATATACCCATGAGATGCCTAAATACCAAAACCTGGAGCATCCCAGCAACAGCAAGATCTTCTCATTAGAGTTCAGGGTTTTCTTCTTGACCCAGCCAATGCAAAGCACACAAACCATGAAAGCATTTATCCACATGCCAGCAAATACCTCCAGGCTGATGATGGCCACAGTTGTGTCCCCATATGTAGTGACATTGGACTGCTGTGGAGAGTGACAAGCTTCCATGCTGCGAGCTGGGGAGCAGAGCTGTGCTGGCCAAGGGGGCTGTGGCAGCAGTGCCTGAGGCAGGTCAGTGGCTGCTGTTGGTGGAGTGTCAGGGATGGCAAGAGGAGCTTTATAGAGCTGCTGCTGCTGGTGCTGCTGCTGGTGCTGCTGCTGGTGCTGGTGCTGGGGGGGATTTTGGTGCCGCTGTTGCTGGGAGCAGGGCAGGTGCAGGGATGTAAATGTGCTGGGTATCCCCTTACCCGGGGCCAGTGTCACTCCTGACTATTTGAATGTTGCTTCAGGGGGGCTGTGTTGGGTGACACAAACAGTGGAGATGTTTTTCTGTGGTGGAGAGTGTTGTGCTTTTGAGACTGAGCCCTGTTTGATCAGTGTCAGGCTTTAGGACATGGGTGCTTGTGGCCCTTGGTCACCTACAATGACTTGTTAGATTTGGATACGATAATTAATAATAGTATTTATTTTTCTAATTTTTGATATTGATGGTGGGCAGAGCATTGCCTTGAGAGAATTTTAATTTCCTGACATTCCTGTTCTCTGCTTTATGCTTTGATGTGAGTTTTCTCCTCACTGGTTTTGCTGACAGAACAGAAAACACTGTGTAGATTTCGCTGGGGTTTTTCCCTTTTTATTTTTTTTTTTTATTATTTTTTTTGTATTTCTCTTTTATTTCTTTGTCTCTCCATATGCTTGTGAGAAAATTGGGAGTGATTTCTCTTACAACAGGTCTGAAGATGTATTGTCTGTGCTGAGTCTGTACTTGTACAGAGGCATTAAATGAATATTTGTTGTGGCTTCAGTATGGTCCTCGCCAGTTCTGTGCCCCCACTTTGAATCTCCAAACCACATTGCCACTCTCTTTCACTCCCCTTTATTCCACCTTCCTTCTCCTCTTTGGAGAGGAGAATTCGAGGAACAAAAAGCAAAGATCAGGGCTTAAGATAAGAACAATTTACTGGAAACAACAATGAAATAAGAAAATGAACAGTAACAGCAACACTACTGATGTCAGAGGGTATAAGAGAAGAAATTATTCACATGGTAATAACTCCCTAATAATAGACAATATCAGAAGGAACCCCTTTTCCCCTGGTCAATGAGGTGGTAGAGAATAACCCCTGGGTACTGGCCCTGCCCTCTCCTGGCTGCTGCAGAAATTAACCCTGTCCTGCTCAGAACCCGGACAAAATGTTAGCATAGCAGGACTACACCATGGCCATGGCTTCCAATCAGCTCGTGTGGGGAAGCTGGTACCTTAAAACAAATAAAGGTGTATATAAATCAGAGTCTCCAGAAGATATGGATCAGGTGTTTGAAAGACAGGACTCTGCTTTTTGTTCCAATCTATCCCCTCTGGCAGGACTCAACAAGGAGAAGGATTCTCCAGGACGTTGTATCTACCAAGTTATTTTGGGCCCTTGTGCATGTCAAAATGCATCAGACCTCTGATTTTATGCATATGCAGGGCCACACAGCTGTACTGGGATCTGAGAGACATCACACATGGACTGCAATGCTTCCATCTGAGCTTTGTTAGGCTGAATATCTTCCCTCTCTGGAATCCTGGTCTTCCTTCTTTATTATAGGAAATCCCAGATGATGAGCCTTGATTAGCTAACCTGTATCAGTGGCCCATTTTCTTCTGAGCAAATCCATTCCATCCATAATTGAACTTCAATGTGAAGAAGGGCACAATTGTTCAGGATACAATCCTGGAAAAGAAAATGCAATCTCCTCAGGGCAGGTGATATGCTTGTTATGGAAATATTAATTCAGCTCCAAATCCTTCTTAGGTACAGAAGGTGGATTGGTGTGTTATAAAGTGGCATTAATTATTTGTTTGGTTGTTTCTGGGCAGTTGCTCTTGAAGGAGAGTTGGGTAGTTTGGTGAGGTGGCCTGCTAGAATGTGTGGTCTTTGGAAAAAGAGATATTGCAGTGGTTGAGAGGTTGCTCTGGCCTAAATGGTTGTATCTCTCAATTCAGAAGCAGGAAGGAAGCTTTTTGAAGGGGAGGGGAGAATTGCACAGCTGGCACTGGACATGAGGTAAAACGACCCTCTGAGCCTGAGCTGGTAAAATAAATGAGCAGTTTGGGTTCTGCTCTGTTCATGCTGGTGTGAAGGGAGCAGTCCTGTCTCAGCACCCAGGAGGCTCTGTGACAGTCACACCCCACCACCAGAGACTGTCCCTGCTGGGACCAAAGCCCCCTCAGAGTGGGCAGCTGCCCCACCCCATGCCCTGGACACACCACACTCAGAGCCAGGCCAAGTTTCCTTCCCAGCTTGGCACTGGGTTTGCCATAGAAAAGTCTCAGGCCTCTGGATCTTTAAAGCAGTTTCCTTCTGGCACATAACACAGAAGCTGCTCAAGCTGTGTGCCCCTGAGGAGGTAACCCCAACAATTGGATCCGTGGGATTTTGTGTCCTTCCAGTCCATGCCCATGATGATTGGAGTGTCTTAAGGGTCCAGTCACTTGGCTGATGCCACAGGTCTCTGTAGCCTTTGCTGTGCAAGGCTTGGCACCATGTTTAGGACTCCCAGCACTTCCCCACAACCTGCAGCTGACATTGCAGCTGCTCCCTGAGCTGTGTGCACTGAAAGTGTGCCTTCACACTGGAACTGTTTGCCATTTGCAGGCCCTGTCATGGTGAGTTGGCCTTGGGCAGCTCTCAGAGGCCCACTCAGTCACTCCTTCAGTGTCACTCTGCAGCAGGGCAGGGAGGCAAATAAGATGGAACTGCTCATGAGTCAAGATACAGACAGGGAAATCACTCACCAATTATTCTCAGAGACAAAACAGACATGACACAGGGAAAATCAGTTTAATTTATTTCCCATTGAAAACAGAGAAGGATGATGTAGAACATGCATAAAACTAGCCTATTTTATCTTCATCCTCCACCAATCTGAGGCTCATTGTAACTCACTCTGAGATTCTCTACCACCTCCTCTCCTCAGCAGCACAGGAGGACAGGGAATGGGGGTTGTAGTCAATTCATAAAACGTTGTCTCCTGCACACTTGCCCTGCTCCAGCGTGGCTCCCTCCCATGGCCTGCAGTCCTTCAGGACTTCTCTTTTCCCAGTGGAGCCACAACAGTCACTGATGAGATGAGCAGTGTCTTGTGTTGAGTCCCTTGGAGTGCATGGAACTGGCTTTTCCCAGCATGGGACAGCCTTGACTGAGTCCCCAGAGGACCTCAGCTGCAGCACCTGGCCCAGGCACCCCATGTATCAGTTCATCAGTCATTGTGAGATGATATTGGGACATTATTCTGCGCTGCACCTCGCAGAAAAACCAACGTTCTTAGAGATTTAACTGAGCCAGAGTGCAGTGGGCTAATCCAATCTCCTCACCAGGTCAAAGCAGGCCAGGAGAGCAGTCCCACAGAGCAGGGAATCCTGTCCTTGCAGGCAGTGGGGCAGAGAGGACACGCAGGGCTGGCGTGGGAAGGGGGCTCTGCACGCCCTGAGCTCCCCAGGGCTGTTCCTGCCTTGCTGTTTGTGCATCAGTGACCACCTCTGGTGAGTGCCAGGGGTCAGCATGTTCACACAGAGCTCTTGGCCACTGCCAGACAGTGATACAGCCCATAATAGATCACACAGCACAGGGCCACAGCAGAAAGAAAGGTAAACCAAAATAGAGATAAACCTGTTGTTTCATTCAGTCAATTCAATTAGTCAGTATCAAGACGATTGTGGCAGGTTTGCAGTATGATTATTGTCCTTTTGCATCCAGCCCCTGTACAAGGTCTAAATGACTTTGCTATTGACAATAAGTTAACTCTAAGAGCTAGTTTAATTAAATGCAAATAATAATCTATTAACCTCCTAATGATATAGGTTGAATTTGCAATATATATAGCTGAACATGTCTACGATCTCTACAGCCTGGAGGGTTGCAATGAAAATTAATTGAACCTGTTTTCTCTAAAGTTATTCTATATGAGCTCCAGCTTTTGTTACAGTTTCTACCTCATGCAAACCTTGCACTTCACACAGGAAGGAATCCTAAGCAGTGCTTTTTCCAGCTTGGGACTGCTGAAAATCAGAATAAGGGAATGAACACCTGGGTAAGCATAGAGATATATGGATATAAGAAGTATCTTGATATATTCATTCGTCATTATATAAATTATTGTCAAGACCAAACATACAAAGTTGATGCTGTACATTATGAAGAAGGAGAGAATAGATTTCATGGCTTTGATGTGGGCATCTATGCTGAGGTCCTTCATGGAGTTTGTCTGCATGTTACATTTGTGCCTCCAGAGAGAAAAGAGGAGGAAAACAGAGGAAAAGATGACTGCCATGAATGAAGTCGTATATAACAAGCCGGTGAGAAAAAAAAGAGGATAAAAATGTTCCTCTGTTCTGATACTTTCTTTCCAAAGTCTTCCTTGGCATGTGAAATTGAGGTTTTTACAGAGAGCTTTATCAGTAGTGTTGTAGACGAGAATTCCAATAATCAGGGAGAAAATCATAGACCCCAACAAAAGCCATGGCACCATCCTGTCAATTTTTACTTTCAGGTAGATGAAGAAGCTGTTCCTGAAATTGGCTATTTTTATACAATAAAAACTACAAAGACAGGCTGAAAACCACAAGTTAGAACAATTACAAAAACTATAAGCACCTCCAAGTAGTTGAAATGTGGAATGAACCAGAAGGCAGTCGGGGTAAATGTTTGAGAGAAAGCTATATATCCATGAGAAGCACAAAGACCAAAACCTGGAGCATCCCAGCAGCAGCAAGATCTTCTCATTAGAGTTCAGGGTTTTCTTCTTGACCCAGCCAATGCAAAGCACACAAACCATGAAAGCATTTATCCACATGCCAGCAAATACCTCCAGGCTGATGATGGCCACAGTTGTGTCCCCATATGTAGTGACATTGGACTGCTGTGGAGAGTGACAAGCTTCCATGCTGCGAGCTGGGGAGCAGAGCTGTGCTGGCCAAGGGGGCTGTGGCAGCAGTGCCTGAGGCAGGTCAGTGGCTGCTGTTGTTGGAGTGTCAGGGATGGCAAGAGGAGCTTTATAGAGCTGCTGCTGCTGCTGCTGCTGCTGGTGCTGGGGGGGATTTTGGTGCCGCTGGTGCTGGGAGCAGGGCAGGTGCAGGGATGTAAATGTGCTGGGTATCCCCTTACCCGGGGCCAGTGTCACTCCTGACTATTTGAATGTTGCTTCAGGGGGGCTGTGTTGGGTGACACAAACAGTGGAGATGTTTTTCTGTGGTGGAGAGTGTTGTGCTTTTGAGACTGAGCCCTGTTTGATCAGTGTCAGGCTTTAGGACCTGAGTGCTTGTGTCCCCTGGTCACCTACAATGACTTGTTAGTTTTGGATATACTCACTCAAAACTATTATTTGTTGTGCTAATTTTCATGACTGATGGAGGACAGAGAAGATTTTCCTGAAGAAAATTATAACTTCCTGATATTCTTGTTCTCTGCCTTATGTTTTAAAGTGATTTTCCTCTGCTTTTGCTGACAGAAGAGATAACATGGTTGAGGATTGTTGGTGTTTGTTTATGTCTTTCTTTCTTCTCTCCATATGCTTGTGACAAAAATGGAAGTTATTTCTGTTGTAACAAGTGTGGACATGAAGTGTCTGTGCAGAGTTTGTGGTTGTACAGGGGCCCAAAATGAAAATGTTACTCCACCAGGATCATATTGTGGCTGGGATTTGGGCTCAGCTCGACGTGAGGAATCTGGTGCCTTAAAAAAACAACGGTATAAAATCAGTATCTGCGATGCAGGGTTTTTAAATCAGAGTGTGGATCCGGTACTTGATATATGTGTCTGCTCCTGCTTCCTATCAATCCCCTCCAGCATCTCAAGAAAAACAAGTTTGTATCAATATGCGGAAAAGACTCTCTAACTGGTGAGAAATGAGAGTTATAAAGTAGGTATGCATTTTTTCAGCGCTGAGGTGTATGGGGGATAGGTCCTCCCAAAGCATGCACGCCAAAACTTCAAACTACTGCTCTATTCATTCCCTAGAAGCCTAAGATTGCACAATACGCCTAATACATATTCATGTCCTAGCCCCGCCTACCGTCGCTTCGTATTCAAATGAACCAAAAGTCCTCTTGCGCTTGTGTCTCCCCAATTCAGAGGTCATGGAGGGTCTCTGATGAAGGCTTCCAAACTCTTCATCGCACTTGAACTTTTCAACTTTGTCTCTGGAGCATGAAGCTTAGCCATTTGGGCACATTCCAGATCTTGAGATTAGTTCTTGCTGGTTTAGGGTTTTGGATTCATCACTTATCACTGGTAGCATTGCAATCCTTCATCCTATTTGCAAGTCCTGGCTCCATTTATCACAAAGCAGTCTGCCTTTCCTCCTGATTTTTGCAAACATAGTAAACGTCAGGCATTCCTCATTGTCTTGCTTTTTGATTAACTATTCCTTACTGTTCAATTCCCTGTCTCAGTATCTAACAGCCCCATGTGCATATTTCAGATGCCCTTGTGTCACTCAGGTGGCTGCAGACCCTGGCATTTATGCATCTGGATGGACACACAGCTGTATTGGGATCTGAGTCCCACTGCACACAGACTGAACTGTTTCTATCAGAGCTTGATTAAGGCCAAGATTCTTCTATCTCCATCATCTGTTTCCTTCTCCTTTTATGACATGGGGAGTCCTAAATGATACATGAAGCTGACAGAGTGCAGCAGCTCATCTGTGTGAAACTGCTGGCTTTGCTCCCTGCTCTCAGCTGGAACAGCATTGCACTGATGGGACAGAGCTACTGTATTTAAAAAAAAAAAAAAAAAAAAAAAAACCCAACAACAACAACAACAAAAAAACCAAAAAACCCCCCAAAAAACAAAACAAAACCAAAACAAAACAAAAAAAACCCCCAAAAAACAAAAAACAAAAAAAAAACAAAAAAAAACAAAAAACAAAACCAAAAAAACCCCAAATCCTGATACTGGATGGTGCTTCTGACAGAGATTCCCGAATCCTGAGTGCCTACAAAATCAGAGCCGTGTGGGAGGAGAAAAGGGTTTGCCTTCTCTTGGGCAAGATTTACACTTGGAATGTCCATGTCTGGATGCAGGCAGTGCTGGGGCCCAGGGGGTCCCTGTGAGGAGAGGTTGGGGCTGCACGAGGCTGGACACACTGTGGAGTTTCCTCAAGTGTTGCTGGCAGCAGGGTTTTGGGCAGGCCAAGACAAAAACCTCTGACCTGTAGATGGGCCCCTGTGAGTGCAGCTGTGTGTGTGCTGGACTGTGCTATTGAGGTGGAGAGCAGGAACTGGCACAGGACAGTCCCAGTGAGAAGAATGCTCTTAGACCAGAGAGATGAGGATTGGGAACTCCAGAAGGAAGAGCTTGAGAGAAACCTGCTGTGTTTTCTGGAGAACAGCACAAGCTCTGCTCAGAAGAGAAATGGAACACAAAGGGGAAGCAGTAGTGTGTCGTGTGTCTTTGGTAGCCTCTGGTGGTGCCTCTGTCTGTTTTTGGCAGTGGGGTTGTGGTGGTGCTTCCCCCTCCCCTTTCCAGGCTGTGATTTGAGAAATTCTCCTTAGGCCTCGGCCTTGATGAGCAGCACGTGGGCCCGGCTCCTCTTGAGCTTTTCAGAGCTATCAGAACAGCACAAGTGTCTGCTCCCAGGAACTGCTGCTACCTAATGGCATCCTGGGCTTTCTATGAACAACCTAAAAATTACTTTTTTTTTTTTTTTTCTTTTTTTGCCTGAATGGCTTAACATTCTGGTTCTCACACTTTGAAGGAAAGAGTGTGGAACTGAAGTGCAGCCAGGATGAAACGTTGTTGTGATTAAAGCCCAGTTTCTTGCGGCCCTCTAAACAAAAATGAGGGTCCAAAATGAGACCCTTTGAGCTCTCCTGGACCCTAGCAGGCTGTGACCAGTGGGGCCTGTCACAGCTGGGAGCTCTCAAGTTTGCTGTACTCAGAGAATCCCCAAAGAAGAACCCATCCAGGGCCAATCCCCCCACTCCTCGAGGCTCAAGCCTTGACCTGGTGATGAGAGGAAAAGGCATCCAAAGGGAATATTTCACTGCCTTTGAAGGGAATTTTTCACAGGTCCCTTGCACTGACTCTTTCTGTCTGTGTGCATACACATGTAATTATGCTTTGGCTAATATGGGAAAAATGCTGCTCTCTTAGGTGTTTAAGTATCTTAGATATTTAAGTAAGTTAGGCCTGTAAATAAGTTTAATATAAGGCTAAAAGCCAAGTGAAATGCTGTTAAGTGATATTCCTTTGCTAAATTGTTTCGTTTAAGATGTAAGTTAAGGTTTCTTGATTTCTGTTAAGCTTTGAGGCCGTATTCCTTTTTATCTTTTCCCTTTCTGTCATTTTGTCACACGTACCTAAACACGCATGCACACACACACACACAGACAGTCCTTGGTTCATTTCTGTTTTGATTGATGGTTTTTTTTTTCAGGTTTTTTATCCTATGGTGTGCCTTTACTATCTAGTAAGTAGCAGAGTGAATCTTGCCAACAAAAGTCATCATGCTCTTGATTATTATGCTCTTGCTTAGTATTAAATATGATTTTTAGTGACACACTTGCCAGTGATTTTTGAAGTGAGCTCAAACACTAATTTGTAACAAGGCTGTAGCTGTTTCTTCTGCCTGAAGGGGAGATGTTGATGTTGGACTTTCTCTGGACACGTGGGTCTAACAGGCTCTAACTCCCATTCCTGCTCCAGTAGAATTTTTTCATGTCTCTGTGACTTCCAAGAGTGTTGGAGCTCTGCCTTGCTTTCAGAGGTGTCCCCAGCCCCTTTTTTGTCTGTGCTCAGGGGAATGCTGTCTCCAGAAAATCTTGAGCATTAGCTGCTCCCTCATCTGAGAGAGGCATCAGATGTTTGGACTCCACCCCTGGCAGATTATTTTCCTCCTGGGAGAAGAGCAGACCAAGCAAACCCTGCCAAGAATGGATGGAAAATGCACCATTGGCACAAGGCATAGTGTAAGATGTCCCTGTGTGCCTGAGCTGGTGACAGAAATGAACAAATCAGTTCTGCTCTGGTTCATGTTGGAATTATTTCATGTTCAGAGAATGGGCTGTGGTTTGTTGTGCTTGGGCAAGTGCCATGACCAAACCCAGCTGCTCCTTCATTCCTGCTCCACAATAGGCCAGTGGTGGAATAGAAGGTGTTACTGTCATGGAGAAAACAGACTCAAGTTGAGAATAATGAATTTTGTTTATTAGCTATTGATATTGGAGTAGCATAATGTGGAACACACACAAAATTAGAACCCTTTGCCTTCCCCTCTTCATCTTCACAAATCAGAATTCACTCTTTTTTTTTCCAGGCTTTTCCACCTCCTCTGCCACAGTGGCATGGAGAGATGGGCAATGAGGGTTACAGTCAGTCCATAACAAGTTGTCTCTTCCAGTCCATCCTTTTCAGGCTCTCTTCCCTGCTCAAGTGTGGATCCCATCCATGGGCTGCAATCCTTTAGGATCAGGCAGCTCCGCCATGGGGTCTCCATAGGCTTCAGTCTTTCAAGTTGTACCCACCCCACCCAGTGTTACAAGTGATAATATTGCAAAAAACAGAGACACAGCAGAAAGAAATATAAATCCCAAACACAAATGAACCTTAGGCTGAGTTCAGTCATTTTTCAATCAGCAAATGCCAAAGCATTTGAGGAAGGTTTGCAGTACTGTTATTGCCTATTAGCATCCAGCTGATGTACCAGGTCTAAATGAAATTGATATTGACAAGAATTAAGTCAAAGAATTACCTGAATGAATTATCTAAATTACCTAAATGAACCGTTCAAAATAATCTAGGTCCTACTGATTTGGTTCAAAGAACTTGAAAAATTTTTTCTTAACTTCAGCGGTAAAGAGAGAATATCTGCATCATCTACCTGGAGATTTCCATTAGATATGAATTGACTTATGTCTTCTAATGAAATAGCAATATTTTTCCGGGGCTCCAGCTTTTATTAGAGTTCCTACCTCATGCAAACCTTGCACTTGACACAGGATAGAATCCTTATGAGTGCCTGTTCCAGCTTAGGATTGCTAAAAATCAGAATAAGGGAATGAACTCCTGGAAAAGCATACAGGAACACAAAAATTAGAAAAGCCACGTGATTTTCCTTCTTCCTTGCATAAATCAGTGTCAAAATAAAAAATACAAAGTTGATGCTGTACATCACTAAGAAGGAGAGAATAGATTTCATGGCTTTGATGTGGGCATCCATGCTGAGGTCCTTCATGGAGTTTGTCTGCATCTTGCAT
Source organism: Sturnus vulgaris (assembly GCF_052056855.1). NCBI lineage: Eukaryota > Metazoa > Chordata > Aves > Passeriformes > Sturnidae > Sturnus > Sturnus vulgaris. Next base: position 109,326,007 of record NC_142245.1, on the reverse strand, counting down.
TTGTGTTTCCAGAGAGAAAAGAGAAGGAAGACAGCAGAAAAGACAACTGCTGTGAATGAAGTGGAATACACAAATCCTATGACAAAAACAATAGGCAGTAAATGTTCATCCACTCTGATAATGTGTTTCAGATAATATCCTTGACTGCTGTAATTGCGATTGTTACACTGTGTTTCATTAGAGATGTGGTAGACAAGAATGCTGAAAATAAAGGCCAAAAGCAGAGATCCTAACAGGAGCCATGGCACAATCTTGTCAATTTTTACTTTCAGGTAGATGAAGAAGCTGTTCCTGAAATTGGCAATTTTTATACAGTAAAAACTACAAAGACAGGCTGACATCCATATGTGTGAACAATCGAAAAAGCTTTGAATAGCTGCAAGAGATTCAAGTAGGAGAGGAACACAAAAGCAATAGGGATGTATGATTAAAAGAAAAGAATATACCCATGAGATGCCTAAATACCAAAACCTGGAGCATCCCAGCAACAGCAAGATCTTCTCATTAGAGTTCAGGGTTTTCTTCTTGACCCAGCCAATGCAAAGCACACAAACCATGAAAGCATTTATCCACATGCCAGCAAATACCTCCAGGCTGATGATGGCCACAGTTGTGTCCCCATATGTAGTGACATTGGACTGCTGTGGAGAGTGACAAGCTTCCATGCTGCGAGCTGGGGAGCAGAGCTGTGCTGGCCAAGGGGGCTGTGGCAGCAGTGCCTGAGGCAGGTCAGTGGCTGCTGTTGGTGGAGTGTCAGGGATGGCAAGAGGAGCTTTATAGAGCTGTGCTGCTGCGGCTGCTGGTGCTGCTGGTGCTGGTGCTGGGGGGGATTTTGGTGCCGCTGGTGCTGGGAGCAGGGCAGGTGCAGGGATGTAAATGTGCTGGGTATCCCCTTACCCGGGGCCAGTGTCACTCCTGACTATTTGAATGTTGCTTCAGGGGGGCTGTGTTGGGTGACACAAACAGTGGAGATGTTTTTCTGTGGTGGAGAGTGTTGTGCTTTTGAGACTGAGCCCTGTTTGATCAGTGTCAGGCTTTAGGACATGGGTGCTTGTGGCCCTTGGTCACCTACAATGACTTGTTAGTTTTGGATACGATAATTAATAATAGTATTTATTTTTCTATTTTTTGATATTGATGGTGGGCAGAGCATTGCCTTGAGAGAATTTTAATTTCCTGACATTCCTGTTCTCTGCTTTATGCTTTGATGTGAGTTTTCTCCTCACTGGTTTTGCTGACAGAACAGAAAACACTGTGTAGATTTCGCTGGGGTTTTTCTCTTTTTATTTATTTTTTTTTTAATTTTTTTTTGTATTTCTCTTTTATTTCTTTGTCTCTCCATATGCTTGTGAGAAAATTGGGAGTGATTTCTCTTACAACAGGTCTGAAGATGTATTGTCTGTGCTGAGTCTGTACTTGTACAGAGGCATTAAATGAATATTTGTTGTGGCTTCAGTATGGTCCTCACCAGTTCTGTGCCCCCACTTTGAATCTCTAAACCACATTGCCACTCTCTTTCACTCCCCTTTATTCCACCTTCCTTCTCCTCTTTGGAGAGGAGAATTCGAGGAACAAAAAGCAAAGATCAGGGCTTAAGATAAGAACAATTTACTGGAAACAACGAAATAAGAAAATGAACAGTAACAGCAACACTACTGATGTCAGAGGGTATAAGAGAAGAAATTTTCCACATGGTAATAACTCCCTAATAATAGACAATATCAGAAGGAACCCCTTTTCCCCTGGTCAATGAGGTGGTAGAGAATAACCCCTGGGTACTGGCCCTGCCCTCTCCTGGCTGCTGCAGAAATTAACTCTGTCCTGCTCAGAACCTGGACAAAATGTTAGAATAGCAGGACTACACCATGGCCATGGCTTCCAATCAGCTCGTGTGGGGAAGCTGGTACCTTAAAACAAATAAAGGTGTATATAAATCAGAGTCTCCAGAAGATATGGATCAGGTGTTTGAAAGACAGTACTCTGCTTTTTGTTCCAATCCATCCCCTCTGGCAGGACTCAAGAAGGAGAAGGATTCTCTAGGACGTTGTATCTACCAAGTTATGTGGATTTTTGGATGCCCTTGTGCATGTCAAAATGCATCAGACCTCTGATTTTATGCATATGCAGGGCCACACAGCTGTACTGGGATCTGAGAGACATCACACATGGACTGCAATGCTTCCATCTGAGCTTTGTTAGGCTGAATATCTTCCCTCTCTGGAATCCTGGTCTTCCTTCTTTATTATAGGAAATCCCAGATGATGAGCCTTGATTAGCTAACCTGTATCAGTGGCCCATTTTCTTCTGAGCAAATCCATTCCATCCATAATTGAACTTCAATGTGAAGAAGGGCACAATTGTTCAGGATACAATCCTGGAAAAGAAAATGCAATCTCCTCAGGGCAGGTGATATGCTTGTTATGGAAATATTAATTCAGCTCCAAATCCTTCTTAGGTACAGAAGGTGGATTGGTGTGTTATAAAGTGGCATTAATTATTTGTTTGGTTGTTTCTGGGCAGTTGCTCTTGAAGGAGAGTTGGGTAGTTTGGTGAGGTGGCCTGCTAGAATGTGTGGTCTTTGGAAAAAGAGATATTGCAGTGGTTGAGAGGTTGCTCTGGCCTAAATGGTTGTATCTCTCAATTCAGAAGCAGGAAGGAAGCTTTTTGAAGGGGAGGGGAGAATTGCACAGCTGGCACTGGACATGAGGTAAAACGACCCTCTGAGCCTGAGCTGGTAAAATAAATGAGCAGTTTGGGTTCTGCTCTGTTCATGCTGGTGTGAAGGGAGCAGTCCTGTCTCAGCACCCAGGAGGCTCTGTGACAGTCACACCCCACCACCAGAGACTGTCCCTGCTGGGACCAAAGCCCCCTCAGAGTGGGCAGCTGCCCCACCCCATGCCCTGGACACACCACACTCAGAGCCAGGCCAAGTTTCCTTCCCAGCTTGGCACTGGGTTTGCCATAGAAAAGTCTCAGGCCTCTGGATCTTTAAAGCAGTTTCCTTCTGGCACATAACACAGAAGCTGCTCAAGCTGTGTGCCCCTGAGGAGGTAACCCCAACAATTGGATCCGTGGGATTTTGTGTCCTTCCAGTCCATGCCCATGATGATTGGAGTGTCTTAAGGGTCCAGTCACTTGGCTGATGCCACAGGTCTCTGTAGCCTTTGCTGTGCAAGGCTTGGCACCATGTTTAGGACTCCCAGCACTTCCCCACAACCTGCAGCTGACATTGCAGCTGCTCCCTGAGCTGTGTGCACTGAAAGTGTGCCTTCACACTGGAACTGTTTGCCATTTGCAGGCCCTGTCATGGTGAGTTGGCCTTGGGCAGCTCTCAGAGGCCCACTCAGTCACTCCTTCAGTGTCACTCTGCAGCAGGGCAGGGAGGCAAATAAGATGGAACTGCTCATGAGTCAAGATACAGACAGGGAAATCACTCACCAATTATTCTCAGAGACAAAACAGACATGACACAGGGAAAATCAGTTTAATTTATTTCCCATTGAAAACAGAGAAGGATGATGTAGAACATGCATAAAACTAGCCTATTTTATCTTCATCCTCCACCAATCTGAGGCTCATTGTAACTCACTCTGAGATTCTCTACCACCTCCTCTCCTCAGCAGCACAGGAGGACAGGGAATGGGGGTTGTAGTCAATTCATAAAACGTTGTCTCCTGCACACTTGCCCTGCTCCAGCGTGGCTCCCTCCCATGGCCTGCAGTCCTTCAGGACTTCTCTTTTCCCAGTGGAGCCACAACAGTCACTGATGAGATGAGCAGTGTCTTGTGTTGAGTCCCTTGGAGTGCATGGAACTGGCTTTTCCCAGCATGGGACAGCCTTGACTGAGTCCCCAGAGGACCTCAGCTGCAGCACCTGGCCCAGGCACCCCATGTATCAGTTCATCAGTCATTGTGAGATGATATTGGGACATTATTCTGCGCTGCACCTCGCAGAAAAACCAACGTTCTTAGAGATTTAACTGAGCCAGAGTGCAGTGGGCTAATCCAATCTCCTCACCAGGTCAAAGCAGGCCAGGAGAGCAGTCCCACAGAGCAGGGAATCCTGTCCTTGCAGGCAGTGGGGCAGAGAGGACACGCAGGGCTGGCGTGGGAAGGGGGCTCTGCACGCCCTGAGCTCCCCAGGGCTGTTCCTGCCTTGCTGTTTGTGCATCAGTGACCACCTCTGGTGAGTGCCAGGGGTCAGCATGTTCACACAGAGCTCTTGGCCACTGCCAGACAGTGATACAGCCCATAATAGATCACACAGCACAGGGCCACAGCAGAAAGAAAGGTAAACCAAAATAGAGATAAACCTCTTGTTTCATTCAGTCAATTCAATTAGTCAGTATCAAGACGATTGTGGCAGGTTTGCAGTATGATTATTGTCCTTTTGCATCCAGCCCCTGTACAAGGTCTAAATGACTTTGCTATTGACAATAAGTTAACTCTAAGAGCTAGTTTAATTAAATGCAAATAATAATCTATTAACCTCCTAATGATATAGGTTGAATTTGCAATATATATAGCTGAACATGTCTACGATCTCTACAGCCTGGAGGGTTGCAATGAAAATTAATTGAACCTGTTTTCTCTAAAGTTATTCTATATGAGCTCCAGCTTTTGTTACAGTTTCTACCTCATGCAAACCTTGCACTTCACACAGGAAGGAATCCTAAGCAGTGCTTTTTCCAGCTTGGGACTGCTGAAAATCAGAATAAGGGAGTGAAGACCTGGATAAGCATGTTGAATTAAGTAAACAAAAAGTATTGCTTGATTTTGAAAGTCCATCGCATAAATTAGAGTCAACATCAAGGACAGAAAGTTGATGCTGTACATTATGAAGAAGGAGAGAATAGATTTCATGGCTTTGATGTGGGCATCTATGCTGAGGTCCTTCATGGAGTTTGTCTGCATGTTACATTTGTGCCTCCAGAGAGAAAAGAGGAGGAAAACAGAGGAAAAGATGACTGCCATGAATGAAGTCGTATATAACAAGCCGGTGAGAAAAAAAAGAGGATAAAAATGTTCCTCTATTCTGATACTTTCTTTGCAAAGTCTTTCTTGGCATGTGAAATTGAAGTTTTTACAGAGAGCTGTATCAATAGTGTTGTAGACGAGAATTCCAATAATCAGGGAGAAAATCATAGACCCCAACAAAAGCCAGGGCACAATCTTGTCAATTTTTACTTTCAGGTAGATGAAGAAGCTGTTCCTGAAATTGGCTATTTTTATGCAATAAAAAACACAAAGACTGGCTGAAAACCACAAGTTAGAACAATTACAAAAGCTATAAGAACCTTCAAGTAGTTGAAGTATGGAATGAACCAGAAGAAAGTTGGGGTAAATGTTTGAGAGAAAGCTATGTATCCATGAGAAGCACAAAGACCAAAACCTGGAGCATCCCAGCAGCAGCAAGATCTTCTCATTAGAGTTCAGGGTTTTCTTCTTGACCCAGCCAATGCAAAGCACACAAACCATGAAAGCATTTATCCACATGCCAGCAAATGCTTCCAGGCTGATGACAGCCAAAATTGTGGTCCCAGATGAAGTGACATTGTATTTCCGTGGAGAGTGACAAGCTTCCATGCTGCGAGCTGGGGAGCAGAGCTGTGCTGGCCAAGGGGGCTGTGGCAGCAGTGCCTGAGGCAGGTCAGTGGCTGCTGTTGGTGGAGTGAGTGTCAGGGATGGCAAGAGGAGCTTTATAGAGCTGCTGGTGCTGGGGGGGATTTTGGTGCCGCTGTTGCTGGGAGCAGGGCAGGTGCAGGGATGTAAATGTGCTGGGTATCCCCTTACCCGGGGCCAGTGTCACTCCTGACTATTTGAATGTTGCTTCAGGGGGACTGTGTTGGGTGACACAAACAGTGGAGATGTTTTTCTGTGGTGGAGAGTGTTGTGCTTTTGAGACTGAGCCCTGTTTCATCAGTGTCAGGCTTTAGGACATGGGTTTTTATGTCCTTTGGCCATCTAGAATGATTATGCAGAGCCCTGGCTGTGCACAGCAGAGAACAGTCAGGGCAGTCACTGTCTCTTTTAATTTCCGATTCTGGGATCTGCAAAGTTCAACCCGGGTGCAAGGAAACTAGGTAATTTTGACCCTTCACAGGCTTTGAAATCCATATTAGTTTTACCAATGGCATTGCCTTAATAATAAGTGAAGAGTCACATAGTGGGGCAGGTGATGGAAGAGATGGAAAGTAAAGCTGTAATTTTTTTCAGGGATATGGTGAAGTATATGGAGGAAAAAGGGAAACAATCGGGACAAGTCTCTGTGCCAAGTTTCCAATCTCATCTTCTGAGAAAGCAAAGGCTTTTAAGGATGGCACCATGCTAAGGTTCTTACCTACTGCACTGCCCTAAAGCTTCCAAGTTAATTTGCAACCTGAAAGCTGTTAGATTTTTAACAGGTAAGTTGAGTAAAGCTCTGTAGGGCATGGGCTGCCCATGCACTTTGGGTAAGTGCAGGAGCTGTCCCATTTGGCCTTGCACATCAGAACCACTGTAACCAAGGAGATCACATCTGATGCTGTGGTGAAACCAGGAAAAATGGAAGTCCAACAAACAGTTCTATGGCTACAGGAAATGAACCACCAGCATTTTCACTCGTCAGAATGATAATAGCCAGGCTTTGTGTGGGATGTAAGTGCCAGCAGTATGTTACAGGAATATTCTTATCACATCCACCTAATTGCATTTTTTTTGGCAATCCTAAAGACTTGGAATGTGACCCAGAGAATTTCCATACCATGCCAGCACTGGGCAGCCATTCCCATTGAAATCTGACATCTCCCATGCATCAGTTTCTCCAAGCCAGGCACATCCTGAAATCCTGCATCTGTCCCCATGGCCTGGGCAGTGGGGCTGTGCTGATGGACACCCTGTCCCCTGCAGTGCCCCTGAGTGGGGCTGGTGCACAGGGTAGTGACACTGAGCTGGGTGTCACATTCTCAGGGATTTCACAGCAATGGAAGAAGGGATGTGCAGTGTGGTTTGCTGGGGCTGTGGTGGTTTGTGTGGTAACACATGCAAGGTGCTGGGTTTTGCCTGCTGAGTCTTGTGGCATGTGAGGTTGTCAGGGATGATGTTGCAGTGGATGTAGGGAATAAGATGGATTTTCCAGGACTTTGCTGTGAAAGTGGTCAGGACTGTCAGGTACAAGGACAAAGCTCATGAGCAGCAGCAGCAGGGGTAGAAGGGAGGTGTGGTTGTTCCTGTCCTTTCAAGGCCTTTCACTGGGGAGTTGTGTCCAGAAGAGATGCTTAAGATCTGCCTGTGGACCTGAGCTGGTGACAGAAGTGACCAGTTGAGGTTCTGCTGTGTTCATGCTGGAACTCTTTCATGTTTCACCCGCTGTGGTGGGTTGACCTTAGGGAGCAGCCAGACACCAACCCAGCGTTCCTTCTGTCTCACACACAGGCAAGGCAGGGGTGAAAGACCAGATGGAAAAACTCAGGGATCGAGGCAAAATCAGAGAGATCACTCACCCGTTACTGTCGTAGACAAAACAGAGTTGACATGGGGCAAAGGAATCTAATTTGTTGCCTATTGAAAGTACAGTAGGATGATGAGAAACAAACACAAACTAGTACCTGTTGCATCCACCATCTTTTCATTCAAGGCTCAACCTCACTATTTTTTCCCCATCTCCTCCAATTCCACTCCCACAGCAGCACAAGGGGAAGTAGAATAGGGGTTGCAGTCACCTCTTAACAAGTTGTCTCCTCCATTTCTTCCTCCTCACGATGTTCCCCTTATCCAGAGCAAAGCCTGTTACCTGGGTATTTTCCTGAGTCAGTGTGCAGTGGGCTAATCCAATCTCCTCACCAGGTCAAAGCAGGCCAGGAGAGCAGTCCCACAGAGCGGGGAATCCTGTCCTTGCAGGCAGTGGGGCAGAGAGGACACACAGGGCTGGCGTGGGAAGGGGGCTCTGCACGCCCTGAGCTCCCCAGGGCTGTTCCTGCCTTGCTGTTTGTGCATCAGTGACCACCTCTGGTGAGTGCCAGGGGTCAGCATGTTCACACAGAGCTCTTGGCCACTGCCAGACAGTGATACAGCCCATAATAGATCACACAGCACAGGGCCACAGCAGAAAGAAAGTGTTATTATTTTGATTTGCCAATTTAAATATACTCATTTTCTATTGTGAGACAGAACCAGGAGCAAAAGCAAGACAGGCCTAAAACTTAAAATGGTATAAAAAGAAATTAACTACACAAAGAAAAAGATAACAATAAATTCAGAATATGATCTTCAGACCACTCCCTCCTCCCATTCCTTCTTAACAACAACATACAAAGACACTTCAGTCAGTTCCCCACTTAAATAATCCTATTCAATTCACTTCAGAGAGAGAAGCTTCCTCTTGTTTGGCTATAGGGATTCCTTTCCCAACATGGGAAGGAAACAGTTTTCTTTTGACTTCACTTTCACGAATAGGACCCACCTGAGAATCTGCAACCATGGCACTCCTCCCAGCTTCACAGCCTTCCCAAAGCTATGCTTGTGGGCCATGTCAAACTCATGAGGTATTACTTTTAGGAATGAACTGTTCCAAAGTAAACGTTCTCTTCATCTCTTTTCTCTCTGTTGATTCTTCATCCTCAGAAAACCGAGATCCTCTTCTTTCCTCGGGGCAAAAGATTTTCAACACAGGTGCTTTTGGTCAAATGATCTATCAAATGGAACACTCCAAACCCTCCCTGTCTTTTTCCATGGTTTATAGGAATTTTCAGTTCATCCCTACAGCTTGCAAAAGGTTTTTCAGCCAACCTTCATAGCATCTTCTCATTCTCCTTCCATCTAAATAAACTTAGCTCTTCTATTTTTCCCTTCTCACTCAGGGGAGAATTGAAAAGTCTGCAAGTCTTATCTGAGCATTGAAAGAGTTAAGATTTCGCACGGGGAATGGAAGGCTGCAATGCTGGAGCTGTGCCAGGATCTCAGGAGACTCAGGTCGTGCTGGAAAGGAGGAGGAGGGGGAATGGCCGGAACGTCCCTCAGCCTCCCTGGGTCTCGGTTACAGCACCCACTGCCCATGGCCACCGCTCCTCCCTGCCGGGCCATGCCAGCTCCCCAGACAGGGGACCCGGCTCTGCCTCACCAGGCCTGCAGGGGAGACAGGCCCGGGCCCAGTTACCTGCACTGCTGCTGGAAAAGAAAGAGGGCTTTTTTTCTGGTTTACCCCCTTCAATATGTGTTTTCGTGGAGCAAATTAACTTTCTCCAATTGGTTTCTCAGGCTGTCAATAACCCAACCAGCCTCCAAGTGGTCCCATCAACTCACAGAGGAAGTTCTCATAGAGGAAAAACCTCTCTGACTCAGCCCTCCCCCAGGTGTAACCAGCACAGAAAGGTAAATCACAATAGAGATAAACCTGTTGTTTCATTCAGTCAATTCAATCAGTGAAAATCAAAACATTTGTGGCAGGTTTGCAGTATTGTTATTCCTTTCTTTGCACCCCGTTTGTGTACCAGTGTTGCATATTTTTCTCTTACATTAAGAGAATACAAATTTGGCAGAAAATAAAGCCCTTGCTGGTCATCAGAGATAAAAGGGTCTGGGTGCAGCTGAGCTTGAATTTGGACTATTGCAAATTCATCATGTAAGTCTTGTCATATTCAATAAAGTCCTTTGCAGTCAGAGAATCAGACTTACAGAATCAAAAAAATCAAAAATCGCATTTTATTGTAGAAATACAAATTTGGAATTACCACTAATAAATACACTAACCGGATTAGTTCTAAACATATGTAAACAAAACAACAACAACAACAACAATGAAAAATCAATGGGTAATTCATTAAGCTCAACTTTACCATCATTTCAACCTATAAACAGAATTTCACCAAGGTACAATCTGACACGGTCAAAGAGAAAGTCTTAGCACAGAAGTGTTCCCTGCATTGGGGAGGGGAGCAAAGCAATCCTGATGCCCTGTCTGCACATTGGGGTCATATTCTCCTCGGCCAGGGAGGATTTCAAATGCCAAATCTATACTTTTGCGAGAAATGCAGCTGAGGCTGCAGTTCCAAATCCTTTATTGCTGCCAAGGTAAATGGTGGTGGGCAGACAGCTGATCTGGAAACGAGGGATACCAAGGGATCTGATTGCAAAGGTTGTAAATCTTGGGCAGGGGCTGAACACTTAATTAGCATCACTCCCTCTTCCACTGGGCTCAGGCAGAGCTAAAGGGGTTATCTGCCTCATAATCCATCACCCCATCAATACTCTCATGCCCACATTAATCCCTTCACCACACAGCAGGTTAGGCATCATTCCTACAATCAGGGCTAAATGACTTTGTAAATAACAAAAATATATCTCAAAGATATAGCTAAATCTAAATACAATAATAATGTATTTAACTCACAGTCATTTAACTCAGTAGATATGAATGACATTTTTCTTAACATAGATGTTGAAGAGTCAACATCACTATGATCTACACAGCCTGGAGAGCTGCATTAGAAATTAAATTACTTGTTTTCTAAAGTGAAAGATCAACAATATGCATGGCTCCAGGTTTTATCACAGTTCCTACTTCATGAGAAACTCACACTTCACACAGGAGAGAATCTTTAGCAGTGCCTTTTCCAGCTTGGGATTGCTGAAAATCAGAATAAGGGAATGAACACCTGGGTAAGCATACAGATATATGGATACAAGATGTGTCATGGTAATTTCATTCATCATTATATAAATTATTGACAAGACCAAACATACAAAGTTGATGCTGTACATCACTAAGAAGGAGAGAATAGATTTCATGGCTTTGATGTGGGCTTCCATGCTGAGGTCCTTCATGGAGTTTGTCTGCATCGTACATTTGTGTCTCCAGAGAGAAAAGAGGAGGAAAACAGCAGAAAAGATGACTGCCATGAATGAAGCAACATATCCAAAGCAAAAGAGAAAAAGAGAAGATAAAAAATGTTTATCCATTCTGATACTTGCTTCCCAAAAATGTCCAAGGCAGGTGAAATTGAGGTTGTTACTCTTCAAAATTTCACTGATGTCATAGGTAACGATGCCAATAGACAAGGCAAAAACCCCAGACGCCAACAAGAGCCAAGGCACAATCCTGTCAATTTTTACTTTCAGGTAGATGAAGAATCTGTTCCTGAAATTGGCAATTTTTATGCAATAAAAAACACAAAGACAGGCAGAAATACACAAGTTGGAATAATTAAAAAAAGTTTGAAAAGATGCAAGTAGTTGAAGTGTGATGTGAACATGAAGGTAATCGAGATAAACTATTGAAAGGAAGCTGTATACCCATGAGAAGCACAAAAAGGAAATCCTGGAGCATCCCAGCAGCAGCAAGATCTTCTCATTAGAGTTCAGGGTTTTCTTCTTGACCCAGCCAATGCAAAGCACACAAACCATGAAAGCATTTATCCACATGCCAGCAAATGCCTCCAGGCTGATGATGGCCAAAATTGTGGTCCCAGATGAAGTGACATTGTATTTCTGTGGAGAGTGACAAGCTTCCATGCTGCGAGCTGGGGAGCAGAGCTGTGCTGGCCAAGGGGGCTGTGGCAGCAGTGCCTGAGGCAGGTCAGTGGCTGCTGTTGGTGGAGTGAGTGTCAGGGATGGCAAGAGGAGCTTTATAGAGCTGCTGCTGCTGGTGCTGCTGGTGCTGGTGCTGGGGGGGATTTTGGTGCCGCTGTTGCTGGGAGCAGGGCAGGTGCAGGGATGTAAATGTGCTGGGTATCCCCTTACCCGGGGCCAGTGTCACTCCTGACTATTTGAATGTTGCTTCAGGGGGGCTGTGTTGGGTGGCACAAACAGTGGAGATGTTTTTCTGTGGTGGAGAGTTTGATCAGTGTCAGGTTTCAGGACTTGGATGCTTGTGTCCTTTGGTCACCTACAATGACCAAATTCGTTTTGGATATACTCACTTAAAACTATTATTTGTTGTGCTAATTTTTTATGATTGATGGAGGACAGACTTCATGAAGAAAGTTTTAATTTCCTGGTATTTTTGTTCTCTGCTTTATGTCTTGATGTAACTTTCCTCTGATTTTGCTGACATTGCTTAGGATTGTTGCTGTTTGTTTACTTCTTCCTTCTCCTCTCCATATGCTTGTGAGAAAAATGGAAGTTTTTTCTGTTACAAACAGTCTAAGTGTCTGTGCAGAGTCTTGGTTCTACAGGGGTCCAAAATGAAAATGTTACTCCAGCAGGACCATATTGTGCCTGGGGTTTGGGCTCAGCACAACGTGAGGAATCTGGTGCCTTAAAAAAACCAACAGTATAAAATCAGGATCTCAAGAGGATGTGCATCAGGTACTTGAAGCATATGTCTGCTCCTGCTTCCAATCAATCCTGTACAGCATCTCAAGAAGTACCAGATTGTATCTAACAGCCCATGTGCATATTTCAGGTGCCCTTGTGTCACTCAGGTGGCTGTAGACCCTGGCATTTATGCATCTGGATGGACACACAGCTGTATTGGGATCTGAGTCCCACTGCACACAGACTGAACTGTTTCCATCAGAGCTTGATTAAGGCCAAGATTCTTCTCTCTCCATCATCTGTTTCCTTCTCCTTTTATGACATGGGGAATCCTAAATGGTGCATGAAGGTGACAGGGTGCAGCAGCTCATCTGTGTGAAACTGCTGGCTTTGCTCCCTGCTCTCAGCTGGAACAGCATTGCACTGATGGGACAGAGCTACTGTATTTATTAAAAAAAAAAAAAAAAAGAAAAAAGAGTTTTTCTGATACTGCATGGTGCTTCTGACAGAGATTCCTGAATCCTGAGTGCCTACAAAATCAGAGCCGTGCAGGAGGAGAAAAGGGTTTGCCTTCTCTTGGGCAAGATTTACACTTGGAATGTCCATGTCTGGATGCAGGCAGTGCTGGGGCCCAGGGGGTCCCTGTGAGGAGAGGTTGGGGCTGCACGAGGCTGGACACACTGTGGAGTTTCCTCAAGTGTTGCTGGCAGCAGGGTTTTGGGCAGGCCAAGACAAAAACCTCTGACCCTGTAGATGGGCCCCTGTGAGTGCAGCTGTGTGTGTGCTGGACTGTGCTGTTGAGGTGGAGAGCAGGAACTGGCACAGGACAGTCCCAGTGAGAAGAATGCTCTTAGACCAGAGAGATGAGGATTGGGAACTCCAGAAGGAAGAGCTTGAGAGAAACCTGCTGTGTTTTCTGGAGAACAGCACAAGCTCTGCTCAGAAGAGAAATGGAACACAAAGGGGAAGCAGTAGTGTGTCGTGTGTCTTTGGTAGCCTCTGGTGGTGCCTCTGTCATTTCTTGGTTGTGGGCTGTAGTTAGTTCTTCTGGAAGGGGAGATGTTGATGTTGGGCTTTCTCTGGACACGTGGGTCTAACAGGCTCTAACTCCCATTCCTGGCCCAGCAAAAGGGAACAGGTGCTTGAGACAGGGAATTGAACAATAAGGAATAGTTAATCAAAAACCAAGGCAATGAGGAATGCCTGACATTTACTATGCTTGAAAAAATCGGGAGGAGATGCAGACTGCTTTGTGTAAATGGAGCCAGAACTTGCTCCTCCAAGAGGGTGAGGGGTCTAGCAAGGCTACCAATGATAAGTGATAAATCCAAAACTCAATATTATCAAGAACTAATTTCAAGGTCTGGAATGTGCCCAAATGGCTAAGCTTCATGCTCCAGAGACAAAGTTGAAAAGTTCAAGTGCAATGAAGAGTTTGGAACCCTTCGTCAGAGACCCTCCATGACCTCTGAATTGGGGAGACACAAGCGCAAGAGGACTTTTGGTTCATTTGAATACGAAGCGACGGTAGGCGGGGCTAGGACATGAATATGTATTAGGCGTATTGTGCAATCTTAGGCTTTTAGGGAATAAATAAAGCAGTAGTTTGAAGTTTTGGCGTGCATGCTTTGGGAGGAATTATCCCCGTGCACCTCAGCACTGAATAACTGCATACCTACTTTATAACTCTCATTTCCTACGAGTTATAGTGTCTTTTCATGCTCATCACTTCTTTCATGTCTCTGTGACTTCTAAGAGTGTTAGAGTTCTGCCTTGCTTTCAGCAGTGCTCCCAGCCCCCTTTTTGTCTGTGCTCACGGGAATGCTGTCTCCAGAAGATCCTGTGCTTTAGCTCCACCTCCATATCACTGTCACTTATACTCCAGGACTTGTCAGGAAAGGCCAGAAAAGAGTGAAAGCCTAGTTAGAGAACCACTAAATTGTTTGAGCTGAATGAAGCCTTAAAGATCATCTCATTCCAGGCCTATGCCATAGGCAGCATCAACTTTCACTATCCCAGTTTTTTCAAAGCCCCATCGAGTTCAAGACCACTTGCAATTGCTTATGAATCCTTCCCTTTTCATTTTTTTGTGGGAATAGAGAAAGAGGGAAGATAATGGCCATGGAAATGCAACCCTTTAAGGAAAAGCCTCACCCACCAAGCTTTTTCACCTTCAGCTCATCTTTTCAAATTAGCATTCTGGTGCCACTTGTACTTCCAGAGCAGAAAATCATCCTCTGTGTCAACTTCTGAAAGAGAGAGTGCAGGGAAACTCTGGCATCTTTGCACAGTTGCCCTACAAGATGGACCTCGGCTTTATTGGGGGAAAAAGGTTTGAGAAGCCCTCTGCTCGCAGACGTGCATGGAAGATTTTTCTCAAAATGCAGCAGAGATGTTGCTCACAGATTCTTATGGAAAGAACCCATGTCCAGAAGGCCTGAGCTACATGTAAGGTGATGCCCTGGAGAGTATTTTGGTACTTCTGAATTCTGCAGAGCTTCAAGAGGCCTCTGAGGTTTTGGCTCCACACCTGGCACTCTCCTCTCCTCTCCTCTCCTCTCCTCTCCTCTCCTCTCCTCTCCTCTCCTCTCCTCTCCTCTCCTCTCCTCTCCTCTCCTCTCCTCTCCTCTCCTCTCCTCTCCTCTGGGAGAACAGGAAGCCAAACAAATGTTCTGAGATGCATTGAAAACACACCCTTGGCACCTTGGCCCCTTGGCATGGGGTCAGACATCCCTCTGTGCCCGAGCTGGTGACAGAAATGAACAAACCATTCTTTTCTGTTCATGCTCCAATTATTTCATGTTCAGAGAACCTGCTGTGGTTGGTTGGCCTTGGGTAGATGCTGGGTCCCCACTGAACTGCTCGTTTACTCTCATTGCACAACAGGGCAGGAGTGGAAAAGAAGGTGGAACAGCTCATGTGTTGAGATAAAGACAATGATATCTCTCACCAGTTACTGTCATGGAGAAAACAGACTCGAATGTGGGAAAATTAATTTAATTTATTGGCTATTGATACTGGAGTAGAGTGACTAGAACAAAACTAGAACCCCTTCCCTTCACCCCTTCTTCTCCACAGAACAAAATTCACTCCTTCATTCCTGGCTTCTCCACCTCATTCTCCACAGCAGGACAGAAGGACAGGCAATGAGGGTTGCAATCAGTTCATAACAAATTGTCTCTTTCACTCCCTCCTCCTCACGCTCTCTTCCCTGTTCAAGTGTGGATCCCATCCGTGGCCTGCAGGATCCTTTGGGATCAGATGTGTCCAATATGGAGGCTCCTCAGACTGCAGTTCTTCGAGGTGCAGCCACCCCACCCAGTGTTACAAGTGATAATATTACAAAAAGCAGGGACACAGCAGAAAGAAATGTAAACCCAAACACAAATAAACCTGAGTTCAGACATTTTTCAATCAGCAAATGCCAAAGTATTTGAGGGAGGCTTGCAGTACTGTTACTGCCCATTTGCACCCAGCCCATGTACCAAGTCTAAATGAATTTGTTATTGGCAAGAATTGAACTCACAAAATTACCTGAATGAAATACTAGCAAAATCTAATACATACTAATTGGGTTCAAAGGATTAGAATGATTTATTCTTAACTTTACTGATAAAGTGAAAACATTTGTATCATCTACACTGCCCAGAGAGTTGCATTAAAGATAAATTGACTTTTATCTTATAGTGAAATATCAAGATTTTGTGTGGGCTCCAGCATCTATTACAGTTCCTACCTCATGCAAACCTTGCACTTGACACAGAATAGGATCCTTCTCAGTGTCTTTTCCAGCTTAGGATTGCTGAAAATCAGAATAAGGGAATGAACACCTGGAAAAGCATACAGATACAGTAAACTAAGAAATACAACATAATTTACCTCCTTTGTTGAAGGAATTAGTGACAGTATCAGAAATATAAAGTTAATGCTATATATTATAAAAAAGGAGAGAATGGATTTCATGGCTTTGATGTGGGCATCCATGCTGACACTGTTCATGGAGTTTGTCTGCATCTTGCATTTGTGTCTCCAGAGAGAAAAGAGAAGGAGAAGGGCAGAACACATGACTGCTGTGAAAGATGTGACAAATCCAAAGCCATAGATAAAATATGTCTGGAAAACATTTTCATCCATTTGGCTACTCACTTTTGAAAAATTTCCTTGCCTGGTGGAATTACAGTTGCTACCGAGGTTTGTATCAGCCAGGTCATAGGCAATGATGCCAATGGCCAAGGCTGAAAGCACTGATGCCAACAAAAGCCAGGGCACAATCTTGTCAATTTTTACTTTCAGGTAAATGAAGAATCTGTTCCTGAAATTGGCAATTTTTATGCAATAAAAAACACAAAGACAGGCAGAAAACCACAAGTTGGAACAATTAGAAGAGGCTTGAAAAAATGCAATTAGTTGAAATGTAGTTTGAACATAAAGGTAATTGGGATAAATTATTGAAAGGAAGCTGTATACCCATGAGAAACACAAATAACAAATCCTGGAGCATCCCAGCAACAGCAAGATCTTCTCATTAGAGTTCAGGGTTTTCTTCTTGACCCAGCCAATGCAAAGCACACAAACCATGAAAGCATTTATCCACATGCCAGCAAATGCCTCCAGGCTGATGATGGCCACCGTTGTGTCCCGATATGTAGTGACATTGTATTTCTGTGGAGAGTGACAAGCTTCCATGCTGCGAGCTGGGGAGCAGAGCTGTGCTGGCCAAGGGGGCTGTGGCAGCAGTGCCTGAGGCAGGTCAGTGGCTGCTGTTGTTGGAGTGTCAGGGATGGCAAGAGGAGCTTTATAGAGCTGCTGCTGCTGCTGCTGCTGGTGCTGCTGGTGCTGGGGGGGATTTTGGTGCCGCTGTTGCTGGGAGCAGGGCAGGTGCAGGGATGTAAATGTGCTGGGTATCCCCTTACCCGGGGCCAGTGTCACTCCTGACTATTTGAATGTTGCTTCAGGGGGGCTGTGTTGGGTGACACAAACAGTGGAGATGTTTTTCTGTGGTGGAGAGTGTTGTGCTTTTGAGACTGAGCCCTGTTTGATCAGTGTCAGGCTTTAGGACCTGGGTTCTTCTGTCTCTTTGTCACCGATGAAGGTCACTCAGAGTGGGGTTTGCACTCAGCAAAGCACAGCCAGGGCAGCGAGTTGAGGAATCAAGTCAGGGAATCCTAATCTGGAAAACATTCTGATTGATCTGCTCTACCGTTTGTGTCGTGTCTCTTCCTACCAATTCCAGCTCAGTACAGGCTGAGAGGATAGACAGATATTTTCTAAGTAAAGTATTTCAGAGCATTATCCTTGTTGGCATCTGATTTTAGACAGTATTTGAAGTTTTCAATAATACAGGAGGAAAAATAAATAGTAAATTGCTTTTAAAATAATATGTATCTTTCCTATATCTCTTTTTACTGGCCCTGACCTCTATGTTGATGACATTTCAGATCACATTATAACATGCAATAAAATTTTCCGGTGGAACCTGAACAATGCTCTGGATGTCCAAAAGCCTGCTTGGTTGTCTCAGCCCTATCAGTTTATCCAATAAAATATTATCTCTCTATGACCTTTGCCAAAATTACTCCAGTCAGAGAATGTTGCTAACAGCCTCTTGCTCTTTCATCAAGACAGATATTTTTATATATGCTCCTACTTCTAATTTACACTTACTCATTCTTTCTGTGAAGAATTATAGATATTTATAATACTTTAAAAACAGAGCAAGAACTGTTGTTATCTTCTGCTATGTATTTCAGATCTGAAGTCTGAAATTGTTAACCTGGAGGTATTTGACCAGTTCAGTCCTGTGTTATTTCAAGCCCTGCAAAGAGAAACAGAATTACCTAAAAATTGGGAAGCTGACTGAGTAATTTTTTATTAAAAATATGGTTGGTGCCACTTTGAAAAACTCTGGAGTTTTTCCAGCTCAGAAGACATTTGTTTTTATTCTTGCTTTTACGAAGGACATAAATTTCAGCCACATTTCTGTCTCTGAGTTTATCTGTTTTACAGTGGTGTTAAAGCTAGTGCAAGCAGATTAACGAAAGGAATTATCTACATCGAGTGACAGCAGGTAGTGCCTGTGTCTAGGAATCCTGGGTGGATTTGCCCTTGGATGTGGGAATACTGATGCACAGGAATTTTGGGCATTGCATACAATGTGGTGTAAGATACCAAAAGGTACCTGCTGTACTACCCAGAGTGGAAAAACAACAGCTTTTCCCATCATCAAGTTTTTTACAGAACTGCAGCCAATGGAATAATGTGCATGGACTGCCCTCCAGGGAGGACAAAATGAAACTGGTGCTGGAGCCCCTCTCCTGTGGAGACAATCTGAGAGCTGGAGCTGTTCAGCCTTGAGAAGAGAAGGCTCCAGGACCTTAGAGCCTAGTCCAGTGCCTAAAAGGAGTCCAAGATACACCATATATATCTAAGAAAACAGATATATGCCCTCAGAATTACTTTAGACATCCTCTTCAGGTGCTTGAGTTATTTTAAAGTTAACACTAAAAAAAAGTGGTTTTCAGACAGCTCTGCTTTTCCTTCCAACTTTTTGCTTCCTTTCTCACATCCACTGCCAAACATCTAGAAATGTGGTCTCGGTGCTGTGTTTTGACTCTCTTTGCTCACCTGTGAAAACAACCCTCACATGATGTGTCTTGGGACATGCTTATTTTACTAGTAGTGCGTCCTGTTCAGCTTAGGTGTCAGAAACAATAATTCCTAAAAGAAACTGTTAAAGAACATTCATTTATGTTAGGTGAAAGATTAGTGCTCCGGGGCCCTTCTTCTCCAAATGAGAAAAGATCTCTATATATTTTCCTCTGCAATGTTATCTCTTATGGATAGCTTCCTACTTTGATTTGTTTAGAGAAAATATGTTGCTTAGGTTGAAGGACTGACTCCTTTCTAGGACAGGACCATTTCCTACTCAAAACCAACTTACTCAAGCTCTCTGCCTTGTGCTGTGGGTAGTGGTGTCATGGCACAAGCTCTTTCCTGTCTAATTGCTGAACATAGAGGTGGACATCCTCACTTCCGCGACTTGTAATTTCAGATGTGAAATGAAGGAGCAGGATTCCACGCCTAAGCTAAAGGCATTCAGGCACTCCAGGACAAACGGGAGCTGTGGGAATGCTGATACACAGCAAACTAGAGATTTATGGAGCCCTTCCTGACCCTGACATGTCCCTGAGAAAGAAGATAGCAAGATGCAGGACAAGAGTTAGTGATGTCTGAAACCCACCTGGAAGGCCAAGGATTACTGCTATGAGTGACTGCTTCTGGAGGCAGAGAATGGCAGGTTGTGCATGGAGTATCAGTTCTGAGATGGGAACAGCTGAGGAAAAACACTGTCAGGGAATTCATAATCATATCTCTCTTACTTCTAATCTTTACAATGTGATGTTAATTATTAATTGAAAGCAGCACTGAGCCTTTAGGCGCTGCAGTGCTATTAACCTGGAATAATTCTGCTTAAGAGTATGGCTTTTCTCATGGGGAGATCACAATGCTGACAGATAGCAAACACAGGGGAAGGAGTCAGCAGCTTTGGGCCAGATGGACAGGCTGTTATGTGAAGTCTGGGTGGGTCTCTCACCAGCTGCACTGAAGATATGAAGTTACCACATTCCTCTCAGCAATGTTCCTCCAAGTGAACTTAGGTAGCTGATAAGAGCAATGCCATCAGGTGCCATACAGGAAGAAATCCCAATCGTATAGTAATGTTTCAAAGGTGGAGAGTCTGATGCTGGTTGGCTGATGCACCATGGAAATCTCAGCAACGTGCCCTATATATTGCCAGAGATGAGGAGGACCAGCTTCTGTTCCCACTGCAAAAATGGGCTCCAGCATCTTCCCACTCTGCCTGACACTTGTGCTATGTTCTGTCTATGGTTCTCCAGTCTCTGTAAGTAAAACTGATTTCTACAGGCTTCTCTCAGTCCAGAGGCATCTCATGCCTTATACTGGTTGTATTCCATTCTCTTCCAGGTGGGACACCTCTCCAATGAAGCAGGTAAGTGCTATGTGAGCTGGTTTGAGTTTTGAAGCATTTCCTTCTACTTGCTGTGAGCCACCACATCCGAACACTATATTTTGTCTTGCAGATGCTGGAGCTGGTGAGATATTCAAAGACATTCCCCAGATCAACTTGGGTGAGTTATTGTCATGACACCTGAAGAGTTGTGGACATAATGCTGAATTTTCAGTATTGTAAAGGAGACTGATAGTCAGGTAGCTCATGGTAACAAGGGAATTAAAATCAAGTGAGCTCAGAATTACCATCCTCTCTCTGTGACACCTGAATATTTCCAGGACTGTAACTCTGTGTAAACAAGGGATGCAGATGTCTTTTGTTTCTGAAGTTTGGACAAACCCATGGTGCTAAGGCAGGAAAACACTGTATGATTCGGAAGGACTCTGAAGTCCCAACTAAATTTTCTGCCCATCTCTATTTTTATAAAGTTTTGTGAACATGGAAAACAACTTAGATGTTTACTGATCACTGTCCCATTGTCACTGCCTGAGAGCAAGCAGAGCTCATCAAAGGTGACCATGGATAATGGTGCCACCACAAAGGCAGACATCTCCAAGAAGTAAATATTGAGGAGAAACTAGAAACTGCTGTTACTTTTATTATTGCCTATATC
Organism: Sturnus vulgaris; assembly: GCF_052056855.1. Lineage (NCBI taxonomy): Eukaryota > Metazoa > Chordata > Aves > Passeriformes > Sturnidae > Sturnus > Sturnus vulgaris. Next base: position 109,305,132 of record NC_142245.1, on the reverse strand, counting down.
TCAGTGTATAGAGGCTGGTCCTTATTTATTTTCTGTAGATACCCAAGGACATGAACTTTGTGTATGCAGGTTCAATGTGGTTTATGAAAGGAAATAAATTTGAAATTCATTTACACTATCTTTGATTAAATTGCATTTCAGCTGCTGGACTGGACCTCTTTCAGGGTGATATCTTGCTCCCTGTAAGTAATTAAAAGCTTTTTGTTGCTTGTCCTAATTGTATTTTTGCTACAAATCAGTTCATCTCCCTACAGTAGATGCATCACCAGCTGTTAATTCCCTTTTCAGAAAAATCAGCGAAATGCCTTAAGAAATGAGACCTACAGGTGGAAGTTCCCCGTTCCTTATATTCTGGGTGATGACCTAGGTAATGCAGACACTTTATTCAGATTTTAACTCCAATCCTTATTTGCACTGCAGTCACTGTGATTTAAAAATTGCTTTTTTCAGAACTATTTCAAATTAAAAATGTTAAACTTCACTAATAACTACTACTACTACTACAAGACTACTATCATAGTCTTGTTTATATAAATTTTTTTTTTCTTCTACAGCTAACATAGCAAACCACAATTTAATCAAATTGAGTAATTTCTCTTTTCAGTCATTTTTCCTTTGGTTCCACATGTGTATCTGTACATATCTTACCTCTCCAAGGTGACCAAAGTGCAATGTATTGAAGGTTCTGTCCTTGTTTTCCAGACCTGAATGCCAAAGGAGTCATTCTCCAGGCATTTGAAATGTTCCGCCTGAAGTCCTGCATTGATTTCAAGCCATATGAAGGAGAAAGAACCTACATTTTCTTTAGCAAACAAAGCGGGTAAGGGTAATATCAATTTCTGTTCAGTTTTGCTGTGTAGAATCAGCTGGGAACTCATTCTATTTGACTTCAGCAATCTAAAGGTTTGCTGTCAGCAGAGAAATAAAGGCCACCAGGAAAACAACACATCTTACATTCTTAGACAAAGAGCTTGCAAGCAGCTGCTCCCTCTGCTGACTTATTTAGAGGATGAGCTCTGAAGGTGAATCCCAGCATCTCTGAGTTTTCATCAACTACTTCCACTTTTCCATCTAGGCTTGTTTTCCATTTTGATGAAGACCCCTATATACATTCTTTTAACTTACCAAGAATGTGAATGTGAATAGCTAGAATTTAAGTCTGGAAATTTTTGGGAAACAGACCAAAAAAAAAGGCGGTGGAAAGACACTCTATTTAATATTTCTATTGTTTTGACATGACTCTTCTTTAATGAATGGTTTCTCAAAATCTGAAAGGGTTTTATGCACAGAGATTCAAGTTTTCAAGTACAGAAGGGATTTATTTCCTACAGTTAAGTATGTTTTGAAAGAAAATGTAGAAAAGCACAAAAACCTTCTCACTATATCAGCTGTGAATATTTCTTGTTTTCCCAGAAGTTCATGTTTCTGCCTTCAGCTCTTCCTTGAGTTTCCCACAACATTTTCTTAAAAGTTTACAATCACCATGATTTTTGACAAGTCAGTGCTGAAGATCTTAATACTGGAAATGTACTTTCACACCTCAGGCCATTGCAAAACATGATTGCTGTTTAAAAGGACCAAATGTTGCTGTTCTAAATACTCCTGGGTATTTTCTCTAGCCCAAGTTATTGCAAAAATGCTCAGCCTTTTTGATGAATTTACTGTTTCCGTGTATGTTGTATGCTTTTTGTTTCTTGGCCAAATGGGAGCTGATGCTGGACGAAACTTCTGTGGCTTTCAAAAATGCAGGGTGAGCTTCTCTGACACAGAGGATAAGTAATGAAGTGATAGTTTCTAGGGATTAGTCTGCTTTCAGGCTAGAGTATTTTTAGGATATCAAGACACATGGTCAGCATCTAAATAATGATTTATGTGACTCCTTTCTTACTGTAAATCCAATGAGCAAATTGAAAAGTTAAGTACAGAGAAGAAAACTACTAAACAGAGATTAAGCTCTCCCTCTTTCTCAGGTGTTGGTCCATGGTGGGGGACCTGCAGACTGGACAGAACCTCTCAATTGGGTCAGGGTGTGACTACAGAGCAATTGTGGAACATGAGATCCTGCATGCTTTAGGATTTTACCATGAGCAGTCGAGGACGGACCGGGATGACTATGTGAATATCTGGTGGGATGAAATTCTTGAAGGTGGGTTTAAATGTTCAAGTTAGGTTTTGCAAAGTGTAGATTTATCAATATCCCATTTTCACTTCTACCTTTAAAGACCTTCCTAAAGACAGAATTTTAGAAACAGTCGGCCATACCTGAGATCACTGTAAATTAAGAAATTTTGGTGCAGCTTCTCTGGTCAAACCCGGACAAGGCCAGAAGAGAGAGGCCCTGCTTGGAAATCAGGGCTTTTATTTCCCCTTGCTCTTGGACTACTCTGCTCTCTTATTTTAAACAAATTACTTTTCCCCTCTGAATCTGTTTCCTTTTACCAAGTAATGCAAATTGTAAACTTATTTAGATGATGAATTTTGAGGTAGCTCTTCTGTAGGCAAAGATCCTTTCAAAATCCTTTCAAAGGTTTTTATATTCAGAGATTCAGGCTTTTCTGAAACTGAAAATATTCACTTTGCACATGAAAAAATCCTTAAAATTATTAGATTGGGTGGGAAATATGAAATAGGGCTCTGTCCTGCTCTCTCCTATCCAAGTGTATCTTTGCAGGTACTTGCCTTTGGGTTTAGTATCACCACACTCAGGAGCTTTATGAGTTTCAGCAAACTCTTCACAGTCTCCCTGATATCTAGGCAGTTTTTCCTGTTGTCTGCTGTGAGATCCAATTCTGTATTACATAACAATTATTTATTTGTAAAGGAGTGACTAGAAGAGGTTTCATTGGGTGTTTTTTTTTATAAAAAGTGCAATTCAAGTCTCTGTAAGAAAACTATTCCAAGCTCTTAAATCATCTCAAGCCTTGAACTGAAGACCTTTGTGATTTGGAGAAGGGAAGGGCAGTTGTTAAGCAGAGAAAGTGTAATTACCCACTAGCACACTCATGTGCTGCTTTGTCTTTGAAAAAGAATTCCAGAAAACATTATTTGCAGTCATAAAATGCTGGCAAGCTCTTTTTACTTCTTTATCAAAGCATGTGAAATGGATCCCTCTCTTTGCCTTAGCAGACACCTTCATAATGAAAGTTTTTCACTTTCACTAAGGGCAACTTACTTCACCAAGAAACCATGAGAAACATGTTTCCAAAAGCCATTCTAATAGAAATATCATATCAGTACTGTAAGTCTACGGCAGATATCTTTCTTTTTTCCCCAATGATTGCTAGGGCATTATTTATTTCAAAGAAGAACAGAACCTGAAGACACTTCAGGGCTGTCATATTTGTCTCCTTTATGAGTTTCAGGGCCTCTCTCCATATGTGATCTAATACACTGGGAAATGTTTGCATTAATATTCACAGATTCTGAAACTGACTAAATGAATCCTTACACTTAATCCTTCAGGATCATTACTATTAAACCATTCCTATTAATTCTAATCTAACCTCCTATGTATCTCTTTCTCTACAGCTCATTGATATTCATTTTTGAATTTACTGAAGTCACCTGTGAGAGCACAGAACTGCAAATCCAAAGGCCTTGTTGTCCAAATGATAAACACAGATCTTGCTAAGTTTTAGTATTTTGTTGTGAAGTAATTGCTTTTGGGTGTATAATTTGTGCCTTAGAAAACTGTATCCAAGATGACATACTGATGCCATTTCCTTTCCATTTTCCCTAAAGAGGAAGTACTTTTCTGTTCTTTCACCAGGCAGAGAACACAATTTTGCAAAGTATGATGACACCTATATCACTGATCTGAACACCCCCTATGACTACGAATCATTGATGCACTATGAACCATTTTCATTTAACAAAAATGCAAGTGTCCCCACAATCACAGCAAAGATACCAGCGTTTGATGACATAATTGGACAGCGTCTAGACCTCAGTGCCATTGACCTGGAAAGACTAAATCGCATGTACAACTGCAGTAAGTCAGAATTTAACCATGGCAAACAGTTTCTTTGGTTATACTTGAGCCAGGCTTGTTCACATCCCTTATGTCTCTAAACTCACAAGAACTCTTCTCAAATGTGCTTGAAGAGGTATGGGACAGGACCTGTGGTGTGCACATAAACATAATCAGTTTATCCCCTTCTCGGCTCTTCGCACTGTCATTATTTTTGTAAAAATTAATCAAGAAATCAAACCATTCACACTTTTTCTTCCATGCTGCTCCCAGGAGTTCAGACCTGTGGTTGAGTTTTCTGCCTGTGGTGTGTGGGCAGACTTGTTCTGCTTTTCTGAGGTGAATGCAACTGCACTTTGTCCTCTTTTTCTGACATTTGGACTGAATCAGAATATTTTTGGACCTGAGATTGGCTAGGTCTAGAGTCCCACACTCTCTAGATTTTTGCTGAGCTGGTTGAAGATGTTATCACTGATCATGGTTGTTACCAAGAAGTTATTGTCCCCTCGGTGCTGCCAGCAGAAGCATCACCTTGCAGGCAGCTGAACCAGCCCAAGGTAACTGGGTGGACTTTGCTTGGAGTGGAAGGACAGAGCTCCATGAGAGAACTGCCATGAATAACAAAAACCTCAGCCGAGGAATGGTTAAATACACCAAGGCAAAGAGGCACAAAGACAGTCACCCTCTGTCACTGCCACATGGGGCTAATTAACCTTCTGCAAAGAGGTCAAAGATTGTTGTTTTTATCCAGGGGAATCCCTTCAGGAATCAAATGTTTTCTCTTTTGAGTCATTTGGCTCACATCTGGTAATGTAAGGGTTGTCTTCTCTACAGGATGTTTATGCTACTGTAAAAAAACCCCAGCAAATTAGAGAAGAATTTTTAATGAGCTAGTAGCTCACTCTGAGGTGACCATGTGTGTATTTTTTTCCAGCTTCAACTCACACCTTTTTGGACCAGTGTTCTTTTGAGCTTGAAAACATCTGTGGTATGATCCAGGGCACCAACCATGACCAAGACTGGGTCCACCAACAGGGCAGCATGACGGGGCAGGAGGACCACACATTTTCTGGGCAGTGTAGAGGTAAAATAAAGGAACAAAACACTTTCTGAGCTGGGTTTTCTCCAGGATTGACTACAATGATTAGTTCAGAGAATTTGTTGAAGACTCTAGACAATATTTGCATTTCCTCTCTCACTGAACTTTTTCAATTTAGTGGAATGTTGTCCACACCAGCAAGATCAAAGGAGACAAAAAACAATCTTAACTAGAAGTCTTTTAAATATAACCTGGAAAATTATTTACTGCAACTTCAAAAGTCTGTGTAAGAGTTATATTACCTCATAATAAGAATCAAACAGCACTTGTAGCCCCTCATAAATGTTGTGTTTGCAATGCAAGTGGGAAGTTAAGCTTGTGGAATTCTAGTTCTGGAAGTAGAAGAAAGTTGCAAAGATTTTATGATAGGAGTTCAGGGATAATTTTTATTTTGACATGGTAATTTCACCATTTTTCAAAGGAAGACATTCTCAAAAATAGAGCAGTGAGCCCCAGTCACAGTCACAGAGTGCTAGTTTACAGCTGAGAATAAAGATTAAATCCCAACAGGCAGTTCTTAAAAGCAAGAGCCTAATTTGTCAATGTTTAAACAGGGTAAACTACCACACAGTTCGAAGATAAAAGTGACTTCTGTGGTAAATTTTGCCTCAGTAGAGGGGGAAGGACTTCTGACTTAAAGCACATTCACCTGTGCTTTGTTACCCTTCTACTTGCTGCACTCAGGAGTAGTTTATTCCCCTCAAGTGACCGCTGGAAAGAACAGATGTCCAACCTTTTATAATGCTGGTAGTTATTGATCAGGCCCAAGAATCTAACTCAAGAAAACCACCTGAAATTCTAGAAATACATGTTTCTAACCCTCAATTGATTCTTAATTCTTTCTCTCCTCTTTCTCACTGTGTACAGTACTATTGTAACTGGCAAAGATAATTTATCTGAGCTTTTGAGTTCATCACATAAAATCCAATCTGCCTGAACTGGGCACTTAATGTGCACTTAGGTTTTAACATCCAGTGACTCAGTACAAAATAAGTATCAATGTTTTTTGAAGATTTAATGGAGAGGGTGGGTGCCTCTTGAGTATCTCCAGAGTGCAATTCTGAAATGAATTGCATGAATAGGAAGTGTCTCTCCTTTTGGCACCTCCAAAGGGTAATTGACTCTATCAGAAATTTCTGACATTTTTTGAGAACTGGTTCTGCAGTCATTTCAAGTGGAGGCAAATTCTGAGTTTCTATCATAGATGGATCCTGTTTTCCTCAGGCAGTTTTGATATTCTGTGTTTTTGACTTATTGCCAGCTAAACTGAAAGAGAGAAAGCACAGCTTAATATTTAGGGAGTCTGCTGAAGTCTGCCAAGGCCATATTCTAATTGCCATAGGTACTTAATGTTGCCTTTATTTCTTATCAAAAAAGAGGTAGAGTCTAGATAATTTGGGGGTTTGTTACTATAAAAATTGCAACAACAGGCTCACAGCCCGGCTTCTCACTCGGAGCAAGAGTGATCATACTTGGATTTAATACACTTAAAACTCAAATAAGTTTAACTGATGGTCAAATGTCATACATTGCATACAGCAGCCTCTGGCAAGCTTTCTGTGGATATGAGTTCAAGTATTGCTACCATGTGGAAGGGAATGAAGATAATTCCCCTGACTGATTAGAGAGAACCTGATGAACAGCTCAAGACTTCATTAACCCTGCAGGAAGCTGCACTGCCTTTATGCAGCTGCAGGTATAACTGTTGGAACAAGATGATCTTTAAGGTTCTTTTCAACCCAAACCATTCTGTGATTCTAAGATATGTTATCTTGGGCAAGAGTCCTTGGAACTTTCATACAGCAGCTAAAAAAATTAACTTATTAATTTAATCATTGACTAAATTGGGTAACTGAAAAGCCAGACAATACAGATAAGACATGACAACTTTGTGTGATACCAAGATATGATAGGTGCACAAATGGCAAGTCCTTGTAAATATGAGGATAAAAATAGATACTTCAAAACTAAAGTAAAGAACACTTCAAAAATGTTAATGAGAAATAGAGGAGACGGAAATTAAGTAATTTTCTTATGGTGAATCATTGAGTTTTGAAGTGTTTGGGCAAGCTGTAAAAAAAGACCATCTGCATGTTCAAGGTCAGGACAGTGTTTTGTGTCCAACCCATGTTTATTATCTTTATTGCTGATAAGAAATTATCTTATTCTTTACAAGGTAATATAGCACATGACCTCTAAGGCCTCATTTTTAGATTATCTTCAGTATAAATCAAGTAAAAAAATATATCTACTAATTGCTGTGGTCAACACTGAATTCTCTGCCTCATATATCTCTGACATTCCTGAGGAATACAAATTCCAATTAGACCAACTAATGCAAAACTGACATGAGCTGACAACAGGGAGTTCTATATATATGCTGAACTGCTATTCCTGTTCTTATCCTAGTCTGCCTTGGATGGTTGTCACATGTCATTTCCTTTATTGTTCATGTTAAGTACTATTCTTCTGTTTGCTAAAAGAGTGCAGATGAAATGATGAATTTACTCCATGCAGCTTTGCAGGAAATGTGTGAACAGGCAGTGACAGACTACCCTTTCTTCCCAGATGCTGGCTACTTCATGCACTTCAACACCAACTCTGGGCAGGCAGGTGAGGTGGCAATCCTGGAGTCCCGAATCCTTTATCCAAAGAGAACTCAGCAGTGCCTCCAGTTCTTCTACAGGACCACTGGAAGCCCTTCTGACAAGCTGATCATCTGGCTTAAAGAGGATGATGGCACTGGGAACATTCGCAAGATGAGGAAAATTCAAACCTTTCAAGGTAATTCTGGAAATACGATGAATATTTGGGTAGAGAGGAGAAGTTGCTTTACTGTGCCCATGAATTGAGAAGACTGGCTCGGAAACAAAAAGATTTTTCTGAAGTTACCAGAATATCTTGCAATACAGCTATAAGAATTTTGGTATTACATAGGCACATTTAGCAGAGAAACTGTGGGTTGTAATAATGTAATTTTGGTGCTTCACAGCAGAAGTCACAACATTCCTAATATTATGTTACACTCAGTAATTGAGAGGGACCCCAAGTCATGCTGGAGATGAATTGACTGTGTCTCCACTGGCTGCTATACGATCTAAGAGTGAGCTGTTCAGGTTTAAAATACCTGTGCTCCTCTGCAGTCAATAAGAACCCCAGACTGATTTTTAGACAGTTGGAAATATAAAAGCATATGCAGTTTTGGAAATGTCAACTGGATTCCTACTTTGGGTGATTTGCTAAATAGGATCAATTCAGCCACTGAGGCTCCATGTGATTTGTGTTGTCAAAACACAAGACCTGTCATAACTTGTCAACATCAGGCTGCAGCAGTCTGCAGTGAAGGATGAATCCATGAAAAGGTGTCAGGAGCACACTGGGTCATTGATTCCTGTCCTCCTGTTTAATCTTAGCCCTTAGGCTGTTGCCCTTTACACTGGAGGCTGTCATTCCCTAACATGTGAAGAATTCCTTGTGCAACATGTCCAAAGCATTTAGATGACAAAACAATGTGAATATATTATAGTAACCATGTGAACTTAAGATCTCTGGCCTTCAGGAATCTGTGAGGGATGCAGTTGTATAAAGGTGCAGCTGGGATGGATGGC